>NC_141542.1:110604166-110915833 GCF_021556685.1 Rattus norvegicus
GTTCCAGGCTTCCTGGTCAAGTTCCAGCTTCCTTTGATGATGAACAGCAATGTGGAAGTGTAAGTTAAATAAATCCTTTCCTTCCCAACTTGCTTCTTGGTCATGTATGTTTTGTTCAGGAATAGAAACCTTGACTAAGACAGACTGTGTCCAGTTAAGCTAATATTTTATATGTTACTGTACCTAACAAGGAAAAAACCAGAGTGCACACTCACAATTTATTTTTTTATTCTTTTACTTTGGGAATCTATGTTCAGTCCCTACACATTTTCTATCCACGTGTAGCAAAGATCACTGTTCCACTAATACACCATGTAATATTCCCTTGCAATTTTTTCTTTTACTTTTTGGTATTGTAATAAAATTACTTAATTTCTCCATTCCTTTGCCTTCTCCACACTCTTCCATAAGCCCCTATTTTCTCTTAAACCCATAGCCTCTTTTCTTGTTGTTAATTCTGTCTGATGCACAGTAAAACCATGTTTCCTATTCCTAATTAAAAGTAGTAGACTATTTAGAGCAACCTAGAGTTTTCTGTCACGCTTTTCAAAATTAAGCAAACCTCTACTCTAGGCCTAACTCTACATTCAATTCAACACTTGTATTTGTTACAATTGTACCCTAACTACCACATCTGGTTTTCTAGGAGACCCACACAAAATACTAAAAACTTGACAACATGTGTTGGCTTATTGACTATCCTACTACTGTATGGAATTCCCATTTAACTAGTAGCTTCCACAACTCCATTGCCAGATCAGGTGAGATTTATATAAGTTATTTTCCTGTTACTATGATAAACAGCCTATCAGAAGCAACTTATAGAAGGAACAGTTTATTTGAGTTTACAGTTCCAGACAAATACAGAGCAATCTAGAAGTTGTACAAAGCTATGACCTCTCAAAACCCACGATGAAATGCCACTAATGGAGAAACAAGTATTCAAATACATGAGCCTACAAGGGAATTTTCTAATGCTAACCACCAAGGAACTTCTCAAGTGTTGATTATGATTTCAATATTACCTTTCTAGGAAACATAACTCAAAATATAGCACTTTCTATACTTATTTATTTGTCAAAATTAAATTGAAATATGAAAGAAGGCTAAAGGCCTTCTTTGTGTTCTTGAATATTTTCCAGTGTAAATATTTGTCTATATTACTTGATCGTCTTAGAAATTTGCCATGGAGACTTTATTCTGGGACTCTCATTTAATTCTACAGAGGTATGGTATAGAAAACTAAATAGATAAAACTCAGCAGTCACTTTCAATAATCTTATATGTATATAGTAATTTATATTCTGATTGTAGTTATATTAAACATTTCTGATTCATTTGATATTTTTCATATGCAACATGAAATTTTCAAAGATGCTTGAAGGAAAAGCATAGTTAAGCTACAAAACAGATATGAACTTGGGGACGGTATTCAAACTTGAATCAAATAAGATTTTCATCAACTAAGAAAAATCAAGTGCTAATACTGAAAATAAACTGGTATGACTTTTTGGTATAAAATGTTTTTTATTTAAAAATGTAAGTTAGATTTAAGTTAGAATTCTAAATGTTTTTATTAAAAAACAAAGGGAAAAAAGCAAAACAATGCCTGTTCCCATCAAAGAAAAAACTAAGGCTCAGAGATCTTTCTCTGTCTATAAATGTGAAGTGTATAGCTTGGAATAATCTTAGAAAGTTAATGGACCAGGTATAAGGAAGTGGATGGGGGAGGGGGCACAGATTCTATTTATTTGAATACTGGAAAAGAATGGGTGGAGATTTTAAGTAGATAGAGGAAAAGGTAGTAGAGAGAGAGAAGGAAGAGCCATAAATAACAGTACCTAGAAAAATAGTTCATTATGTTAACTGAAAAATATGTGTGTATATGTGCATGTGTGTGTGTGTTTAATTAAACACATAGATATAAAATTTTACCTCACAGAATTATAATGCGTTGTAACAATTGACATAAATATCCCCAGTGCCAGGTATGGAAAATTTCTCTCCAAGTTATTGTGGATGAGGGTTCAAGGAGCCCCCCTAACAATATGGGTTATTCCCCCTATCCTTGGTTGCTTTCCTGATCTTGATGGCTACTCCTTATTATTGAAGACAACACACAGTTTAGACACAGACCTTGGAAACATTGAGCTGGAAATGATTTCTCCAATGACACATATTCATGGTGTCTGAAATTGCTATGCCAACTTCAAAAGGAGGAAAACAATTAGTAGTTCTATCCAGATGGAAGTCTGAAAACCACAACAGCAATCTACTCGGCAAGATAACTTTCCCCAGTAGTGGGCCTACTAATTGGCGGTAACCAGTAGCTATCTAATCATACTTAACACCAAATAAATAGGAAGGAAGCTATGCCTTGTGCCATAAACCTAGTCAGCTACCCAGGGTTGGGCGATATTATACCCTAAAGAGAACCTACTGCTGCCACTTTACAAAACTTGTATAATTCTAGATCCACAGCCTTAAGCCCACAGATAAGTTTGCTCTCACCCATCATCAAAGAAGCCTTTTTTCCTTTCCTTTCCTTTCCTTTCCTTTCCTTTCCTTTCCTTTCCTTTCCTTTTCTTTTCTTTTCCTTTTTTTTTGTAGAAGACAAGTGCTATTACAGAAAGACACAGTTGGTATAAGTTCTGATAATAACTGACTGCAGACTGCAGGGTGCCCAGGGCTGATTGATACGTCTACAATACAATGCCTACATCTGCAGCTAAGGAAATATTGTAAGGGGAGGGGGAGATTGTAAGAGCCATTGTCCACGATACAGTATGGCCTATATAGGACAGTGAAGACATACACATGAAAGTGTAACAATATAGTTACCTAATCAAGGCCAGTGCAATGACAATAACAGGTGACATGCCAGGGCGGATAGGAAAAGACTCAGAAGAACCACACTTAGAGTGCTACAAGTAGTAAATAGCTGGTAAGACGAGGAAAATCACTATTTTTCCAGGGACAAGCCCACTGATGAATTATGCAACCCTAAATGATTAGTCCCGTGCACATATATGAAAACACACAAACACACCACACATATACACACACAGAGACAGACACACATACACACACATATGTCTTGAATTTTTAAAGTGAGTGAGAAAGCATCATAGAAGGATTTGGGGAGATATGGAAAGGGTGTATAAATAAGATAAAATATAATAATCGTGTATGAAATTATTAAAAATATTAAGATAATTCTCAGGGCATTAATGTAGCTAATGTTTTTTTCAACTTTTAAGCTTTGAAACTACGCCTGATCAACTTTTAAGTGCATGTGGGGAGCTGAATAATCTCTTGAATATCAAAACAACACAGGAGATGAATTGTGTTCGCTTTCAAATCTGTCTACAAGAAAAGGCAAGAATAACGACTTCCTTACCTCCCTAATATCAGAGGCAGTGGAAGAAAACAAAACTACGCCGGGCTCCAAACAATTTAACTCCTGGAAATTTAATTTTCTTTGAATATAATTATAATGAGTGTTCTCAGAATCATTTGATATTCTCTTTAGTCTTCTCTGTCTTGCTGTGATTGCTATTAATAAATTATAATGTGTTAGTTTTCCTCATGACCAAGCAGACTGATGGTCAATTAATGTCCAGAATTATATTAACTTTGAAGTCTAAAATACCTTAAACTCTCCCAGAGTTGAAATGAATCACAGAGAAACAGTTATATTTGGAAATAATTTCATTTTGAAGACAAATTCAATTTATGGCTGTGGTACTTCTGTTTGAAGCTTTTTTTATTAATGAATACTACTTTTGCAGATTTGAGCATGTTGAAACATTATTTATCAGAGAGAACTCAAAATTTCTCATTTATTTAGTTAGTCTTTGGGGGTATAAAGGGTGTGTGTGTGTGTGTGTGTGTGTGTGTGTGTGTGTAAGTACACTTTCACATGCAGGTATCTGTAACACTTCAGTGTCATGTTTTAGTGGCATATTAACTTATTTTTATTGGAATTGGGTCAGTTGTATAAACAAGCAACAAAGGAATATTTTCATGCACCATTGCAATAACAAATAAGTTGCAGCATTAAGTCCTAAATTGAACTGCAATTAAAGTTATTCCTTACAAAGCGTAGTTTCCTTCCCTTGATGTCCATAAGCTTTCTTCTTCCTAAACTCATTTCTGTTTCTGCCCAGCCCACACATTGCACCATGCTACAGACTTCAAAACCCTGCCTTCTCTAAGTGCCTTGACCTCTTTGCATATGTTCAGACCTAGGGTTAGCAACCCTGAAATGATTTATCTTCTACCTTTCTGAAAAACTAATGTTATAATGCTATAGTGTTTGGAAAACCCATGCCTTCTAAGCCATGCCTAAATTACTTAGGAAATAATTTTCAAAACCTGCTGACATTCCAAAATTGCCTGTTTTAAGTATATCCAGCTATTAAAGGTTAGAATTTTAACAGATTCCAATAAACACACACACACACGCACACACACAAACACATACACACACACACACAAACACACACACACACACACAAACCTCCAAGGTCTAGTCCAGTGAGTCCTTCAGACATCACCATCCATGCCTTTTCTGCTACTCTCCAGATTTAACAATGGCCCCAGAACAGGTACCCCAGCCTTCCCGGTACCCTTGCATGCATGTCAGCTAAGCTTCTGCTGGGACCCACCATGTGACCACACACAGGCTCACACTGTGACTTTTCCAGTAACTTCAGACTGAACCCAGACTTCCTATGTCCTATTCTAGTGTTTATCCCTGACAGGTTCCCTGGCATTCCCAGCCATGGCTTTTCAACAATGTTTCAGAACTTGCTCTTGTTGGGAGTGTCTTAAGTCCAATAGGGAGTTATTGATTACCAAGCTATGAGTGCCACTACTTCGTTACTGTGCTATGCTAGACATTGATGTGGTCCACAGGAATTCCAGCTTTTTAAATAGGTACTGAGATTTCTCATACTTGTTCAGCAAGCCCTTACTTCATGAGCCATTTTCCATACCCCACATATTTTTTCATCAACAAATATCTCTTCTTCTATTATATCCTGTTTTCCTCTCTTGAAACTGGAAATAGGCTGGCCACCAAACCCAACCATGTAGTTATAGGCAAATGCAGCTATGTCCAGTTTGTGTGTATGTTTGTATAACCTGTGTGTGTGTGAGAGAGGGGGGGGAGGGGAGAGAGATTCTTATGCTTCTGTGGCAATAATACATGTCTTACCATGCCAGTTCCCTAGTCCCACAATTGATATTTCTTAAGTAAAAAGATTATCTCTAAGATTGCTGAATGCATTATTAGATTAAAAGGATGACATTCTCAAGTTCCATTCTCTTGCCTGAAAAATTCATGATGTCTTTATATTTAATAGCTGACTATTTAATAAATAGTCCCAGTATTTCCTTGTGTAAATATACCACATTTTCCTTATCAATTCTTCAGTCAAGGGGCATCTAGGTTATTTCCAGTTTCTAGCTATTACAAATAAAGCTCCCATGAACACAGTTTAGTATCTTTGTGAGATGGTATAACATCTTTTGGGTATATGCCCAGGAGTGGTATAGCTGGGTCTTGAGGTAAAACTATTCCCCAGATTTTAAGAAATTGCAAAATTGATTTCTGCAAGTTGTGAGTGTCATCCTGAGTGAGGTAACTGTAGTGGCCATTCCTGGTTGTCAACTTCACTATATCTGGAATGAACTACAATCCAGAATTGGAAGGCTCACCTGTGATCCTGATCTTGAGGCTGGGAGATACAAGTTTCTGACCTGGATCTTGGCCTGGAGATCTTGAGGCAAAGTGGCTATGAATCCCAGAAGCTTAAGGCGAGGAGATCTCTGAGTTCAGGGTCACCTGGGACAAAGCAAGTCCAAGACCCAGGCATGGTGTTATACACCTTTAATCTGGGACACACTTTCTACTGGAGATTTACATAAGGACACTGGAAGAAGGAAGAGTCTCTCTTTTTTGCATGCCTGCCTCGTGAGACTGAGCCACTGCTAGATCCTTGGACTTCCATTCATAGCTGCTGCTGATCATTGTTGGAGAGTTGGACTACAGACTGTAAGTCATCAACCAATTCTCTTACTATATAGAGACTACCCATAAGTTCTGTGATTCTACAGAACCCTGACTAAGATAGTAACCTACTCCCAAAAGGACATATATGGTATATACTCACTTAAAAGTGGATATTAGCCATAAAGTACAGGATATCCATTCTACACTCCACAGAGCCGAAGAAGGTAAACAAGAAGGAAGGCACAATCAAGAATGCTCACTCTCACTTAGAAGAGGGAATAAAATAGTCATAAGAGGCAGATGGAGGGAGAGAAATGGGGATAGAGAGTGGGGGCACAGGAGCTAGTGTGGGGGGATAGGAGAGAGAGCCAGATGGTCATTAGAATGAATAGAAATCTGCAACTGATACGGTAGAGAGGTAGAAGAGGGCACCTCCAGGATGTGACAGAGAGGCATCCAAGAATCAATGGGGGTGAACTTAGCTGTGACTCACAGCATGGGCGATATGGGACATGAAGAGACCACCCCCTATAGCCAGGCAGGAACCCCAGGGAGTGATAGGGACACGACCCCAACCACAAAACTTTCGACAGAAGGGGGATAAAGCAGAGACTGAGAGAATACCCAAGTAATAAAAGGCCCAACTAGAGACCCAACTCATGGCAAGAACCAGTGCCTAGCACTACTAATGTTACTCCTGTTACGCTTGCAGACAGGAGCCTAGCATGGCTGTCTACTGAGAGGCTCCACCCAGCAGCTCACTCAGAGGGATGCAGACACCCACAGCAGAAACTGTGAATGGAGCTTGGGAACTCTTATGGAACAGTCGGGTGAAGGACCGAGGGTTGAATGGGATAAGAACTCCACAGGAAGATTAAGAGAGTCAACTAACGTGGACCCTTGAAGATTCTAGAGACTGAACTACCAAACACGGAGTGTGCATGGGCTACAGCTAGGTCTCCACACACATGTATAGCAGCCGACCTGCGGCATGGTCTTCATATGGGCCCAGAACAGCTGGAACTGGGGCTATCCCAAAAAGTTGTTTTCTGTCTGGGGACATGTTCTTCTAGCTGGGCTGGCTAATTGGGCCTCAGTGGGAGAAGATGTGCCTTGTCCTGCAGAGACTTGATGCACCAGGGTTGGGGAATACCCAGCAGGACCCCCACCAGCTAGGAAGAGAGAGAGTGAGGGATGAGAGAGGGCTTGTGGGAGGTCTGACTAGAAGGGGGGAGGGTCAGTGATCGGGATGTAAAGTAAATAAATTTTTAAAAAAGAAAAGAAAAAGGGGAAAAAAGATAAAAATAGTTTAAACAGGTTACCCAGAGAAATATTTAAACTTGCTGGGCAAACAGGATTATAGGAGGTAAGTCAAGGTTTTAGACACTTTTTAAGAAGAAATGCTCACTTTGTAAACTTGGATGCACACAAGTGTGTTTTGCAACGGGAGCTGTGTCTTCTAGAGTTGTTCTACTTTTCTTCAAGGAAGGATAAGGAAGTTCATTAACTGAGTTTTGATGGGATATCGCCTGTGGTTTGAAAAGGATAATTTGAGAACCAGGAAGGGAAGGAGTCAATGAAAATATAATCAGCCTTTCTGTGCTGCGCTCATGAATAATCTTGCACATATGCATTTATTCAACAAATATTTATTGTGCTTTTTCTATTTTCTAAATAGTCCCCAAGCATTTCTGATGTGAGAGTAAACAAAACAGTCTGTGTATTAGAAAGCTTAGGTTAGTTACCATAAATTTTAATTGAAAACAACTATGGTTTATTAGCTGTGTTCCTTTGGGCAGATTTCTTCATGAAATAGAAAAAAAAGTAATTAATGAGAGTTGAGGTTTTCTTTCACAGTGATTTGAAATAAAGAAAATAGGAAAAAATGATTTTAATAAGGCGATGGGAAGCTTTGTCTTGCATGGAGGGAATCAAAGGCGTTAGATTCACAATGGGCAATAACTAATTATAATGGATGAATTCTGGTATAAGTCAAAGATTATTAAAGATGATAGATCAGAAAGACAAGATTTAAGTAAAAGGGGGTGTGGATGGGGAGCTGCTTGGATTTCAGATTATGATTTGATACAATGCAGACTATGTTTATTATGGATTCTTGAGTTGATTATAATACATAAAACACATGAAAAAAGTTTAATAGAGTTACCATGATTTTATATTTCAAAAGTGTTCCCCAAATGATTCAAAATAAACCTAAGCTATCATATGACTATGGGCATCAAGGGATTAAGTATGATAGAAAGTAAATTATTGGAGAACTGTGAAATCTTGGGTGAATATATATATTCATTCTTTTCTATATCTATTCATCTAGTTATCTGTTTGTCTATATCTATCTATTTTCTCCTGATCTCTTTCTACACACACACATACACACATATGTAGAAGTTGTTCGGATGAAAGCAAAGAGAGTCAATTCACAATAGACAGTGATCCAGTTTTATAAATTGTTTACACACAGACATATATACATATACACACACGTGTGTGTGTGTGTGTGTGTGTGTGTGTTCTGTGACTTTGAAAGATCAAGATTTATTATAGACCTAGCATTGAGCAATATTAAAGGGACCCACTACAGCTGAAGACCTCACTGCAGACACAGTAACTTACCATATGATTCAAAGTAGAGTCATAATTATCTGTTTTTATATGTTTAGTTTAATTTCTGAAGTTATAATAAATTGTATTATTTTCCCTTTATCTAACTAACCCTTACCAGGTACTTCCCCTTGTTCTTTATCAAATTTATGGCTTCTTTTTCATTGTTGATATATATATATAATTCCAGTATTTTAAAAGCTTAGAAAGTTTAGACAGCAAACTTACCCTTCTGAGTTAGATTCTACAGGAATAGGTTGGGAGACCAGAACATTTATACATACCAGTGCACAGGAATACAATTATAATTACTCTTTTGTAAGCCACTTCCTATCATGATAGACTCTATTGTTTTGGTTGTAAATAATAATCACTCTTCTAGAAAAGAAGATTTAGTGTTTAAAAGCTTTGCTAATGAATTAAATAAGATTTCACGTGATGATTGTGAACTAATTTGATGAATAATTAGATAGCAGTATGAAACCGTTTGATAGTGATTCATCATTTTTATATGAGGGGCAACCTTTCAGCTAGGTTTCCTACTTGGCTCTGAAAGTGATAAGCTTTATTAGAAACATTGAACTCCTCTTTGTCAGCAGTGACTTCTTATCACCTGCTAGGAAATTGATCTTTGTTTTCACTGCTGACCAATAATGTATGAGATGTGAATTTCGTTCTGCTGTGAATACATTTCCCTGACAAATATTAAGTCTCAAATTTTGGATTGAAATGCTCACTCTGTCACTCCAACTATCAGAGAACGGTTTAATTTCCCTGATTGGCACTTTCTTTGTTTAAGGAATTAAGTTATAATAGTTCTTG
The DNA here is from genome assembly GCF_021556685.1 of Rattus norvegicus. Lineage (NCBI taxonomy): Eukaryota > Metazoa > Chordata > Mammalia > Rodentia > Muridae > Rattus > Rattus norvegicus. The sequence goes on from NC_141542.1 coordinate 110,613,630, forward strand.
ATATTTGTGAAAATAAGAGAATTTATGTGAAAATACTCGGTATGTATTATGATGCTACTTTTCTAATATAACTGCTCATATAACAATCTTGAAATTTACATGAAATAAATCGCCACTCTCCAGACGAATGAACTAAACTCAGTTAACTGAGATCTGTAAGATATCTACGCACACACAGTTGCCTCTTAAAACCCTGGTGCAGGCTTCTGTCCAGTTAGCATTGTGAAACCACACTCATTCTCAGGATTGACTCACAGGCAGGAAGAGAGATAACTTGCAACTACAGGAGCTGCCTTAAAAAGAATGTCTGGTTAGAATAGGAACAACAGTTTCAGCTTTTTAGTACCATGTCACATGACAATAACCCAATGTCCTTTAAATCCTCATTTTAATAAAGGCAGTGTGAAGAATTACTCGTTCAAATTAATATCATTGTAACTGTAAGTTTTTCTATCTGTGCACAAGTTTCCTAAATAATGGCTCTGAGACTAGATTAGATGACACAATTTTCCATGCCAAAAGCTTTGCCTTGTTCCTGCTAGCTCGTAAATCAATTACCCTGCCTAATCTATTCTAAGTCATGCTACGTGGTTAGTTACCTCTCCTTGGGTTTATGCAAAATCTTCCTCGAAGTTGTGTGTAAATCTCTCTCATGCCTGACTCTATCCCAGAAATCCTCTGTAAAGGAACTCCCACCTCCCTATTTCCTGCCTGAACTAATAGGCCAACAGCATTTTACTGACAAATGATGTTTCCGTATATTACACAAGAGACTCTCTACACATCATAAAACACTTTAATGAATGGTTTCCAAAATTAGTCTTTACATTTAAACTCTAACATTCAGTTGTAAAAAAATGGATTTAAAAAAGTAAACTTTAAAATAATAATAGCATTTAAATACTTGGTGATACTGAAGATGGAAAAGTAGAACTGTTCTTATAGTACAGCTTCGAGAGAAGGGTCTATTATTTATAAATCTAACAGAGAGAAAGATAGGGTAATATTCTTTGGTACTACACCTATTATATATTTACTATCTTTAATAAAGTTAGTTATTGATAACAGGGTTAAGTTTTATCGATTGCTACCAATTGGCCCAAGACAGCGGGATCCAGGAGAAGCTGCCGGAATGTCACCACCAGCTCTTGGCAGTTATTCTCTATATTCTTTCTAAACATCACTTGTGTCCTCTCATGCAACTACTTCAGCAAAACATTCTCTCCCCATGTCTCTTTAGGAAAACATCCTTTCAAGTATCTGAAACTGTAACTGTAAGTTAATATCCTCTTTAAAAAAAAAAAACAAACCACTGTTTCTTTTCTTTAACTATGAAAATTTGAACTTTACATGCATTACTTTACAAGTTTTAAAGGAATGCATGAAATAAAATAAAATTTATCAGTTCTTTAAAATATGGTAGTTTTTTAGAAAGGGAATCCCTTTAGAAAGGGATACACGATTAAAAAAATTGCATTTTAATAATAGGCTCAGTAGTTCCGTGCCAGGAAGTATTGCATATAAATTGTGACAGTATCACATTTTGGACACTGTAAAATCTTTTAATTCACATTAAAATTAAAGTGGTGGTAAGTAGTTGGTAATGTAGTGATGATGAAACGAGAATATCTGAATGAGGCAATTAGCACATTAGGATTCCCCTGTATTTCTGATTTTAGTGGAGGTGATACAACGGATGATTCATTGAAAAATATTCTGAATTTTTTGCTTTTTGACTTGAGTCAGAGAATGTCTGAACTTTTCTTTTGGAGGATAGTCCATACTAGGGAAAGACCTCAATGTCTTCCCTCATATTGGATATGACATACTACAATAGCAACCAATCAGGCAAGTTGTGTCTTGTGGTGCAATAGTGGCATGGCAGTTATAAGGGTAACCAACTGCCTTCTGATTGATTTTTAAGGTTGACCGAACTAGAGGGCTCCCTTGTTTGATACTATTCACTTCACGTGATCATGGGGGTCATAGGTCCTAAGTTTAATCATAGAACTCCAGGGAAAGAAATCAGACTTAAGATGTCAGTTTAGTTGATGTAAGATGATTTGTTATTAAAAGTGCTTTTCAGAATGCCGTATCTATAGGTCACCAAGGTAAAGTGGAAAGGAAAGACACAGTCCACCTTAAGGATACACACTTAAAGAGATTCAGTCAGTGGAAAGAAAGGCCCATGCTTCTGTACCGGTGACAAATCATTGGATGCCTCATCCCTATTTCCTCTTGGGGGGAAAGGTACTAGGGTATATTTACAAAGAAGGTAGATGGTGAGATTCTCAAAGGTCAGGGCTAGGACAGTTTCACAGTGATGGAGCAAACACCTGGGCTTGCATTTTCCTGTCTCCTTTGTTGTGGTGACCTTCCTTCAAATTATCTGAAAAAAGTGTGTTCCAGAATTTTCCCTTTAGAGCTTAGGAAATTTTCACAGCAAACAGGGTCAATTTGTAAGCTGACCCACTTTAATATTTTTTTTAAATTACAGGTAATAAAATGAATAATGCAGTAAAACTGTAGCATTTTTTACAAGTGCTATAATTGTCATTTAGTATTTGATCTAAAATAGACTTAATAAAATTGCTTCTATGAGTTTAACAGGACTGTTTAAAAACACGTCTATTCAAAATTGTATGGATTAATCATATTAATTGTGAAATCTCTCAAGGCAAGGACAAGTTGTGTGGCGCACAACAAATCATCTCCTTTGACAAAAGACCAAAAACAAACAAAACAAACAAAACAAAACAAAACAAAAAACCCACTTAATCACCTTCAAAATTGATCTTCCATTTCTGCTAAATAGGACATTGTTTTCGAATTCTGTTTGCTTTACCTTTTCTTCTTAATCTGTGTGGTATTTAACTTTTTGCAGGATCTCTTTGCAAATGCTAATGACTTTGTGAAGAGGCTCACAATGGCAAAAGTAAAGTCCCTGAACCCAGCAAGTGAATCCAATGCTTGAGTGCTCTTGGATCCTATCTTAGAGGACACATGAAGCATCCTACCAATGTCTGAAGTTATAAATTCTCAGTGGGGCTACTGATTTCCAAATATAGCTGGTCAGAAACCACGTGGTTGGTACCATTGCCAACTTTTCCAAAGAGCTTAATTCATCAGTGTGTCCACAAACACATATAACCATGTGTTTATTTGAAATATGAAACATACATACATATTTCAAGAGACTAAATGTTGATTGATCTTTCCCCGCCCTTCCCCCTCCTTTCCTTTCTCAACTTGGGTGCATAATTGAGATTTTTTTCTTTTTAGGAACAATAAATCCATTTTCTTATGACTAAGACCACAAAAATAAGAAATCTTAAAAGTAAAAACCTTTCCTTTAGGTTTGTATCTATTATAAGCTGAGACAAATGGATGTAATCAAGCATCTTTTCACTTCTCATTGCTAAAAAATAAAACAAAAACAAAAACAAAAACCAAGTAGCATTTTATCCCACTTGGCATCATCCATCCAGGAAGCTGAGGGACCTTTACAGAAAATTGCAGAAAAGCATCTCCCATTTGTAAGTTCATAGTAAGAATAAATAACATCAAGTTGAATTAGAGCCAGGAACTTGATGATAGGATGAGTGGGATTTAAAATATAAGTGAAACATTAGTACATTTGAAAACAGACTCAGAAGGGTCTGTTGTTTTCCATATGCTTTCACCATGATACATGTCAGAAGGATTTTTTCTAAGTAGAAATTTAAAGTAGAAAAGTAGAATGAATATAAACCTTTGCTTTTAACAAAAACTCATGATACTATATGCAAAGCATTTCGGTTTCATTATTATGATATTGTTGTAAATGTAGACATCTAATTTTTTCTCTTATTGAAGAAAGACTGTTTACTCATGAAATGTATCCTGACTGCTTCTACCTCTCCCCATGCCTCCCTACTTCTGCTCCACTTCAGATTCATTCCCCTTTTCTCTTTCATTAGAAAAGAAGGGACTTCTAAGAGATAATGATCACACTTGACAAAATGAAATATAATAAGGTGAAGGTGAAAACTATCATATCACAGTTGGACACAGCAACCCAACAGGAGAAAAAGAATCCCAAGAGCAGGCAAATGAGTCAAAGACCCATTTGTCTCATGATCAGGAGTCCCATAAAAATACTAAGCTAATATATATTACAGATTACATACACAATATATTATATGTAATATGATATGCATACTGCTTCAGTCTCGTGAGCTCTCAAGCACCTTGCATAATTAACCTATAGGGCCTTGCTTTTTGATGTTCTCTATCCCATTTGGCTCTTTTCTTAGCCACAAATAATATTTTTATTGTTCGTTCAGGATTTTTATACAATATACCCTGATAACACCCGCTTCCCATTCCACCCTCCAACCTTTCCCCTCCCCCCAAAATACATCAAGTCCAATTTGTTTTGACCATGTACTCATTGGGACATGGTCATATTTTCAATGGCCAGCCCCTTAAAAATGTCAGAAGCCACCAACTATAAAAGAACTATACTTTTTCACCTTTATCACTATTTTAAGTATTCTCTTTAATAACTTCATGTCTGGACTGTTTCTCTTTTCTGTCAGCAAAGTCAGGGAGGTTGTCACAGAAGTCTTCTGTTTCTCTGCTTCAATAACACTGCAAAAGAATCTACCTTTCGAATAGCAGCTAGTGGCAGCACAGAGCATGAACTTCTTCACTGACATATAATTTTAATTCTCCTTTGGTAAAACCGTATAGTAGTAAGATCAAATTGATTCAACTATGTTATATCAAAATTCAGCAAAATATTTATTTCTATTAGTACCAAATAAAAATATGTCGCAAAAGAGAATACAAATCTCCTCCTTAGTTGGTGATAGTTCAAAACTTGATCATAGGAAACAACTAACCATTCATTTAAAAGCCAGAGGCAATGTGATGAGTGTCTGCACTGTAGTTTACATACTGAAATTTCAGCAGTCTTTATTTTGATTTAGACCACAGAAATATAGAACCAATCTACTAAAGAACCCGTGGTGAGCATGCAAATTCTAGAGTTTGAGTAATTAACTAGGGAATTCAGGTGGCGCTTTTGGGTGACAAGAGTTGATCCTCAGACATTTTAAAGTGAGCTAATCCAAGGATTCTTGTCAGGTCAGTAAAATGATAACAAGGCTTAGAGAAAATGGGTACACTTGTATCAGATCTGTATGACTTCTAAGCAAAGCAGAGGTCAGATCACTTGTCACTTCCACGTTTTTGTCTGACACTGATATGCTTGATATAGTAAAATATTTTCATAGTAAACATTCTTTCAAGATTATTAAGTGGATAAAATATAAAATATGAATTGATGTGATTTACTTGCTACTGACTGCACATGTATGTATAAAACTATAAGTAAAGACTGGGACGCACAATATAGACCCATAGCAAAGTTGTGTCCAAGAAGGACATAAAAGCTGAGAAAATGCAATGCAGTAGATTAGAAAAAATAAAAATTAAATGTTAAAAGAGATATTGACAGCTGTTAAAAGTAGGAGATTTGAGAACATGAACAAATATTTGAGTATACCGATAGGATATAGTAGTAAATTGCACTATTAGATGGTATACATCATTACACACTGCACTGTGCTAGACAATAGAACAAGAGCACAGCATAAGAAATTTGAAGAGTTTAGACAAATTGGTAGATGTTAGACATTAGAGGAATGATGTGATATTTGTCATTAACATATAAAAATAACTGAGAATTTTTGTTGGATAGTTTTATATCAACTTGTCACAACCTAGAGTCATTTTGAAAGAGGGAACCACGGGGATAAAATGCCTCTATCATGTACCTCTCACACCCAAGGCTAGTGATCATTGTGAAAGAGGAGATAGAAAGGTTATATTGGCCAGAGGAACAGCGAGTTTGTTGTGAAATTCATAGGAACAACAATGTCAGCTGGCCAATCACCCAGTGGTCCCAGGGACAAGCCTATCTACCAAGGAGTATATAGGGAGGGATCCATGGCTCCAGATACATATGCAGCAGAGGATGGCCTTGTCTGACATCAACGGGAGGGGAGGCCTTTGGTCCTATGGAGCTTTGATGCCCCAGCATATGGGAATGCTGGAGCAGTGGGGCAGGAGAGGGTGGGTGGGTGGGAGAGCACTCTCATGGAGGCAAAAGGGATAGGGAAGACGGCAGATGTGGGATGGGGGTGTTGCAGAGGGGTAACCAGGAAGTGGGATATCATTTGAGATGTAATCAAATGGAATGATTAAGAAAAAATAGAAGGATGTCAGAAGGGATGCCCATAAACTTGCATCAACATGATTGCCTAAAGAAGAACTGAACAAGGGTAACACCAGAAGACATCCACAGTGGATAGAGGAAAGCCTAAGAGGCCTCAACTCTGTACAAAGAACTACAGGTAACTAAGAAATCCTGAGAGCAAAACAAACAGTGTTCCCTGGCAGACACTAAATGGTCAGTCCTGAAAGCATACATACAAATAACATTATGCATACTGAACATGTTGCCTCTCTCTCTCTCTCTCTCTCTCTCTCTCTCTCTCTCTCTCTCTCTCTCTCTCTCTCTCTCCTCTCGTGTGTGTGTGTGTGTGTGTGTGTTGACTAATCTGGTACTCCAAGATTAGGCCCTTCAAACATTTTAAAATAGAAAATTCATTCAGAATTATATAAATTATCAGTGACATGACCAAGTGATGTTTTTTACTCTCTTTGTACTCTAAGAATAAAGAACACAGAAATGTGTTTATAGTCTGTGCTACACTCATCAGGCTGGTAGAGTCTTACACATTTTTAAGAGTGGAATTGGCATGAAAAGGGGGGTGGTCAGCTTTTGATCTGGGGTTTTACAAAAACAGCATAGTGCCTTTTATGAATGTCCTAGGGTTTCTCATGGTCCATTTTTCAGGCAGTGAGCATCATATATCTTTAGTCTTCCTTTTTCCAATGTTAAAGTCTGAACATTTGCAAACAGGCTGTAATAGTATCTGTCCCTAGTAGCTATTGGAATGATTTCTCCACTGTTTGTAATATTTTATATGTTTAATTTTATAATATCAGTTATACTTTATTTTCTATTAAAATCATCAATATGTAATATCTTGAAAAAAATTTATTACAAATGCTAGATTGTTTATTAATTTAAATATGCATTGTATGCTGTTTGTGTAACATTGTTAATATTAACAATGTTCCCAAATGTATGAAAGTAAAATTACTTGTGGAATTGTCAAGTGTCATAAAATATAACTGAGATCATTTTCTTAATCACACCATCTTGCTTGATCAATACAATATAATTAAAAATGTGCCTTTTAAAATTACACCAAGGACATCCTATGCTATGCAAGTGCCCAGCCATTAAGCTGCTGTGTCAACCCAGTAATGTATTTTCTTAGCAGCTGTGATTATGTTTAGGCTGCCCTCCTGGTGTTAGGTGGACAGAGCAGTTTTGATTTTTAGGCTTCTCTAATGGAGTTAGGTGCACAAAGCAGCTTCTTTGTTTGTAGTGAAGGTTAATAGCCCTGGGTCTTCATTGTTTTGGGGGTATAAGCAAAGTACTAATGTGGACTTAGGGGACACCTTGCAGGAGTTGGGTTTCTCCTTCCATTATGTAGGTTTAAAAACTGAACTCATATCATAATCTTAGCAATAAGTAACTGTATCTACTGAGCGGTCTTGTCAACTCTGCTTTTTTTTTGACATTTGTGACAATTCTTTTCCTACATATTTTTGGTTAAAAGAATTAAATTACAATTCATCTTTCCTACTCTTCATTTGCTCTGGTTTTAATTAATTAAATCATTAATTCATGTGACTTAGAAAAGCATAGTTTTATGGTGGGAAATGGTGTAAACATAGCCTTCTACCCAAGTATTGTTGAATTAAAGTAGCATAAAGCGAAATAAAAAAAAGACAGTTTTCTTCTCTTATAAAATAATTTATTTATTCATTCCAATAATCTCAGTTGACGTCACATTTGAGAATGAAACATGATGGACCACTTCTGGCCGCAAGAAAAGCTGAGACAACCAAATTGGTGGTGTAATAAGAAGTAGTAGGTCAACCAGATAGTTAAGTTAGAGTCTGGTATGTTCCTAAAAGGCTAACTCATATAGAAGTCTCAGTCTCCAGCTGGTCACTCTGTTTTGTAGACATGGAACCTTTGGAAGGTAGGCCCTGGTTGATAGAATCAGGTCATTTTAAACAGACTTTTGGAAGGTGTACACTCACAAGTCCTTTAATGCTGTCTTTTTTTCCTAACCTGCCCAGTATCAGAGCACTGCCACATGATCCCACAGGCATGAACTTCACCATGTTTGCCCTAACGTGGTAGATAGAATGTTAGTTCCCTTCACTTGTTTCTACCCAGAAATTGGTTGTGATAACAAGCATGCAGTTTGTATCATGGCTGGATTTGTGAGCACCCCTAAACTCAGTCATATATTTTGTATGATATTGGATATTCTTTGTGGAAAGAATGTGGAAAAACTAAAAGTTATAGGTTAGAGAAATTTTAGAATGTACAAAAAGAGTTTGGTGGCACACTTTAGCAGAAGATGAGAAGCACAGAATGCCAATAGAAATGTAGTCAGTGGAGAATGTGTCAGTAAAATTTTACAAATAACTAGGTCCTTCAGAAAATCAACTGGAATATACTTTTATTACATTCTGGCAAAAAAATTATTATGAGTTTGCTTTGCCCCTGTCCTCAAAACTATCACAAAGTTGAACATGAACATTATGGACTTATTTATTTAGAAAACAACTTTTGAGGCAACATTATATTCAGATTCTGTCATAATTATTTCCTTTTCCTTTTAGCTAAATTTATAGTTTGATTCGAGAACAAAGAGTAAAGTAGAGACAGTTGGAATAGTGTGCCCAGATGAGGCAGAGAGCTTGGGCATGGTTAATGTCACAGTAAAAGCAAGTACTAAAGAAAACCAAGAATGCTACAACTATAAAAGAGATTAGTGGCATTAAGGAGACACTAGGTACTTTGCATTTAGATAATAAGAAAGATGCTTTGAAGATAAGACTCACCCTGTTGAAGTTTCCAATACCAGCACACACAAACCAATGTGAACAGCTTCCACTGATGATGTTGTTCCTGGTTTAGCCACCAAACACTCAAGACACAAATACAGCTGTTAGAAGGGTGACTAACACCTTCTCTAGATGTCAATGGAAACTGAAATGATTCATGTTGTGGTAATTTTCTAGAAATGCAGGATGGAAAAATTACGGAGTCATGGAAGCTCTCTGAAGCCACGTCATTCTGAGCAGGGTTAAATTCCCCAAGAAAAACCTCAAAGAAGGCAATGCACAAATTTTAAATGTGAAGCCTCCATTTCAGTAAAACAATACAATTTCCATCAATGAAGAATACAGATACTTATATCAGCTCAAGAGAGAGGCCTGATGTGCTGAAAATGGGAAATGTATATGACTTGGGTTTACTCAGCTTATTGGAATTCAGTTGTAGCCATATGTTTCAAATGTCAGAAAGGGTTCAGTGTTTGAGCTCCAGTATACTGGTTTTAATTTGGTCCCAATCTTTCTGATGCCTCCCTGTCCTTCCATGATAGAACATGAATGTTTATTTTGTGCCATGGAAATGTGTAATCTGCATTTTGATGTTACCAAGGAATAGTACTGGGTTTAGTCTCTGTAGGCACACTGGGTTTCCAAACAGTTTGGGAGATATTAAAACTATGGGAGATTTAATAGCAGGATGGATATACTGTGCAATGTTAGACGGGTTTGCACCTCCCTAGGTTCATGCAGAATGTTATGGATTTGAATCTGAAATGGTCTCCAACATTCAATTTTGAATACTTTACCCATAGGTTGCAGCATGGTGCTATTTTGAAGATTATGAGGATTTTTCTTTGCATGAATCATGGTACATAGAACGAGGTGACTGGGGTTAGGATTTTGAAAATTACAAATGCTCATCTTCTAGTCTTTTCTTTCTGATTTTTTGCCACTCAAGCTATAGAGAATATATGCAGCCTCTGCTACATTCTAGCATGGTCCTAAGCCTTCTGTCGTGCCTTCCCCACCATGATAGAGTGTAGGAACTCTGAAAGCACAAGCCAAAATAAATCTTAAGTTGTAGTTCATCAAGAATTTGGCTCTAGCAACATCAAATAACTAATAAATCTCATATGAAAATAAACATCCTCTACAGACAAGAGGACTAAGAAGTCAAGAAAAATAAATACATATAGTCAGCATTTTGACACCATTTTTCTTTAAAAAGAAATACAGTCATATGATTGATTCAAAACACTACTATTTTGTACATGGAATTTTTGTGAAAGAAATACCAGGGCTTATAGTTAATTCAACAAAAATAAATTGAGTTTCTATGAACCAGCCATTCTTCATAGAGTCACTTTAAGACCATATTCAATTGATCAGTCATGATTCATGTCATGAATAAAGTTAATACTTGAAAAAAAGGTTATTCTTACATCCAAGAAAGAATATTGAGAATTGACTATACCACGGTAGCAATAGAATGCCTATATATATTTATAGAGTCCAACAAAAACACAAAGGGACAGTTAATTTATTCTCACTAGCACGGAAGAAGGTCAAATAAATTGGAAATAATATGGGATCAATGAGTAAAATGAGGTTTTCCAAATGGGCCAAAGTTTTATAGAACATGCTTGACTGAAGCTATTCAATTTCGAACAGATGTATAAAGACATATTAATTTTTTTACAAGTACTTTCATGATGATGATATCAAAAGTATACTTCGTGATCTATATTCACTGGTCCATTAAATTGCACAGTCTTCCCATATATTCATTACTTAGTTTGTCATAATTATAATTTGGAGAGATTTCCAGAAACTCTGTTAGTGTTGGAAATGATAACTCTATATGTAAGATAATAATTGAACACTCTAATGATGATTTGGAGGCTGTCGTCATGGTTCATGTGTGTCAGCTTTCATATCACAAGACATAAAGCACTAAAGACTGTGAGACACATGGTCACCTACCATTCCTCTTTGTTTTAGTTTGTTTGTTTTTTAGTATGAAATAGAGTTTATTCAGGGCATGGGAATGGGAGTTAAGAGGGTAGTAGGGAGAGAGGGAGAGAGAGAGAGAGAGAGAGAGAGAGAGAGAGAGAGAGGGGGGGGGGAGAGAGAGAGAGAGAGAGAGAGAGAGAACAGCCATGAGTATCTGAAGACGGGGTGGGGAAAAAATGGGGGGAGAGGGGGAAGCATGAAGGCAAGAGCAGGAGCAGAGAGCACGAGAGCAAGAAAGAGCAAGAGTTTATTCCTCTTTGTATATCCCCATCATATACTTTATGCGCCTTGGGTGACCTCCCATGAATGCTTTCTCTTCATCTGAGTATCAATTCATGTAATACACAAGGATGGCAGGACTGAATTCTTCACACCATCCTCTCTTTTTATTAAACTTCAAAGATTTAAGGAGGTGCCCTTTTACTTTATTTCATTTCATTTTGAATATTGTTACTGGGATAAAAATAGTGAAAAGATATGAGTAAAGATGAGAAATTTCTCCCATTGTTGCAATTCTAAAAATATTCTAAGAAATGTATCAATACAACCAACAATTTATACCTCTAAGGAAGTAAGATGTAATTTATTCTGGAGCCAAATATCACTGATCATGGCCCCCAAAAATGTGTTTAGGCTATCCCAAGTCTATAAGTTTCAACTTGGCAGCAATTTAATAATTTCTATTGATCTGAGGCACTGAGGGTCTTTGGCATGGCTGTATGCTGGCTGACTAGTTGTCCTCCAGGTAGTTCCCTGGCCTATGCAGTTTCAAGTTCGTGGCCACATGAGCAATATTGGAATAGACTCCACTACACTGAGTGGGCTTTAGATCCACTCAGATAATTGTTGGTCCTGCCCACACACTTAATCAGACCTATTTTTTTATTTTACAGTCGTATTGTAACAACCCTTAAGTGTAGCTTCCAGACTGATCAAAGAATATGATGTCCTCAACTTTTCTCTATATATTGGGTCCTTATTCTATAACTCCAAATGCTTTGTAAAAATGCTGTTTGAAGATGTTATATTTTTCTAAATTGATTCATGCACTGAGAGTTTGGTACCCAGATGGTAGCGTGGGGCACCTAGATCAGGAGTGTGCTAACACCCATTCATGGTTCTCCATACCGAATGCATGTGGGGGTAGCATGTGGGGCACCTAGATCAGGAGTGTGCCAACACCCATTCATGGTTTTCCATACCAAATGCCTTACTAAGGCTTGGTCCTAGTCAGACAAAATAACTAGGGCCATGCCTTTGAAAGGTCTACCGTGTAAATGGTTGTCCTTTCTTTCTATATCCCTTGGTCTCTATCTCTCATTGTCTCTGCCCCTCTCTTTCATTTGTGTACGTCTATATAACTCTTCACTTTCACGACTCTGAGATAAGTAGCACTGCCCCCCCCCATTATTTGTCATCCCTCTCTATTCTGCTTTGCCTTAGTTTCAAAAGAAACAATCAGTTGTCTGTTAAAACATGGACTATATACTCTGAGAACATGAGTTCAGATAAAAACCCTTAAATTCTTTGTCTTATGGAAATAGGCAATAGGATGTTTAAACTCTCTAATGCTCAAAATGTTAAGTGTTAAAGTTACGAGTAAAATCATTCTTCTGATTTCAAATAAATTAAACTCTTCTCTTTAATTAAACTGGTAAAGAGTAAAACCAAGCCAATTATACATGCATTAGAGAAATTCATAGCTTTTTACCTACTGTTGTGCCATGTGTGTGCACTTCGTGTGTGTGTGTGAGTGAGTGTTTCTAAATAATCTAGAAAAAATATGTAACTTTACATTTTTGTTTGAACTGTGCTTCTGTTTGGTAACTATTTTATGGTTCTACATATTTATTTTAAGAAAACTGTGTATGCATATTACATAAAAATAATTAGATTGTTATTTGAGTAAATACATTTTCAGGAAACCTTAACATTATAGTTTGCAACATTAGCTAAAATATTTGAGAAAACCAAAGAAAATTGGACATAATAATATCCAAATTTATCGCTCTATAAAAACAATACATACAGCAACAAATTTATTTTCAATTATATTTTAATAATAAGCCAAGTTACTCAGTAATTGTGTTATATGAAAGGAAATGGTCATGATTTTAAAATCCTGTGTTTGCAATTGATTGGTTTCAGAATCGACAAGAAAATATGGTAGACAATGTATACTTTCGCTGAGAGTAAACCAAGTAGTTAGTGATCTGCCTTGACATTCGCTATGTAAAATGAGTGAAGGGTTGTTGCTAGTTTTGTTATCCTCCCAAGCATGGTGAGTTCTCCTTCAAATCCTACTCATATCATCACGTTATTCTTTAACTAATTACATGTTAGAAAAAGGATAGCTGCATTCCATTTGTGAAATGGCTGCCTAGCATTCACATAGACTTAGGCTTAATACACTATGAACCAGGAAGGATCACAGAACAGCCTTGTCACCAGAGCCCTTGAGAGTAAAGATAGAACCGCGAGCATCAGATGTTTCCTGTCAGCAGCTGCTCTGAATTCTAGTCTGTTTTTGAATATACACGTGTGATCTCCTCAATGTCATAAACAGGCAGAGAAGCAAACAAACAAAGAATAATAGTGAAACACAGAAAGCAGATCAGAATAAGAACACAGTTTTACTTTTTATGTCTGAAAGGTAGTTTTTTTAATTTTCATTAATCTTGTGTGCATTAAAATGTAATAAATGTGAAAATAAGGTTCATGGGACATTGCTTTAATCACATACATCTATACTCATTATTAGTAATTTAGTCTAGAATGAAGATTTTAATTTAATTGAAATATTTAGCATAGTGGCAATTTTCCATGCTGTGAATATTTAATGATTTTTCTTCTTTTGTATACATCAAAATTGTTGCTTTCAACAGGAAACACATTAAAGTTTGAAACTTGGGATAGACTTCATGATGTGTTGGAATTCAAGAAGCAGGTTGCTGACTGTATCTGAAAATCAGTTGTAGTTCTTTTTTTTTTTTTTTTTTTTTTATTAACTTGAGTATTTCTTATATACATTTCAAGTGTTATTCCCTTTCCCGGTTTCCTGGCAAACATCCCCCTCCCCCCTCCCCTTCCTTATGGGTGTTCCCCTCCCAAACCTCCCCCCATTGCCGCCCTCCCCCCATAGACTAGTTCACTGGGGGTTCAGTCTTAGCAGGACCCAGGGCTTCCCCTTCCACTGGTGCTCTTACTAGGATATTCATTGCTACCTATGGGGTCAGAGTCCAGGGTCAGTCCATGTATAGTCTTTAGGTAGTGGCTTAGTCCCTGGAAGCTCTGGTTGCTTGGCATTGTTGTACTTTTGGGGTCTCGAGCCCCTTCAAGCTCTTCCAGTTCTTTCTCTGATTCCTTCAATAGGGGACCTATTCTCAGTTCAGTGGTTTGCTGCTGGCATTCGCCTCTGTATTTGCTGTATTCTGGCTGTGTCTCTCAGGAGCGATCTACATCCGGCTCCTGTCGGTCTGCACTTCTTTGCTTCATCCATCTTGTCTAATTGGGTGCCTGTATATGTATGGGCCACATGTGGGGCAGGCTCTAAATGGGTGTTCCTTAAGTCTCTGTTTTAATCTTTGCCTCTCCCTTCCCTGCCAAGGGTATTCTTTTTCCTCATTTAAAGAAGGAGTGAAGCATTCACATTTTGATCATCCGTCTTGAGTTTCGTTTGTTCTAGGGATCTAGGGTAATTCAAGCATTTGGGCTAAAAGCCACTTATCAATGAGTGCATACCATGTATGTCTTTCTGTGATTGGGTTAGCTCACTCAGGATGATATTTTCCAGTTCCAACCATTTGCCTATGAATTTCATAAACTCGTTGTTTTTGATAGCTGAGTAATATTCCATTGTGTAGATGTACCACATTTTCTGTATCCATTCCTCTGTTGAAGGGCATCTGGGTTCTTTCCAGCTTCTGGCTATTATAAATAAGGCTGCGATGAACATAGTGGAGCACGTGTCTCTTTTATATGTTGAGGCATCTTTTGGGTATATGCCCAAGAGAGGTATAGCTGGATCCTCAGGCAGTTCAATGTCCAATTTGCTGAGGAACCTCCAGACTGTTTTCCAGAATGGTTTTACCAGTCTGCAATCCCACCAGCAATGGAGGAGTGTTCCTCTTTCTCCACATCCTCGCCAGCATCTGCTGTCACCTGAGTTTTTGATCTTAGCCAATCGCACTGGTGTGAGGTGAAATCTCAGGGTTGTTTTGATTTGCATTTCCCTTATGACTAAAGATGTTGAACAATTCTTTAGGTGTTTCTCAGCCATTCGGCATTCCTCAGCTGTGAATTCTTTGTTTAGCTCTGAACCCCATTTTTTAATAGGGTTATTTGTTTCCCTGCGGTCTAACTTCTTGAGTTCTTTGTATATTTTGGATATAAGGCCTCTATCTGTTGTAGGATTGGTAAAGATCTTTTCCCAATCTGTTGGTTGCCGTTTTGTCCTAACCACAGTGTCCTTTGCCTTACAGAAGCTTTGCAGTTTTATGAGATCCCATTTGTCGATTCTTGATCTTAGAGCATAAGCCATTGGTGTTTTGTTCAGGAAATTTTTTCCAGTGCCCATGTGTTCCAGATGTTTCCCTAGTTTTTCTTCTATTAGTTTGAGTGTGTCTGGTTTGATGTGGAGGTCCTTGATCCACTTGGACTTAAGCTTTGTACAGGGTGATAAGCATGAATCGATCTGCATTCTTCTACATGTTGCCCTCCAGTTGAACCAGCACCATTTGCTGAAAATGCTATCTTTTTTCCATTGGATGGTTTTGGCTCCTTTGTCAAAAATCAAGTGACCATAGGTGTGTGGGTTCATTTCTGGGTCTTCAATTCTATTCCATTGGTCTATCTGTCTGTCCCTGTACCAATACCATGCAGTTTTTATCACTATTGCTCTGTAATACTGCTTGAGTTCAGGAATAGTGATTCCCCCTGAAGTCCTTTTATTGTTGAGGATAGCTTTAGCTATCCTGGGTTTTTTGTTATTCCAGATGAATTTGCAAATTGTTCTGTCTAACTCTTTGAAGAATTGGATTGGTATTTTGATGGGGATTGCATTGAATCTGTAGATTGCTTTTGGTAAAATGGCCATTTTTACTATATTAATCCTGCCAATCCATGAGCATGGGAGATCTTTCCATCTTCTGAGGTCTTCTTCAATTTCTTTCCTCAGTGTCTTGAAGTTCTTATTGTACAGATCTTTTACTTGCTTGGTTAAAGTCACACCGAGGTACTTTATATTATTTGGGTCTATTATGAAGGGTGTCGTTTCCCTAATTTCTTTCTCGGCTTGTTTCTCTTTTGTATAGAGGAAGGCAACTGATTTATTTGAGTTAATTTTATACCCAGCCACTTTGCTGAAGTTGTTTATCAGCTTTAGTAGTTCTCTGGTGGAACTTTTGGGATCACTTAAATATACTATCATGTCATCTGCAAATAGTGATATTTTGACCTCTTCTTTTCCGGTCTGTATCCCCTTGATCTCCTTTTGTTGTCTGATTGCTCTGGCTAGAACTTCAAGAACTATATTGAATAAGTAGGGAGAGAGTGGGCAGCCTTGTCTAGTCCCTGATTTTAGTGGGATTGCTTCAAGTTTCTCTCCATTTAGTTTAATGTTAGCAACTGGTTTGCTGTATATGGCTTTTACTATGTTTAGGTATGGGCCTTGAATTCCTATTCTTTCCAGGACTTTTATCATGAAGGGGTGTTGAATTTTGTCAAATGCTTTCTCAGCATCTAATAAAATGATCCTGTGGTTCTGTTCTTTCAGTTTGTTTATATAATGGATCACGTTGATGGTTTTCCGTATATTAAACCATCCCTGCATGCCTGGGATGAAGCCTACTTGATCATGGTGGATGATTGTTTTGATGTGCTCTTGAATTCGGTTTGCCAGAATTTTATTGAGTATTTTTGCGTCGATATTCATAAGGGAAATTGGTCTGAAGTTCTCTTTCTTTGTTGTGTCTTTGTGTGGTTTAGGTATAAGAGTAATTGTGGCTTCGTAGAAGGAATTCGGTAGGGCTCCATCTGTTTCAATTTTGTGGAATAGTTTGGATAATATTGGTATGAGGTCTTCTATGAAGGTTTGATAGAATTCTGCACTAAACCCGTCTGGACCTGGGCTCTTTTTGGTTGGGAGACCTTTAATGACTGCTTCTATTTCCTTAGGAGTTATGGGGTTGTTTAACTGGTTTATCTGTTCCTGATTTAACTTCGATACCTGGTATCTGTCTAGGAAATTGTCCATTTCCTGAAGATTTTCAAATTTTGTTGAATATAGGTTTTTATAGTAAGATCTGATGATTTTTTGAATTTCCTCTGAATCTGTAGTTATGTCTCCCATTTCACTTCTGATTTTGTAAATTTGGACGCACTCTCTGTGTCCTCTCCTTAGTCTGGCTAAGGGTTTATCTATCTTGTTGATTTTCTCAAAGAACCAACTTTTGGTTCTGTTGATTCTTTCTATGGTCCTTTTTGTTTCTACTTGGTTGATTTCAGCTCTGAGTTTGATTATTTCCTGCCTTCTACTCCTCCTGGGTGTATTTGCTTCTTTTTGTTCTAGAGCTTTTAGGTGTGCTGTCAAGCTGCTGACATATGCTCTTTCCTGTTTCTTTCTGCAGGCACTCAGCGCTATGAGTTTTCCTCTTAGCACAGCTTTCATTGTGTCCCATAAGTTTGGGTATGTTGTATCTTCATTTTCATTAAATTCTAAAAAGTTTTTAATTTCTTTCTTTATTTCTTCCTTGACCAGGTTATCATTGAGTAGAGCATTGTTCAATTTCCACGTATATGTGGGCATTCTTCCCTTATTGTTATTGAAGACCAGTTTTAGGCCGTGGTGGTGCGATAGCACGCATGGGATTATTTCTATCTTTCTGTACCTGTTGAGGCCCGTTTTTTGACCAATTATATGGTCAATTTTGGAGAAAGTGCCATGAGGAGCTGAGAAGAAGGTATATCCTTTTGCTTTAGGATAGAATGTTCTATAAATATCTGTTAAGTCCATTTGGCTCATGACTTCTCTTAGTCTGTCGACATCACTGTTTAATTTCTGTTTCCATGATCTGTCCATTGATGAGAGTGGGGTGTTGAAATCTCCCACTATTATTGTGTGAGGTGCAATGTGTGTTTTGAGCTTTAGTAAGGTTTCTTTTATGTATGTAGGTGCCCTTGTATTTGGGGCATAGATATTTAGGATTGAGAGTTCATCTTGGTGGATTTTTCCTTTGATGAATATGAAGTGTCCTTCCTTATCTTTTTTGATGACTTTTAGTTGGAAATTGATTTTATTTGATATTAGAATGGCTACTCCAGCTTGCTTCTTCTGACCATTTGCTTGGAAAGTTGTTTTCCAGCCTTTCACTCTGAGGTAGTGTCTGTCTTTGTCTCTGAGGTGTGTTTCCTGTAGGCAGCAGAATGCAGGGTCCTCGTTGCGTATCCAGTTTGTTAATCTATGTCTTTCTATTGGGGAGTTGAGGCCATTGATATTGAGAGATAATAAGGAATAGTGATTATTGTTTCACTTTATATTCATATTTGGATGTGAGGTTATGTTTGTGTGCTTTCATTCTCTTTGTTTTGTTGCCAAGACGATTAGTTTCTTGCTTCTTTTAGGGTATAGCTTGCCTCCTTATGTTGGGCTTTACCATTTATTATCCTTTGTAGTGCTGGATTTGTAGAAAGATATTGTGTAAATTTGGTTTTGTCATGGAATATCTTGGTTTCTCCATCAATGTTAATTGAGAGTTTTGCTGGATACAGTATCCTGGGCTGGCATTTGTGTTCTCTTAGGGTCTGTATGACATCAGTCCAGGATCTTCTGGCCTTCATAGTTTCCGGCGAGAAGTCTGGTGTGATTCTGATAGGTCTCCCTTTATATGTTACTTGACCTTTTTCCCTTACTGCTTTTAATATTCTTTCTTTATTTTGTGCGTTTGGTGTTTTGACAATTATGTGACGGGAGGTGTTTCTTTTCTGGTCCAATCTATTTGGAGTTCTGTAGGCTTCTTGTATGTCTATGGGTATCTCTTTTTTAGGTTAGGGAAGTTTTCTTCTATGATTTTGTTGAAGATATTTACTGGTCCTTTGAGCTGGGAGTCTTCACTCTCTTCTATACCTATTATCCTTAGGTTTGATCTTCTCATTGAGTCCTGGATTTCCTGTATGTTTTGGACCAGTAGCTTTTTCCGCTTTACATTATCTTTGACAGTTGAGTCAATGATTTCTATGGAATCTTCTGCTCCTGAGATTCTCTCTTCCATCTCTTGTATTCTGTTGGTGAAGCTTGTATCTACAGCTCCTTGTCTCTTCTTTTGGTTTTCTATATCCAGGGTTGTTTCCATGTGTTCTTTCTTGATTGCTTCTATTTCCATTTTTAATTCCTTCAACTGTTTGATTGTGTTTTCCTGGAATTCTGTCAGGGATTTTTGCGATTCCTCTCTGTAGGCTTCTACTTGTTTATTAATGTTTTCCTGTGTTTCCCTAAGTGTGTTCATGTCTTTCTTGAAGTCCTCCAGCATCATGATCAAATATGATTTTGAAACTAGATCTTGCTTTTCTGGTGTGTTTGAATATTCCATGTTTGTTTTGGTGGGAGAATTGGGCTCCGATGATGGCATGTAGTCTTGGTTTCTGTTGCTTGGGTTCCTGCGCTTGCCTCTCGCCATCAGATTATCTCTAGTGTTACTTTGTTCTGCTATTTCTGACAGTGGCTAGACTGTCCTATAAGCCTGTGTGTCAGGAGTGCTGTAGACCTGTTTTCCTCTCTTTCAGTCAGTTATGGGGACAGAGTGTTCTGCTTTCGGGCGTGTAGTTTTTCCTCTCCACAGCTCTTCAGCTGTTCCTGTGGGCCTGTGTCTTGAGTTCACCAGGCAGCTTTCTTGCAGCAGAAAATTTGGTCTTACCTGTGGTCCCGAGGCTCAGGTTCGCTCGTGGGGTGCTGCCCAGGGGCTCTCTGCAGCGGCAGCAACCAGGAAGACCTGTGCCGCCCCTTCCGGGAGCTTCAGTGCACCAGGGTTCCAGATGGTCTTTGGCTTTTTCCTCTGGCGTCCGAGATGTGTGTGCAGGGAGCAGTCTCTTCTGGTTTCCCAGGCTTGTCTGCCTCTCTGAAGGTTGAGCTCTCCCTCCCACGGGATTTGGGTGCAGAGAACTGTTTATCTGGTCTGTTTCTTTCCGGTTCCGGTGGTGTCTCAGGCAGGTGTCCTGCTGCTCCTGGGCCCTCCCCCACGGGAGCCCAGAGGCCTTATACAGTTTCCTCTTGGGCCAGGGATGTGGGCAGGGGTGAGCAGTGTTGTTGGTCTCTTCCGCTCTGCAGCCTCAGGAGTGCCTACCTGACCAGGCGGTTGGGTCTCTCTCTCACCGGGTCTGGGAGCAGAGAGCTGCTACGGGCCGGGATCCGCGGGTGTGGGACTTCCGGTAAACACAGAATGTGCCCGGTCCTAGAGAAATTCTGCTTCCGTGTGTCCCAAGCTCACCAGGCAGCTTTCTTGCAGCAGAAAATTTGGTCTTACCTGTGGTCCCGAGGCTCAGGTTCGCTCGTGGGGTGCTGCCCAGGGGCTCTCTGCAGCGGCAGCAACCAGGAAGACCTGTGCCGCCCCTTCCGGGAGCTTCAGTGCACCAGGGTTCCAGATGGTCTTTGGCTTTTTCCTCTGGCGTCCGAGATGTGTGTGCAGGGAGCAGTCTCTTCTGGTTTCCCAGACTTGTCTGCCTCTCTGAAGGTTTAGCTCTCCATCCCACGGGATTTGGGTGCAGAGAACTCATCAGTTGTAGTTCTAATAGATCTCCATCTCCTTTTCTGTGTAATTATCTCTCTTTAAGTATTCACACGTTTACACTTACATATTTACATATGAATTACGTTTATATATGCTTAATTTAAACATGTATCATGACACTTATTTTAAGGAATGTTACACATGGTTTTGAGGACTGTAGATTCTCAAATTATGAAGGACAATTGGAAAGCTAAAAACTCAAAGAGATGACAGTTCGTCCCCTCCAAGACTGGGGCCAAAACTCGAGGAGGGCTGATGCAGCATCAAGCTTTGCAGAACTGCGACACACACACAAAATAAAATTTCAGTCACATGTAAAGGCAGTGAAAGAGCAACTGTGTTGTGTGAAGACTTGAGGGTGCAAAGAACTAAAGCTTTGTTCTGTTCTGACATTGTTTGCTCCATAGACTTCTTTACTGTGTGAAGTATGCTCCACTAGCAAGAGAAATACTTATGAACAAAATATAACAAGTTGTTAATTAATATATGTTAATAAATATTATGTAAATGATGTTTTGTAATACAAATAAATCTCATTTCTCACATTTTTATTTTATTATCACTGATAGTATCAAGTGAGTACAATTAAAGGGTAATTTGAGAGAAAATATAACAACAAAAATCCCTTGTTTTTTTGAAGTCAGTTGAATAACTGGACCATCATTCCTCATGTTGACATCTTCATAACATGAACTGATCTTGAATTTCAACTGGTTGTGGTTTCACTGACTTCCTTTTTGAACATGGCTGTTTTGGAGACTTGGTGGAATTGTAGACTTTAGGATGTGTTAGTACACAAACTGTGAGTCCACAGTTCATTTGCCCAAGTGATGTTCTTTTGTTTTTTAAATCTTCTCATTAATAATATTATTAATATTAATTATTGTTGTTCTGCTAATTCCTTCTCCTTCTCCTTTTCTCCTCCTTTTCCTCTTTCTAATTTCTCTTTCCTTCTTTCTTTCTTTCTTTCTTTCTTTCTTTTTTTGGTGATAGTGGTGGTGGTGTACGTGTGTGTGTGTGTGTGTGTGTGTGTGTGTGTGTGTGTATGAGAGAGAGACAGAGACAGAGAGGATTTCAAGTTTACCATGTGAGCAGCTTCTGGCTGGCATAGTGAAGAGTGGGATAAAAAGAGAACAGGGGCATCTTATAGGTAGAGCCAGCCTATTCTCTTACCACCATTCCGTCAAGTGATGGAGTGCTCGCTGTTTTTAGTTAGAGAATTTGGAGTGGTTTGTTAGCTAGAAAAACGAACTGATACAAATATTGAAAGAGGTTATCCAATTTTATTACACAGGCAGCCTAAATGAAATTCTACCCTATAACAAATGAATGTAATTAGTTTAGCAAATTAAAATCCGAATTTTCATTTCACCAGAATGAATTAAGTCAGAGGTCTTAGTCCCTTATTCTAAGTTCACATGAATATATGCCGTTGACTTTTCGATTCCTAATCCTGCCAGATACACACGGAAAGGGTTGTGCAGCTTAGTTTTGGAATGATTACTGTAAAATACCCCTGCTTTATAAACCTTTTCACATTAGAGTGCCACAGTGGGCAGAATTGTCCAAAAGGAGGATGGCGATTTTTCATCAAAAGAAAATAATTTTTATACTTCAGGGAGATGTAGGTGCCTTGGCTTCAGAGGCTTTGCTCTGCCTTTCACAGTGATCTTTCCGCGTGGAGACCGTGTGAGTGTTGTGTACAGCAAATAGTGAACGGTAATAGAAACAAAATTGCCTGCCTTATTGTCTGATGTTAATTAAAACCAAATGTCCTTCCCACAAGGCAGCTAATGTACTTTAATTATTTGGATTTGTGCAAAGAGACAAGAAGGAACATGTAATTATTAAGGGGGAAGAGTACATATTATACCACCTACTGCTCACAATGTGAAATGGTATCATTTTCCCTCTATGGAAATTGAATACTTGTCAAGTAATCTACTTCATCTATTTAAATAACACATTAATTCTTTTCCCAGTCATAAAAGTTAGAATTATAGTTTTTATTGAGTTTAACCTTTTCAATTAAAATCAGTTCAAAGCTATAGTATATTTTTACTGGTTTCTCTTTTTTTGGAATAAAATTTCGACATAGTAGATACTACTTTACAGAATGAAGAGATTTGAATGCTATAAAAACTAGATCAAATGTTCATGTTTTCTATTTTAGGTTAAAAATGTCTTAGAGATTATTTTTGCATCTATTATGGTGGGATAAAAAATATCTACAAGACTAAGGGGTGAGGTAAGGGTTTGGTAAGACACCTGTAAGAAGAACAACTAGGTCTCGTGTGATCTTTGCCATAATTTTCCAGACTTAGAAAACAAATAAAACCCAAGGCAATCAGCTTATATACTTAAATATTTAAATTCTTTTTCAGTCTGTTTATGCATTCACTTTCCTTGGATGTTAAATGATTCATTCTACTAGAGAATCTTCACTTGCCTACTGAACAATGTATATATAAATGTCTGAAGACCCCAAAGATTACGCCCTAGAATATTGGTTCCTCACTGTTACAGGAAGCACCCTGGATTCTCAGTCAAACAAGACTGTGATTTTCAGCCTACACAACTTCTATCTGCATAGAGTTACTTATCTCTCTTCCTTGATTACTACTCTTATGCTTTGTATGTGTTCAATACATATGCTTGGCCACATACCTTCACTTGTGACTGATATTACTCCTATATGCTAAGGCAATGAGTTCACCTAGCAATGTGGAAAAGAAAGAGAAATGGAGACATCATGATTAGTTCAGTGCTCATTTCAGACACTGGGAAACGTGCTGGTGTGAACCAGGAACTTGGTTCAGGATCCATCAGAAGTCATGACAAGCATGTGGAGAGGAGAATATTACTACCTATGTGTTTTAGAATCTGGACAAGGATCAAATATAAAGTTGCCAGGCTGGAACTGGAGTGATAGCTCAGCAGTAAAGGGAGAATCTGCTTCTCTAGATGGCTGAGCTTGGCTCTCAGAATTCACATCAGGCATTTACAAGTTCCTTCAACTTCAGCTCTAGTGCTAATGGACCTAATGGACTACATGGGAACATCTTCCCCCCCTCTCTCTCTTGTCTCTCTGTGTCTCTCTGTCTCTCCATCTCTCTGTCTCTCTCTCTCCTTCCCTCCTTCCCTCCCTTCCCCCTCCTCCCTCTCTCTCTCTTCTTTCTGTCTTTCAGATGTGCTGTTATTTTACTAGTGTGAAATCTTTCCAATTTCCTTATATAGGCACTTGGTGCTATGACATTCCTCTATGAATTATTGGCTTTCTGTTTTTTCTATTTTTGTTGAAGTCCAGCCTTAATTCAAGGGGTTATTTCAATATTTTTGTATCTTTTGAGGCTTTGTCAGTGATCATATGGTCAATGTTAGAGAAGGTTCCATGGGGTGCTCAGAAGTGAAAGATTCTGTAGATATCTGTTGGATTCATTTTGTTTGTAACATCTATTAGCTATATCATTTCTCTGTTTAGTTTCTGTTTTGATGACCTGTCCTTTAGTGAGAATGGGGTGTTGACAGCTTGATCAATGGTATAGAATCAAAGATTCTGAAATATACCCATATACCTATAGACATATGACTTTTGACAAAGAAGTCAAGATCATACAATGGAAAAAAAGTGCTGGTCTAACCATATGTCTACATGTGAAAGACTGCAAATAGATCCATATGTATTACCCTGCATAAAACTCAAGTCCATGTGACTCAAAGACCTCATCATAAAACTGGATACACTAAATCTAATAGAAGAGAAGTGGGAAATAGACTTGGACTCATTGGCTGTAGCTGACTGAACTTGGAGTAGAAGCTGTTCCTAAAGCTGTTGTTATCTGACAGTGGAATCTGTTGCCACAGTTGGGTTGCCTTGTCTGATCTCAATGGGAGATGAACAGCCTAAACCCTGCAGAGACTCTAACCTGGAAATGACCAGGGGAGATGCTCACCCTCTCAGAGGAGAAGAGAAGGGCAAATGGGGTGAGAGACTCGACCTGGATAGAGAAGACAGTAATTGGGATGTAAAACCAAATAAATAAAATACATAAATGAATGGATAAATAAATGAGATACAGAGTTAAGCAAAGAATTCTCAACAGAGAAATCTCAAAAGGCTGAGAAGCTCTTAAAATTGTTCAGTGTCCTTAGTCATCAGGGAAATGCAAATCCAAATGACTCTGAGATTCTATCTTACATCCATTAGAATGATCAAGTGACAGCACATGCTAGCAAGGATGCAGAGAAAGTGGAATACTGCCCCAGCACTGGTGGGAGTGCAAACTTGTACAAACCACTCTAGGAATCAATCTGGCAGTTTCTCAGAAATCTGGAATTAGTTCTTCCTGAAGACTCAGCTAAACCACTCCTGGGCATATATCCAAAGGAAGCTCCACCATACCAAAAGGACACATGTTCCAGTATGTTTATAACAGCTTCATTCATAAGAGCCAGACACTGGAAACAACCCAGATGTCCCTTAAGAAAAGAATGGATGCAGAAAGTGTAGTTCATATACACAACGGAATACTATTCCACTGTATTAAAAACAAGGACACCATGAATTTTGCAGGGAGATGGATGGAATTAGAAAATATCCTGAGTGAGGTAATCCAGAACCAAAAGGAAATGCATAGTATGTTTTCAATTATAAGTAGATATTAGCCATAAAGTACAGGATATACATGATACACCCCTTAGACCCAAAGAAGCTAAACAAGAAGGAAGGCACAAGTGAAGATACTTGACTCTCATTTAGAAGGGGAAATAAAATAGTCATACTCAGCAGAGGGAGGAAGGGAACTAGATAGGTGAAGGAATCAGGAGGGGAATGGAGGGCAGGATCAGGAGTCGGGAGAGACAGGAGAGAGGGCCAGAGGGCCAGGAGAATGATTGGAAATCTGCATCTACCAGGGGATGAGGGGGGGTAGGGGACATCTCTAGGACATGCCAGAGACATGGGATGTGGGAGGCTCTTAGGAGTCATGTGGATGACCTAAGAGTGAGGACATTGTACCTGAAGAAGCCACCTCCTATAGACACACCTGAATCCCAGTGATAAGATAAGGACTCCAACTACCCAGAAGGCTTTTGAGCCAAAATTTGTCCTGTCTAAAAGAAACGCAGGGACAAAACTGGGACAGAGACTGAGGGAATGACCAACCAATAACCAGCCCAACTTGGACCCATAAGGGCAAGCACCAATTCCCAACACCATTAATGATACTCTATTATGCTCGTAGACAAGAAACTAGTATAACTGTCCTCTGAGAGGCTCCACTGGGCAACTGACTGGAACAGATGCAGAGACCAACAGCCAAGCACTCGATGGAGGTGGAAGACTCCTATGGAGAAGTTGGGGGAATGATTTAAGGCTCTGAAGGGGACAGGAACGCCATAGGAAGACCAACAGTCAAATAACCTGAATCCTTGGAGATTCTCAGAGATTGAGCAATCAACCAAAGAGCAAACGTGGGCTAAACGGAGGCCCCTGCCACATCTGGAGCAGATGTGTGGCTCTCACTGGGTCTCCCAACAGCTGAAGGGACTTGATGCTCCAGGAGAGGGAACTATCTAGCAGGGGTCCCTACCATATCTGAGGTGAAGGAGAGGGGATGGAAGGAGAGATTTTGCTGTGGGGGACTGGGAGGAGGGGGCAGCGATGGGGATGGAAAGTGAATAAATTAATCAATGGAGGGAAAATAGTGTGATATTCTCAATTGACTGACGATCGTGAGTACAGCATTTCTTAATGGAATATCCGGAACGCACGTACATAAAGTAGGTCTCTCAACAACTACCATGGAACTATGTCAGTTCTTGAGGCTGTACTATGACTTTGTTTTATAAGATCATCCAGGAAACATTAGTATACCAAAGCAGAAACAACCATGTCAGCAAAGGCCTGGACCTGGATAAATGTACCAGAAATTAATTTACCTCTTCCTTCCCTCCTCCCTTCCTTCCTTCCTTCCTTCCTTCCTTCCTTCCTTCCTTCCTTTCTTTCTTTCTTCCTACCTTCCTTTCTTCCTTTTCTTTTTTTTTTAAGATTTATTCATTTATTATATATAAGTACACTGTAGCTGTCTTCAGATACACCAGAAGAGAGAATCGGATCTCTTTACAGATGGTTGTGAGCCACCATGTGGTTGCTGGGAATTGAGCTCATGACCTCTGGAAGAGCAGTCGGGTGCTCTTAACCACTGAGCCATCTCTCCAGCCCCTTCCTTTTCTTTTTTAACCAATGGCAGTTAAACATCCTAATAGTCCAACCCAAAGCTGGCATGCTCTGCAGTAGCATGCACCTATGGATATAGGAACAGACAGTTTAGCTATGAACACCTAGGGAAACTGTGACCATCGAGAAAACTGACTTCAGTACCATTTTAAAAATAATGATCTGCTGTTGTATCAGATATACTAAATATCAAGCTCCACTTTTGGCTCAGAAAGCAGAAATATTTTGGAAATTATGCCACTACATATAGGAACTGAAACAAAATGTAAAAGGGGTCATATTGTGCAAAAAGGCAGAATGATAATAGAATACAGAGAGAAGGAATTGAAATGTAGTGACTCTTTATGGGAAACACATAGCCTGCTGAGAAATCCGTACTCCTTTGGTGAACTGTAGATAAAATTTTAAACGTATTCAATATTGAACTGATCAGATAGTCTTACAAAAGAAAAAAATATTTATTCCGCCTTCTCAGATCAAATCTGTTAGAAGGTTGAGTTCCCCTCAGATATAAGATTATCTACAAAAAATGTTTCAAATTAAAATTTCTCCAGCTTTTACAGAGTGGACAATATCATGACTCTCAAGTACAGTTTTCCAGCTCTTTAAACTGAAAGGCTATATGCAGAAAGCAGGAGTTCCCGGTCAGCTGCTTTAATTGAGTGACTTTGAGGCCTCTTTGATAGCCCATTGGAAACATCAAAGTGTCATGGTGCTTGACAGTTCTCACTGTTTTGCTCCTCTGATTGTCACCATTGCCTCAGTATGCCTCAAGAATACTAATATGATCCGAGAAGCCTACTGATGCTCCACTGCTCAGAAAGACCAAATTGAATCTATGTACACAAAATACCTTGAATAGCTTGACACCTCTGACTTCTGAAAGATTTTTGATAGTTTGACTGTTTGGATATCCATGGAAACAAGTATTATTTTTTAAATTTCATGTTTATTTTCCTGAATAATTGATCTGGTTAACAAATGAGAATAAGTGTGAATCTAAAAATATAAGTAAAGAAGCTAGTTATTACAAATAAGGACGGCTTTGTAGCAATTTTTGCATGGAAAGCTCAAAAACCATTATCTCTGTAAAAACAAAGCAATTTTCGTTTCAAATTGGTACACTATGGTGTGTCAATTTTTTTTACATGCATCAGTTTATAATGACTTGTGCCTATGTGCTGTTGCAATTTCACTTCTTATTTGAATAATAATTGAATTATGTCTTATTAATAATGTAAAAGTTTTTGTCTAAAATAATCACTTCTTGAAGTTTGGCATAATTAATTAACTGAGTGACTCTCAGTAAAGCTTTGCTCATTGAATACCCACTTAACCAGACACAGAGGGATCTTTGATCATAAGAAAAAAAGAGAGGTTTTCTTTTAGGCACATCAGAGTAGCATAGCTATGATGTTTAGAAAACTACAACTTTGACACTCTGGAATTTTATGATTACATTTTAACCATAAGGTAAAGTTAAGGGCAAGGCAGAAATGAAAAGAGACATCTGGTCCTGGTGTTCCTGGGGCTCTAATTCAATTGCTGGCACCTGAAGAGAGCAAAGAAGATGGTGTTTCCATGTCTTAGAGATGTGCTGTGCGAGCCATGAGCTCCAGCAAACACAGGGGAAGTAAAAGTAAATGTTACTGGATTTTGCCACTTTCAAATTCTAATTTCCCATGTTTGCCCCCACTGATTGCAGAGTCATGGAGCCAGGCACACAAACACTTAAGAGCAATTATTTGCTCACTAAAATAATTCTATAAAGCAAACCAAGTCTTCAGCACTTAAATTAAAAAAAATATTAACACAATGCCAATTCTGAATATTCATGTAAAGTATATAGAATTAAGAGTATCTTGTGGTAGTTTAATGTTATTTGAGTCAGAAAACCAGGAGCACATCACCAGTCGTCTGTAATTGCTGTCAAACACAGTTGTGCAGATATTCACGCTTGCCATGAGGACAGAGTTACATTACATCCAAGTCAAGGTTCTCTACTGTGAGGAGATGGATTTCATTTTCACCATGACATGGTGCCTGGTAAAAGACTGTCATAGGCTGTGTACTTAAACAGAAATGACATGGTTTATCCCTTACACTTTAGCTTATTTCTCTTCACACACCTCTCAAACAAAAATAAGTAAATAAATAAATAGATGGATGGATGGATGGATGAATATCTCAGGACAAGTAGAGAAAACATCAAAGAGAAGTGAATTAGATTCAAATAAAGTGCAAAACAGAGAAGAACCCAGACTCACACTTCACATGTAGTTTTCTTTCTTTTTTTTTCATTTTTGTTAACTCGGGTATTTCTTATTTACATTTCGATTGTTATTCCCTTTCCCGGTTTCCGGGCCAACATCCCCCTAACCCCACCCCCTCCCCTTCTATATGGATGTTCCCCTCCCCATCCTCCCCCCCTTGCTATCCTCCCCCCCCAACAATCACTTTCACTGGGGGTTCAGTCTTGGCAGGACCCAGGGCTTCCCCTTCCACTGGTGCTCTTACTAGGCTATTCATTGCTACCTATGAGGTTGGAGCCCAGGGTCAGTCCATGTATAGTCTTTGGGTAGTGGCTTAGTCCCTGGAAGCTCTGTGTTGGTTGGCATTGTTGTTCATATGAGGTCTCAAGCCCCTTCAAGCTTTCCAGTTCTTTCTTTGATTCCTTCAACGGGGGTCCTGTTCTCAGTTCAGTGGTTTGCTGCTGGCATTCTCCTATGTATTTGCTGTATTCTGGCTGTGTCTCTCAGGAGACATCTACATCCGGCTCCTGTAGGCCTGCACTTCTTTGCTTCATCCATCTTGTCTAATTGGGTGGCAGTATATGTATGGGCCACATGTGGGGCAGGCTCTGAATGGGTGTTCCTTCTGCCTCTGTTCTAAACTTTGCCTCCCTATTTCCTGCCAAGGGTATTCTTGTTCCCCTTTTAAAGAAGGAGTGAAGCATTCACATTTTGGTCATCCTTCTTGAGTTCCATGTGTTCTGTGCATCTAGGGTAATTCAAGCATTTGGGCTTCTTCCGTCCTTGACTCAAGCTATTAAATTGGTAGCTTCAATTTGCAAAAAAAAAACAGCCAGAAACAGAGACACAGTTTCTTGTCTGCCTCTCTAACTTTTCTCATAGACCACGTGGTTATTTTATACATTATTTTGTGATTAATGTCTATGTCTTACCTGACAAAAACAACTATGTAGAATAATAAATGCAAAGAATGTTTGTATCTAGGTTTGAAGGTTTGAAATATGTCCACAAAGAGCACATGGTTCCTATAAAAATCAAAATGTATTTCTGAAAATGCCAGAAGGTGAAGAAATAGAGAACTCTTGCATTTAGAAAGCAGCTCCCAGATGCTGCTCTGGACTTCAGGAATTTTAAATTATTCCTCTAATTCTCAGATGAAGCAAGGCTCAGTGAGGCAGCATTCTTCATTAAGAAACACTTAACTCACTAATGTTCTGGACCCAGTGGAGAATGAAGAAAAGCAATTCCAAAGCACACAGCATCTTTTTAAAAAGAGAAACCACTTGTTCTCCATACAAAATGAATAATTTAGATGGCCATTAGGCACAATCATCATAGGTGGGCAAAGGAAAATGGAAAATTGTATAATTTCATGGATGCTAATTGCATTTTTGTTGAGGAAGAGGAATTCATGTGCTTGGTGAATTGAACTGCAATAATAACACAAAATAACTATTTGGTTGCTTGTGAACTCATTAGAGTTTTAAATTACATATTGATCTATGACTTTCTAACATATCATTCAATTACAGAAATTTATATATGTCCAACCACCAGATTCAATGGGTCACAATGTATATAGCTCTATGTTAACCTTGAACCTAACACTATACCCATTCTATCTAGCTTGTGTGTGTGTGTGTGTGTGTGTGTGTGTGTGTGTGTAATCATTTGTTTTCTAACTTGATTTATTCTCATGTTGAGATTTACTATCACTTTTTAGATTTTTCCTTGTCTTCCCAAATGGCTATAGCAGCATTCATCATGTTCTCCAATATGTACTACTCAGAGACCAAACCTACTCCTTCTTGGGACTGGCCTCCATCTTAAAAGGAAAAGAAAAGAAAAAGCCCAAGAAGCTGGCACGCAGCAGAACCCAATCTGCACCCAAGTGCCAGAAAGGACCCCACGGCTTGTCCTTGGCCAGAGTCACTCCCTAGCTACTTCCTAGTGACAGTCAATCAAAGATGAGTCTAATTGTTTCCGATGTAGTTTCAGACCATGTAATTATACATGGTCTTGCTTCAGAGCACCCACCTGTCAGCTTACAATAGTCATTCAATTAGATGCTTGCCAGATTGGACACCCGCAGACTTGTTCCCATTTCCTATAAAACCTTGTCCCTATAAGAGTTTGGGATGCTTCACTAAACCGTTTGGGCCAGCCCTGTGTCCAAACTCGAGTTTGTTATAAAGAGACCCTAATGGGTTTGCCTTGGAGACCTGGTTGGTCTTTTGTGCTAGCGAATAAGGAACATTATCACTATGCCCTTCCTTATTTTTTTTCTATTTCATATACCTACCCAGTATAAAATGAGCCTTCATAGGTACACACACATAGAAAGGTAGTGAGTGTAGCCTCAAGTCTAGCCCATGTAGAACCTTCCTTTATGAACACTATCCCTGCTATTGCAACTGATTATATTTCAGATATCCCCGAAATACTTATGGTGATTATTGCTGAATTTTTGTTATACAAGTGTTCATTTTGCATGTATACTGAATGAAGTAAGAAACTTCTATTTTTGTGGCCTGTTCTTTTTAAAGTTCACATCAATGCAAGCGTGTTCCTAAAATCATAACGCTAACAGTACTGATATACAGCCAGAGTAAAAGGTCATTGTACGTGTGCAGAACATGGCACAGGGGACATCTGATGGCAAGCTTCTAAACACCAGTAGAGTTGATTATTATTGAAAATGATCTTTCAGCAGGAACTGTGAGGGAATGAGGGCCTGCAGACTTTCCTAGGGTATATTTGCTTATTCAACTATTTGCGAAAGGAGAATTCTCCTAAATGGTAAAGGGACACTTTAAAGCTATGGTTTCTTCTTAACGCACTAGGATGAGAGCTAGCCTTTTACTCAAGTACAATCACACTATTGGAAGAAAGCCCACAGTTTCATTTATTTGTTCTGCAGTTTGGAGCATTGAATCCCGGTCTCCGCATACACGGGTCACGTGCTCCATGTATTTTGAGGTCTGTAGTGCCGAGCTTGCAGATACCTGGAATTCTGCTTAGGAGCACACTCATTTCTCTTGTCCTTTAGAGGTTAAGAATATAATTTAAGAGTTGCTGCTTTAGACTCGAAAAACAATTGGGTAGAGAGGTGGATGGATGAGTCTAATTCCTTAGTCAGACAAGCACACCAATCCGCCTGGAGAGACAGCTCCTGGAGTACAAGAACTTGCCTCCTAAACCCGAGGACCAACGTTTTGTGCTGAGCCCATCTAATTAGACAAAACCAACTCCAGGGTCATCCTCTGATCTCCAACTATATGCTATCATCTGTGGCACACATGTGAACACACTTGCACACATAAACACACACACACACACAGTCACAAAGGTATAAATTAAAAAATATTAAACTATGTCAAGAAAGACCAGTATTGAAAGAGACTATGAACTATGCAGGTCACGTGAGATATTTTCATAACTATGCAGTAGCATAAATCTTACGTTTTCTGCTTGACAGTGTCACTCTAGACATGTAAGAGACTGCAATATACTTAGTCCAATAGGATCGCAATGTACTACTGCTTACTACTGTTATAAGATATTAACATGCAGAAAATTATTAATGTTTGGAACACAGTAACATGTTCAACAGAATTACTGTGGCTCCTACTGAATTCCCTGCAAGTGTCATCATCCTGCAGATAGAGTGGAGGTCAGGGCTGATGTCTTAGAAACACATATAAGTATATATAATGATCTCTACTTTCTGTGTAAGTAAACAGATGGCAGCCAGAGGCAATGCTGAACAGATTTGTGGAGTCTGACAATATCTTCAATGGATTTGAGAGAGAGGTACTCAATAAAAGCTTTGAGTTTGTACGTATTCGTTCATATGTTTCTCTGAATCACCTCAGGTAGTAAATCTAATAATATTTAAGTAAATAAAAAAAAGGTCATTTCAGACTCCATTATGTCCTGACACACTTTTCTGTGTTCATTTGTAAAGTGCTTTGGGTGTCTACTTCTCTGTAATTTAGAAACCAGTCTTGACAGTTTCATTTAGAAGGTAAATAACAAAGAACAGGCTAATATTTTATTTTTGACCAAGGTTCCAGTGAAGAGGGAAAGTTCATATAAATGGAATAAAATGTGCAGTATACTAAGGCAATGGCAATTAGTATTATTATACTAATCAAAAAATTATCAAAATGGGTATTTGAGCATATAGGGGTGATCATTTCATAGATGTGAAATTAATACTAATTTTCTTTAAGAATGAATGACTGTTCCTAAGAATCAAGTCTAGTGAAAAGACAGGGAACTTATGATCTTAGATGGGGGAAACTGTATACCTGAAGAAAAGAAATGAGGATGACATTTTCATGGCCTTCACTTCAACTCAATCAAAACTAGCTGTAAAAAAATGTAATCAATTATTTGTAAAAGCTCATTATCTGTGTCATAGTATGTGAGTACAACTGAATATATAGCTTTTTTTCTCCCTGTTTTTATGTTAATGAATAAGTGCATGCCTCTGTGTGTGTGTGTGTGTGTGTGTGTGTGTGTGTGTGTGTGTGTGTGTGTGTGCAGAGACCGGAGAATAACCTCAAATATCTTCGTCACATGACTGAACTACTGAACTGGCTGAATATGCAAGAGTTAATATTTTTAATTAAAGGAGGATTACTTAAGTAAATAATCAAATTTAGAGTAGTGTTGGGTTAATTAATTGATAATATTGTAGATAGTTCCTTTAACTCTCTTTGCAATTTCGATGATGCTAAAGTTTCTTACGGTAGTTCAGTGTAAAAATAACAAAGTATTGAAACTCTTCCTGTTTTAGAAAAATATGAATTTTGGTATAATTTAAATCTGCAAGTAAATAATTGATATCATCAGTTCTGATTTTCAATTAAGTTAGCATACAGAACTACTAATATGAAAAAGAGAGATTCTTCAGGAGTCTGAGAGAATAAATTAACATTCAGTTACAATATTTCAATTATAAGTTAAAATTGATGACTTTTAAGAATATCATTTTAATTGAAATAAATAGGGGAGCCAATAAGTTTTCATCTGTACTTAATTACACTTTCTGCTCCTACTCTAGTTGAAAAATGAATTGAAGTATAAAGTCACATATATCTTGCCTGCTAGGCACATACCAGTTCTTGTACACACACATAGAGAGAGACACACACACAAACAGAAACACACACACATAGAGACAGACACAAACACACAAACACACACACACACACACACACACACACACACACACACACACACACAGACTGATGAACCTTAACCTTGACAAGGAAACTTGGCTCGAGTACATGTGATATAAGAAATGTTATGACCATAGGACATCAGT
Source organism: Rattus norvegicus (assembly GCF_021556685.1). NCBI lineage: Eukaryota > Metazoa > Chordata > Mammalia > Rodentia > Muridae > Rattus > Rattus norvegicus. The sequence continues at coordinate 110,648,286 of NC_141542.1, forward strand.
CTCACAATCCAGTCCACACTGAGGAAAATTATGTAGTTATATGTACAAGTTTTCTATTTATGTGTCATGCAGGTAAGATTGAATATGTGTTTCTCTTTCTTCTGTTTTTGTGCGTGTGTGCATGAGTGTGAAGAGGTGGAGCCCAAGCATATGAGGAGACCATAGGATGACCTCAACTGTCTACTATATATACATTAAAGAAACACTGGACATAAAATCTACACATGATCACTCTATACAACCCTGCATTACTCTTCTTCCCTCCATTTTCTTCATCCACAAAACTTTCCTTCTCATATACCAGAATTTTCAAACATGTTCATGCTAGAAAATGATTTTACTCAAGAAATTTATAGTCTATTAGGAAGTAGCATAGTTAAATGGGAATTTCAGCCAGTTGTTATGAGAAATGTTGCATGATGGAAAATGTAACAGTCTTAGATTGGTGTGCAGCGCATGACTCCTTTGGAAGTACAATTACCCGTTGTGAGGTCTTTCTCATATTACTCTTCACTGATTATAAATACAGCAGCCAGTAATTTAGAGATCATTTATGAAACTGATGACAATATTCTTTTTTTCCATTTTTATTAAATTGGATATTTCTTATTTACATTCAAATGTTATTCCCTTTCCCAGTTTCCAGGCCATCATCCCCATAGCCACTCCCCTCCCATTCTATATGGGTATTCCCCTCCCCATTCTCCTCCCATTATCACCACCCAACAATCCCGTGCATTGGGGGTACAGCCTTGGCAGGACGAAGGGCTTCCCCTTCCACTGGTGCCCCTACTAGGCTATTCATTGCCACCTATGAATTTGGAGTCCAGGGTCAGTCCATGTATAGTCTTTGGGTAGTGGCTTAGCCCCTGGAAGCTCTGGTTGGTTGGCATTGTTGTTCTTATGTATATTCTAAATCACAGGTTTCATGTTCTGAATGTGTTTTGTTTTGTCTAGGATCTACATATAGAAGAATTCTTTCCACAATAGACTGTTAGAAATTATTTGTGTGATGTGTATTATTTTCTCTACTACATTTAACAGTATTTAGAAATTTTCAGTTGTTCTGTAAATATTTACAGGTGTCAATAAGAAAGCAATATATAATTCAGAAACTGGGGTCACAGTGGTGCAAAGTCTCTGTTGATAGGAAGTTTGCAAATGGTTCTTATTTTTTTTAATACATACCTGAATCATTCTCTGTAAAATTTCTTTAAGTAAGGATATTCTTGTTACTGAATTGTTTTCAATGTCTGCTTCATGTATTTTAAAATATTATTAAATATTTATTAAGAGAGTAAACGAATATTTGTTAAGCACAAATGGAGCACGAGGTTATTCTAGGTTAAGGATAAGACAAGTATCAGTAATGCTTCTTAGAATCTTGGACGTGTATGGGGCTGCGCGGGGTGGCATGAAGAGAGACATAGATTATGTTCAAAGTCACAGGTTGCTTTCTTATGTTTGAAGCTTGTACTAAAAAATAAATAAAGGCAATATAGGCATTTTGTTTTGTACTTTTAACATACTGAAAAATAATTGCAAGAAATGCAAATGAGTATGTCACTAGAATTGCTAACCCCAATAAGACTGTATAAAAAATAACACATTATTATCTACATTATTATTAAAAAATAATCTACATTATTATACACACGATCCATTACTATAATTATAAGCTATGTGCCTAAGTTGGACAGATCTGACACTAGACTAACGTATTCCCCAGCTGTGAGACTCCATGCTACTTACAGTTTCCCCTGGCCATAGTTTTACTCTATCTTGTCTTCCTTCCTTTACATCCGTCCCTGTCCAACCATTCAAGTTATCAGCCCATACATAAGTCTATGCATGGCACCTGTGTGAGAAGGTAGAGAAGGACAACAGAAGCTTTACTGGGAGGTTGGGGGTGGTGGGGGGACAAAGACATTATTCACATTGTGGAGGTTTCCAAGCATCTAGTTATAATTGTTGCCGCCACGCTTATGATTTCTCGTCAGTATAGTTGAATTATTTCTCTAAGCCTCTCTCTGCAAGTCTGGGATGATTCAGTTCTTCTCAGCTTAGCTTCAGCTTTACTGTTTTTGCAACTAACACACACATGGGTACTTATCAGAGAAGGGAAGACCTCTGCGGTTTCTCAAGTGTGGATTTCAAAGGAAGGGAAAGCAAGATGGTCATTACTAAAGAGACAAGCAGCCATTTCTGGTATCACAACAGAGACAGATTCAAGTCCCTACAGGCTTCTGGAATAACCTAATAAAATCGCAAAGATCCAAGAATTTGGTAAAACTCATCATTCTATCTTTAGGTGTCATCTGATAAAACTCCTTTTTCACAATGCAATGGTATTTTAAAATTTTTTGAGCCATGCAACAGTGTTAAGCAGAATTTCAGGTATGGAAAATATTAATAATAACATTTATAAATACAAGTCTGCTGAATGACTATTTTCTGGGACACCATCAGATTGAAAATTACTTTTTTCAAGTTGAAAATTATTAGAGGAAATAAAAATATGTTTTGACGAATAGAGCGCTACCTCACCGATGCTCATCAAGGAGAAACACCATCATGTGTGGTGCACGGCACCCACGTGGTACCCAAACAAACTATCAAGACACCGTCTAGCAGGATAAGCAGAAGTCATCTTATCCAGAACCATCAGTTTTGCGGCCTAACCGTAGCACTAACTGCACTCTCTTTACACAATCACAATGTGTCAAGCTCTGTTCTTTTCAACCATTCACACTATACGTCTATTAATAACTTATTTACAGGTGTAATCTGTGGCAGTAAGTGTTACTCTTCCTTCAATGTCTCTATACCATCTCCGTCAGCTTGTCTCTAATTCTGTGTTGATTGGTACATTCTGAGGTTTAGTGGAAGCTGTTTTATAATTGTTTTCTCTAGTTCTGCCAGCGTGTGTGTGAGTGTACACATGTGTGTACTTCTGTCTGTATGTGTCTGATTACCCCGCATGAAAGGAATAATAACTACTTCGAATAGTTTGCACATATAAGACACTGAACACACTTATTTTTGTGTTGAAAGTAGCACTTTCGGGTCGTTTTTACTGTCTATGTTATTTACAACATGAGAAAACCCAAGGGTAATGCACAGAGCAGCTTGTCCTATTCAAATGAGGAACATGTCATGGATTAGAAACAGATATCCACATAAATATTTTAATACCAAAAATACATGAAAAAATCAAATGTAGTACATTTACAGATTCTACGCAAAGAAAACCAGGAAAGGCCTTTATTATGAAGTTTATTGTAGTCAAAAACCTACTTAACTCATTTATCAAGTCTTGAAGCAAAAATTATCTATTTTGTTGGCCAACGTTTCAGGAAAAGCACTACTTTAGTATTATTATAGTATTAATAGTACTAGTATTATTTTATTTAGAAGGTTACTCGGCTAGATAACCGAGAACTTCTTTGGAATTTGGGTTGGTTGTGATGTTACAAAGAACGAAAAAAATCTCTCTACTGAGGTCTGGTCTGTTGCTTTATATTGTAAGGCTCAGTGCAGTGCCCCAAGATCTGGTTGCACCACAGAAGAGAAAGTCTGCACACAAACTCTGATTGGTGAATAAAGATAGCAAAGGACAGTAGCTGGGAAGAAGGGATAGAGGCACGGCTCCCACAGCTCCCTGCACCAAATCCCGTGGGGGAGAGAGCTGGACCCTCAGAAGTACGAACACTCCTGAGAACTCAGAAGAGACAACTACTTTCTGCCCACATTCCTGACCCAAGAGGAAATCGCCTAGTGCCATCTGTGCCCTCTGGGAGCAAGGACATAGGAGCAGTCAGGGGCAGGATCCTTTGGGTTTCTGCCTGCACCAAGACTTGAGAGCCAGTCACCGGGAGTGCCTACACAGCTAAGGGCAGAGGTAAGTCCAACTCTTCTGCTCCAAGCAACCGACCTGGAGGCTTTACATCACACAAACCCAGGAGCAGCTCTCTGTTCCCAGATCCGGCTGAAAGAAAACAGGTCTACAGGAATGCTGACACACAGGCCTAAGGAGTCTCAAGCCACTGTCAGAGATAGTAAGACAAGCTAACACAAGAGACAACCTGATGGCTAGAGGCAAATGCAGGAACTTAAGCAACAGAAATCAAGACTACTTGGCAGCATCAGAGCCCAGTTCTCCCACCAAAGCAAATACTGGGTATCCAAACACACCGGAAAAGGAAGATTTGGATTTTAAAATCACATTTTATGATGATGATGATGATGGAATTTAAGAAGTACATAAATAACTAACTTAAAGAAATACAGGAAAACACAAGTAAATAAGTAGAAGCCCTTAAAGAGGAAACACAAAAATCCCTTAAAGAATTACAGGAAAACACAGCCAAACAGGTGAAGGAATTGAACAAAACCATCCAGGATTTAAAAACGGAACTAGAAACAATAAAGAAAGCACAAAGGGAGACAACCCTGGAGATAGAAAGCCTAGGGAAGAGATCAGGAGTCATAGATGCAAGCATCACCAACAGAATACAAGACACAGAAGAGAGAATCTCAGGGGCATAAGATACCATAGAAATCATCAACACAACCATCAAAGACAATGTAAAATGCAAAAAGTTCCTAGCCCAAAACATCCAGGAAATCCAGGACACAATGAGAAAATCAAACCTAAGGATAATAGGTATAGAAGAGAGTGAAGACTCCCAGCTCAAAGGGCCAATAAATATATTCAACAAAATTATAGAAGAAACTTCCCTAACCTAAAGAAAGAGATGCCCATAAACATACAAGAAGCCTACAGAACATCAGACAGATTAGACCAGACAAGAAATTCCTCCAGTCACATAATAGTCAAAAGTGATTTTCAGTCTAATAATGCCCTAGACAATAGGTTACCTAGCATCCTTTCAAGGATGTTTGTGTTTTCCACATTTACATTTAATTTCTGCTGTTACAGATTCAGTTCGTTTCACACTATCAAATTAGTTAAGAGTCACCACTTTCTAATACTTTATTACATTTTTGTTTCTGTTTGCCTTCATGATTCATAATACCTGCATGCCTGAACTCTGATTCTCTCTCTGGTTCGTGCCAGCCTGGGGCTCTCTCTCTCCTTCCAACGCCACAGTAGGTGTGGGTCTTGGTGTTGCTGTGCCCACATTCACAGCCTGCCTTCACCATGTATTCCCATGTGTAACTCTTTTGTCATTGCGACTCTCTTTCTGTGACTATTGCCCCTTTTCACACTTTTCCCTCAATGTGATAGGTGTTTGGTTTGTTCATATTTGTTTAGGTGTGGCTTTTAAAAGATTTTCCTGCATTTCATTGTTTTTCCTCATGAACATTTATCTTCTATCTGTGTGCTATCCATCTATCCTAGAGCAATTTCTATTTCCCTGGCAAGTCTGCGATCCATTCTGCATGTGCCTAACCTCAGGTTTTCTTTGATGTTCCTCCATGCTTACGCTTAAATGAGGCCCCCACGGCTAATGAACTCTGACCAAATTTCACGGATGGCTTATGTGGCAAAGCAAATGAAATGAACTCCCAATTCACAAGGTGAGGGTAGCCAAGCGTCTCTTCACGGGCATAAAATAAAGTGAATGGTAAGAGAGAGAGAGGCATTGGCTTCGATGCACTGCTTAGAAAGGATGAAGAGAAATCTGGTAGTTACTATTTCTCCTCTCTGGGGAACGCGGCTCGTTACAAAGCACGATGAACAAATGTCAATGGGGACTCTCGGGGACACAGAGACTCCAGTCCCGAGAAAGGAAGAACAAAGCAGATCGTTCATTTTTCTTCTTTCTATTAACTTTGTTTTTGTTTTTGTAGTTGTTGTTGTTGTTGTTGTTAATTCGACAACATACGACCCAATTACAATTCCTATGTCAAAAAGATACATGAAATTAAGATTAGAACTCGTTAGCAATCAGGCAACTCTGAAGCCAGTTCTGCCTGGGGCCATTGGACAACACAGTGACAACAAAACATGTCATCATTAGCTGCCCAGAGGCAAAACATTCCCATGGTCGAAACTTTCACATGTGGTCTCTGTAAAAGACCCATGTTTTTTTTTATTCTCTCTCTTTTTTTCCTTCATCCCCAGAGGCAGCTTCTACATTCTACATCTCCTCCCCCTCCTCCTCCCCCTCCCCCTCCTCTTCCCCGTCCTCCTCCCCCTCCTCCTCCCCCCCTCCTCCTCCCCCTCCCACTTCCCCTCCTCCTCCCCCTCCCTCTCCCCCTCCTCTTCCTACTCCTCCTCCTACTCTTCCTCTTCTTTGGTTATTTTATTTACTTAACATTCTTTTTTCCCATTTTTTTATTTTATTGGATATTTTTTAATTTACATTTCAAATGTTATTCCCTTTCCTGGTTTCCGGGACATAGCTCTCTATCCACCCTCCTCCCCTTCTATAAGGGTGTTCCCCTCCCCATCCATCCCTTCTTCCTGTCCCCCAAACATTTGCATACGCTGGGGTTCCAATCTTGGCAGGACCAAGGGCTTCTCCTTCCATTGGTGCCCAATAAGGCCATCCTCTGCTACATATGAAGCTGGAGCCATGGGTCAGTGCATGTGTACTGTTTGGGTAGTGGTTTAGTCCCTGGGAGCTCTGGTTGGTGGGCATTGTTTTTCTTATGGGGTGGTAAGCCCCTTCAACTCTTTCAATCCTTTCTCGAATTCCTCCAATGGGGGTCTAGTTCTCAGTTCAATGGTTTGCTGTGAGCATTCGCCTCTGTATTTGACATGCTCTGACTATGTCTCTCAGGTGACATCTATATCCAGTTCCTGTCAGCATGCCCTTCTTAGTTTCATCGATCTTATCTAGTTTTGGTGGCTGTATATATATATATATATATATAGATAGATAGATAGATAGATAGATAGATAGATAGATAGATAGATAGATAGATATGAGCCATATGTGGGGCAGGCTCTGGCCATTCCTTCAGTCTCTGCTCCAAACTCTACCTCCATATCCCCTCCTACGAATATTTTTGTTCTTCCTTTTAAGAAGGAGTGAAGCATCTGCACTTTGGTCATGGTTCTTTTTGAGCTTCATGTGGTCTATGGATTGTATCTTGGGTAATTTGAGCTTTTGGGCTAACATCCACTAATCAGCAAGTGCATACCATGTGTGTTTTTTTGTGATTGGGTTACCCCACTCAGGGTGATATTTTCTAGTTCAATCCATTTGCCTATGAATTTCATGAAGTCATTGTTTTTGATAGCTGAGTAGTACTCCATTATTCCAAATGTGGCCCTCCTCAGTTTCCCCTCCTCAAATCCCTTATCTCATTCCCCTTCCCCACTTCTATGAGGGTGCTCTCCCACCAACTCTCTCCTCACCACCCTAGCGTCCCCCTATGCTGGGACATTGAGTCTCCACAGAACCAAAGGCCTCTCCTCCCATTGATGCCAGATAAGGTCATCCTCTGCTGCATAATTAGCAAAAGCCTTGGGTCCCTTTATGTGTACTCTGAGGGGTGATTTAGGCCCTGGGAGCTCTGGGGAGCAGGGGTCTGGTTGGTTAATATTGTTGCTCTTCCTATGGTGTTGCAATCCCGTTCAGCTCCTTCAGTCCTACCCCTAACTCCTGCATAGGGTGGGGGGTGTCCCTGTGCTCAGTCTGAAGGTGTTGCAAGTATCCACATCTGTGTCAGTCAGGCTCTGGAAGAGCCTCTCAGTAGATAGCTATACCATGCTCCTGTCAGCAAGTGCTTCTTGGCATCAGCAATGGTGTCTGGGTTTGGTATCTGCAGATGGGATGGATCCCCAGGTGGGGCAGTATCTGGATGGCCTTTCCTTCAGTCTCTGCTCTACTCTTTGTTCCTGCATTTTCTTTAGACAGGAACAATTCTGATTAATATTTTTGAGATGAGTGGGTGGCCCCATCCTTCAACCGGGGGCCATGCCTATCCACTGTATATGGTCTCTACAGGTTCTCTCTCCCCTTTGCTGAGTATTTCAACTAATGTTATCCCTGTTGGGTCCTGGGAACCTCTTGCATCCCTTGCATCTGGGACTTTCTAGTGGCTACTCCAGTTCCCCACCCCCTACTGGTACACACCTCCTTTCAAATTCCTGACCCTCTGTACTTCTCCCCTGCCCCCATCTCCTCCCACACCTGATCCTGCCCCCTTTTCCTGTCCCCCTTTCCCCTTCTTCCTCCTATCTCCCTTCTTGGTCCCTACCTCTCTCTACCTCCCATGATCATTTTGTTCTCCCTTCTAAGTAGAACTGAAGCATCCACACTAATAAACCTCCCACGTGAGACCATGAGGCATGGTGTGATTTTATCAGAACTCTATGTCTAGTTTCATCAGAAATAGAATTTCAAAGATAACCTCCAGATCAATTCTTCTGTTTTTCTAATACACAGTGACATAAAAACTACACCTAAACAAAACTTATGCCAAGATTCACTTTCGTGCCCTATTATAGCCTCTTGTTAGCATAAGAGTTGATAACTGACTTTTGTGGGGAGGGCTAGGAAGAGGTCACAGTACTCAAGTAAAAATTTCATAAGAGAGTAATAGAATTATAAAATATATAAGGATTCATATTTGTAACATATTTTAAGCTTTCTCACTCAACTGTGACCATTGGAAATTAGTGTATATTCAAAAATTTAAAAATGATATTAAGCACTATGCAAGGTACATTCTTCCAAGCCTACGTGAACGTATATTGGATTTACTTCCATACCGCAGTTAAGAGACAGGTAGTGGAACTTTTAAAGAAGTCACTATAAATTATGCAGATGTCATTAACATTCCTTTTCTTCATTGTTTATTTATTTATTCACTTTACATCCCAATATCAGCTTGCCCTCCATCCAGTAACTCCTCCTCCATTCCACTCTCTCCTCCTCTGAGAAGCACAACCATGGCCCCACCCCTCACCTCCCCACCCCGTCCACGGTAACACATGTGCATACCCATGTAGGAACACACACACACACACACACACACACACACACACACACACACACACCCAGTCACTGGAGGACTTGGCACATTTGATACCACCGAGGCAAAACAAAACTGCCCAGTAAGGAGAACAGCATCCACAATCATGTAGGCAGGGAATAGATTCAGGGACATCCCTCACTTCAGTTTCTGGGGGACCTGCATAAAGACCAAGTAGCAAATTTAGTTATATATGTGTGAGTGGCCTAGGGCCAGCCCATGCTAGTTTATTGGTTGGTGGTTCAGTCTTGGGGAGGCCCCAGGGTGGGTTAACTGTGTTGGTCTTCCTGTAGAGACCCTAGCCTCTTCAAGTCCCTCAGTCCTTTCCCAAACTCTTCCACAAGACTCCCTGAGCTCCATCTAATGCTTGGTTTTGTTTCTCTGCATTTCTTTGCATTGACTTCTGGGTGGAGCCCCATCAGAGGACAGTTATCCTAGATTCCTGTATGCAAGCATAAGTATCCTTAATAGTGGCAGGGATAGAAGGAGAAATCTGGGTTTGAGGGATGCAGAGAGGACAGAAGCAATGCCAGAGTGAAGCAGAGCAGTTGTAGAGGAGGCAGGGAAGAGGGAGTATAGATTGACAATGGGCTGGGGGCCATCTTCAGAATGTGCCAGAGACCTGGGTCAATGGAGGCCCCAGAGAGACTATGGGTTGACTCTACCTTAGACTTCTAGCAGTAGGGGTATAGGAAGCCTGAAGTGGTCACCTCCTGTTGTCAGGTAGGACTCCCAGTGGAGGGATAAGGACAACAACCCACCCACAAAACCTTCAACATAAAATGTGTCCTGCTTGCAAGATATGCAGGGACAAAGAGCAGAGACAGAGATGGAGAGAATGGCCCAAATTGAGATCCATCCCATGGGATAATATTAGCAAGGATTCTCATTCATAAAGGCTTTAAAAATTACGTTTTAACCTATAACCCTACATCTTTTTATGAGATTCCCCAACCTTGTATCATATTATATGTAGTGACTTTAATAGGTATGACCTCTATAGATTTGTGTTTTTGAATGCTTGCCCATAGGCTTCTGGGTGGAGCCCCTTAGACAAGCTCTGTGTGACTTGGTTAGGAAGCATGGCTTTGTTAGAGGAAATGTGTCACTTTAGCGATGGGACTTTGAGGTCATATATGCTCAAGGCATGCCTGTGTGGTACACAGTCTCTTTCTACTGTCTTTAGATTAAGAGAGAGAACTCTCAGTTCCTTCTCCAGCACCATATCCACCTGCATACAGCTGTGCCCTCCCCCACAAAGATAATGAACTAAACCTCTAGTAACTGTAAACCAGGCACATTAAATGTTTTTTTTTTTTTTTTTTGTAAGAGTTGCTTTGGTCTTGATGTGGCTTCTCATCAATAAAACCCAAACTAAGACACTGCACATGTCTCTTCTTGAGTGATAATTCTAGAAGAATTATTCTAAGAAATATGTAGTCAGAGAAATAATTCGCATCTTGGAATAGAACAAGTGAATCAAGATTAACTACATCAGTAAACGTCTAACGCTGAATGAGATTTTGAGCAAACACTTCTAACCTTTTCCTTAATCAACTGGCCCAATGATGTAAGAGGTATGTTATGGAAAATTTACAATGTAAAATACAGTGTCTTAAGAATAAGTTCTTTTAGAGTGTCTTTGGCAGGGTTTTCTTGACTTGTCTTTCATTAATGATACCGGAGGTTAAAGGTAATGCTTTCTGGTTTGAACGCAATGTCTTTCTGGACCATGAAAGAAGTGCTTACAATTCTTTCTGCAGTTCATTCTGGCTCCAACAATGACTTGGTAGAGAGCCACTAGGGAATTTATTTTTAACAGAGCTTGTCTTAGTAGTCTAGTGTCATTGCTATGTGTGACTTGGTTGTAAAATTGCTTGAAGTTAACAAGTATGCATTAGCACGCCCTTGAGAAAATCTGATATGCACTCCAGTGGATTTGAGGTGCATTTTTTTTTCAAAAGTACATTTATTCCTTTTTAGTTTTTTGAAATAAAACAAAGAGTCATGTTTCCTGCCAAGTGGTTAGTCTGAGGAAGGCTATGAAAGGTAAAATGCAGAAGAAATGACTTAAGACTTTTCCTTGGGGAATCATTTGAATGTTCCAGATGGCTACATGGTTATGAAATATCTGAAGCCCAACTTAAAACAGTCAGTACAACCAACCCAAGTCACATATGGATCTGTGTGCTATTTCTGGTCTTAGGAAAGTATTAGTGTCACCAATAATTCCAAAAATAATAAACAGAATATTAAAATAAATGTAACATGAACAGCATCTTTCTCTTTTTTGCTTATGAGTGAAAATAGGTAACACATGGGTGTGGTATGGGTGAGTGTGTGCTATGTGTGTGAGTGGGGTGTGTGCAGAGAAGGGTATCCAGTGTCCTTTCTATCAACTCTGCCTTATTTTCTTGATAGGTTATTCCAATGACCTTGAGGCTAGGGTATCAGCTAACAAATTCCAGCAATGTTCTATCACCAACAGTCTTGGGATGCAGGTACACGCTGAAGTATATGTCCATTTAGTGTAGCAGGTGCCATTATCTAAGTTACCTGCACCCGCCATCACGGTCAAGCATGAGAGAAAATGGTGGTAGAAAGTGAGAGACATTTATAAAATAATGAAAGAACCCAAATCCTGAATCTAGCTTGACTCACAACCAGCTAAATATTTCTAAACTGGAATGATTTGTTTAATGGTAAAATATATCATATTAGAGAAACAACATTGTTTAAAATATACTTAAAATGACAGGGAAACATACGTGTATAAGAAGTTACAGACACAGAGTCAGTGAATGAAAATATTGGAGATATATTTCATTACCCTCTTTTTGCTTCAGATTATACTCTTTTTTTTGTTTCAGGATTTTAATATAGACATAATTTCCCCTTCTTTTTCCTTCTCCTAAACCTCCCCATACCCTAATCCTCTCTCTTAAGTTCATTCCCTCTCTTTACTAATCGCAGTACATAAACATTTACACACACACACACACACACACACACACACACATTCATATACATTCCTAAATACGCAAATATAGCATGTTCAGTATGTATAGTCTTACTTTGCATGCATGTTTTCAAGGTTGACCATTTGTTTTGGATACCCTGTTGCTATGCTTTCCCCTAGGGAGGACCCTGTTCCTTGCCTTCATATTTCCATAGTTGCCTGTATTTGTTTGTGTGGGAAAAGCTTCACAGCCTTTTTCTCATCCATATTAATGTGTCTGTTGTTCTTGATCAGCTCATGTTCAACAGCCGTGTTAGTGTTGGTGACATTATTTTGAGTATAGCTTTTGACATTCCTAGGAAATGTAATCTCTTTCTCTCTCTCCTCTCTCTCATTAAAATTATTAGTGAATTTAAAATTCTCTCTCTCTCTCTCTCTCTCTCTCTCTCTCTCTCTCTCTCTCTCTCTCTCTCTCTCTTGTTCATCAGCTGGTTCATGTACATTTGCGACCAGCCTGGAGAAATGTCATAAGTGAAGTTCTCATGTCCATGTTTTATCTTTGTGTGTTGTAACACTTTGATTTTTTTTATTTTTTGACTATTTGAGAATTTCACATTTGTGTATTAAAAAGACATCCATGGGTTTATACTACTTTACATCTCAAAGTTAGCATTTATCTAAAGAGTCACCAAGCAATACCTCCTCAGTGCACAAAGAAATCAACTAATTACTTATGAGAAGATGGTCAGGGGTATGTAAAACATGGAGGAAGACAGTCATGTAGAACTGGAAAAGTGTCAGTAGAGATGAAATAGAACTTGTCCAAGAAGGCATGAAGCTTTGTGTTTGACCTCAGTGAAAAGTATAAACTGTTTCAAAAAAAGGAATATATTCTAAAGTAAAATAAATTTAGTATGGTGAAAATAATTACAAAGAGGCTAAGTCTTGACTCCACATAAAAATGCAAAATTCACACTTTTTATTTGTATAATTCTATTTTCATCCTTGTGCTCATCTCGACTTGGGATTCTACCATTCCACAGGGACTTTCGTGTACTACACTAAGCTAATAGACAGGGAACGGGAATGCACATGGGACAGTCTGAAATGATGATAATTAATTTGATGAGTGAATACTATATTTAGCAACCCTATTTTCACGAAAGACAGCATTTAAATAGTTTTCCAGACATAAACTATTTCAGCACTTTCTACTAAACACATTTTGAGTATATCATTTTGTTGATTCATATTTTGAGAAAACTTAACTAGATCTAGTTAGATTGAAAGAAGAGAGTGATGGATTTAAAGGAATGCTTTTCTGCTTAATTTAGTGTAACCCTTAGTTTCATATTGGTCATTGTATTAATACAAGCTATGTTTGACTGGTTTGAGTTTTACCACATGAATGAGTCATTGTATGCATGTATGCATATATATGTGTATACGTATCTAATTGATTGTATTAATATGATTTATGATGATATACTTCAATTTTTGATATATGTACATGAATATGGAAATATTTGGCCAGATACACTAATTTGTTGAGTTTTAACTTGAACAGTGCTATTATCTTCTGAAGGATACTGAGAGTTAGTTCTAACATGTCTCAGTTTTTTAATTAAATATTCCCGTGAGTTTATGTGACTCATACCTAAATACAGAACACATCTTAGCAATGTGACTAACAGTTGTGGAAAGTTGTACTATGAAACATAGTTGTCATGCTGTAATCATAATTGATGTCACATGTTAATAAGAACTTAATTTGAATAATTAGTTTTAAAATAAAAGGTATGTGTACTGAAGCTAAGCATTGAATGTTGCCAGTCCCCCAGAACCCTAGGAAGATAGTAGTAAATTATTCCACAGAAGAGAATCACAAGGTACTGAAAAAAATTGATTATATTTCTAGACAAATAGGAAAAGGTTAAAATGATCATGGAGTTTTAAATGAGTGCCACTACTTATGCACTCATGTACAATATTATCTGTTAAGAACATTTCAAAATTCCATAAAACAAAGAAAAATTAACATGGTATTTTGAATAATGAATTATACTTGACATTTATGTTTTTCTAGTATGTTCCGAATAGCTAATTGTTAGCAATGTTATTAATATTCATGTTTGAATTGAGTGTTCTTATACGGTGAAAGTAGAACTAAAAGTATACCTTTATTTTATATACTTAATGGGCATGTTTTGAAGTCCAAAGGCTAAGACTTAATTTTTTTTAATTTAAGTTAACTTTATCTTCAACTGATAAAACTTGACATAATTTACAAATATTAATGGTGTTGTATAAAATATTGTTTATATATATGCATTCTATAATATTTCTATGAGTAAACTATATCTTTTATCTCAAATATTTATTTCTTTATGATGTAAAAATGTCTTTTAGCCTTTATAAACAGATAGCCCTTAGTCCTTCCCTGTTGTTCGTCTCTTCTTCAGTAGCATGTAGACTTTTCTCATTCTCTTCGCCCATCACCCTCTCCAGACTTTGCAACCCACTGTTCCATCTAAAATGTCCCTTAAATAAATTAAAATGCAATTACATCTCCTTTCCTCTCCCCAATCTTTCCCAAGTGACCCCTCTTGATCTTTCTCAATTTCATGGCCTCTCTTTCTTTAATTGTTCTTTATATTCATAGATACACATATACATATGTGTTTTTATAAACATAACAATCCCTAAATATTACCTTCTCAGTTTGTATGTTACTTATATGTATACCTTTTCAGGTCTAGCTGCTTGGTATGACATAATCAACAGGGACCTCTTCCTTGGTGAAGATTATTTTCCCCACTCTCAACATTCCTTTGCTGCCTGGTGTTCCTTTTCACCTAAATTTTGAGGCACCAGATGTTGTCCTCTATCGTACTGGTATGCCTATTGATGCCACCCTAGACCAGGCCTTATTGAGGCAGCCATAATGAGATTTCACCAGTGTTCTCTGATGCCTCATACTTCACAGCAAACATCCTGCTCATCTCTATGAGAGCAACATTTCTAGAACCTATGAATGAATGAATGAATGAATGAATGAATGAGATTTCACAGCATTTACTTTTCTCTGCACGTCCTATGGCTGAATGTTACATTTTGCCTTATATTTAGAGCCCAAACTCTTTTTATATTATTCAGCTAATGAAAACTTCTATATTTGGCTTAGAGCTTTGGTGAAGATTGAGTACAGCTGTTTCAGCATACTGATTTCACCTATCAGGATGCATACCTTGTAATGTGATTACTATTATAGATATAAATTTTTAAGGATATTCATTGTATTTTTATAATGTAATTATAAAAATTATTTTACTTTTATCAACCATGCGCAAAAATTCTTTGTTTTTCAATATTACTATCAATACATTAGTCTTGTTTTTTACATTTATTCTCTCTCTCCTTTCCTCTCTCTCTCTGTGTGCGTGTGTGTATGTATGTGTGTGTATGTATTTATGTATGTATGTATGTATGTATGTATGTATGTATGTGTGTGTGTGTGTGTGTGTAGGTGCCCTTAGAAAAAAGGTTATTGACCCCCGAGTTAAAGTTATAGATGCCCCCTCCTCACCACACAACTTTTTTTTGTGTGCGGTGAAACCAATTTGGTTTGCAATAAAATCTTGAAAACTGAAAAAAAAATTATAGATGGTCGTGAGTCAACCGATTAGGTTCTAGAAGTCAGGTTCTGTGCAAGAGGAGCAAGTGGTCTTATGGTCTTAACCAATAAGCCATGTCCCCACCCTATCTCCCGAAGTCTTTTATGCTTTTAGTAGTGGTCATTGTTACTGAAATTAGATTTTATTTCAGTATGTTTGGCTTTAATATGTCTGATGATTAACAAGATATATCATCATTTCCCCCAAATATTTGTAGGCCATTTGTGTATCACCTTTTAAGTAATGTTTTAGGTCTGTAGCACATCTAGAATAGTTGACATTTGTCACACACCACACACACACATACAAACACAGAGAGACTCATACACATATATGAATGAATGAATGAATGAAGGAAGGAATGAATGAATGAGTTCCACATAACCAAGTTGGCTACAGACTTTTTTTTTTCTTTTTCTTTTTTTTTTTTTTTATTAACTTGAGTATTTCTTATATACATTTCAAGTGTTATTCCCTTTCCCGGTTTCCGGGCAAACATCCCCGTCCCCCCTCCCCTTCCTTAGGGGTGTTCCCCTCCCAACCCTCCCCCCATTGCCGCCCTCCCCCCATAGTCTAGTTCACTGGGGGTTCAGTCTTAGCAGGACCCAGGGCTTCCCCTTCCACTGGTGCTCTTACTAGGATATTCATTGCTACCTATGGGGTCAGAGTCCAGGGTCAGTCCATGTATAGTATTTAGGTAGTGGCTTAGTCCCTGGAAGCTCTGGTTGCTTGACATTGTTGTACTTTTGGGGTCTCGAGCCCCTTCAAGCTCTTCCAGTTCTTTCTCTGATTCCTTCAACGGGGGACCTATTCTCAGTTCAGTGGTTTGCTGCTGGCGTTCGCCTCTGTATTTGCTGTATTCTGGCTGTGTCTCTCAGGAGCGATCTACATCCGGCTCCTGTAGGTCTGCACTTCTTTGCTTCATCCATCTTGTCTAATTGGGTGGCTGTATATGTATGGGCCACATGTGGGGCAGGCTCCGAATGGGTGTTCCTTCAGTCTCTGTTTTAATCTTTGCCTCTCCCTTCCCTGCCAAGGGTATTCTTTTTCCTCATTTAAAGAAGGAGTGAAGCATTCACATTTTGATCATCCGTCTTGAGTTTCGTTTGTTCTAGGGATCTAGGGTAATTCAAGCATTTGGGCTAAAAGCCACTTATCAATGAGTGCATAACATGTATGTCTTTCTGTGATTGGGTTAGCTCACTCAGGATGATATTTTCCAGTTCCAACCATTTGCCTACGAATTTCATAAACTCGTTGTTTTTGATAGCTGAGTAATATTCCATTGTGTAGATGTACCACATTTTCTGTATCCATTCCTCTGTTGAAGGGCATCTGGGTTCTTTCCAGCTTCTGGCTATTATAAATAAGGCTGCGATGAACATAGTGGAGCACGTGTCTCTTTTATATGTTGAGGCATCTTTTGGGTATATGCCCAAGAGAGGTATAGCTGGATCCTCAGGCAGTTCAATGTCCAATTTTCTGAGGAACCTCCAGACTGATTTCCAGAATGGTTTTACCAGTCTGCAATCCCACCAACAATGGAGGAGTGTTCCTCTTTCTCCACATCCTCGCCAGCATCTGCTGTCACCTGAGATTTTGATCTTAGCCATTCTCACTGGTGTGAGGTGAAATCTCAGGGTTGTTTTGATTTGCATTTCCCTTATGACTAAAGATGTTGAACATTTCTTTAGGTGTTTCTCAGCCATTCGGCATTCCTCAGCTGTGAAATCTTTGTTTAGCTCTGAACCCCATTTTTTAATAGGGTTATTTGTTTTCCTGTGGTCTAACTTCTTGAGTTCTTTGTATATTTTGGATATAAGGCCTCTATCTGTTGTAGGATTGGTAAAGATCTTTTCCCAATCTGTTGGTTGCCGTTTTGTCCTAACCACCGTGTCCTTTGCCTTACAGAAGCTTTGCAGTTTTATGAGATCCCATTTGTCGATTCTTGATCTTAGAGCATAAGCCATTGGTGTTTTGTTCAGGAAATTTTTTCCAGTGCCCATGTGTTCCAGATGCTTCCCTAGTTTTTCTTCTATTAGTTTGAGTGTGTCTGGTTTGATGTGGAGGTCCTTGATCCACTTGGACTTAAGCTTTGTACAGGGTGATAAGGATGGATCGATCTGCATTCTTCTACATGTTGCCCTCCAGTTGAACCAGCACCATTTGCTGAAAATGCTATCTTTTTTCCATTGGATGGTTTTGGCTCCTTTGTCAAAAATCAAGTGACCATAGGTGTGTGGGTTCATTTCTGGGTCTTCAATTCTATTCCATTGGTCTATCTGCCTGTCTCTGTACCAATACCATGCAGTTTTTATCACTATTGCTCTGTAATACTGCTTGAGTTCAGGGATAGTGATTCCCCCTGAAGTCCTTTTATTGTTGAGGATAGCTTTAGCTATCCTGGGTTTTTTGTTATTCCAGATGAATTTGCAAATTGTTCTGTCTAACTCTTTGAAGAATTGGATTGTTATTTTGATGGGGATTGCATTGAATCTGTAGATTGCTTTTGGTAAAATGGCCATTTTTACCATATTAATCCTGCCAATCCATGAGCATGGGAGATCTTTCCATCTTCTGAGGTCTTCTTCAATTTCTTTCCTCAGTGTCTTGAAGTTCTTATTGTACAGATCTTTTACTTGCTTGGTTAAAGTCACAATGAGGTACTTTATATAATTTGGGTCTATTATGAAGGGTGTCGTTTCTCTAATTTCTTTCTCGGCTTGTTTCTCTTTTGTATAGAGGAAGACAACTGATTTATTTAAGTTAATTTTATACCCAGCCACTTTGCTGAAGTTGTTTATCAGCTTTAGTAGTTCTCTGGTGGAACTTTTGGGATCACTTAAATATACTATCATGTCATCTGCAAATAGTGATATTTTGACTTCTTCTTTTCCGATCTGTATCCCCTTGATCTCCTTTTGTTGTCTGATTGCTCTGGCTAGAACTTCAAGAACTATATTGAATAAGTAGAGAGAGAGTGGGCAGCCTTGTCTAGTCCCTGATTTTAGTGGGATTGCTTCAAGTTTCTCTCCATTTAGTTTAATGTTAGCAACTGGTTTGCTGTATATGGCTTTTACTATGTTTAGGTATGGGCCTTGAATTCCTATTCTTCCAGGACTTTTATCATGAAGGGGTGTTGAATTTTGTCAAATGATTTCTCAGCATCTAATGAAATGATCATGTGGTTCTGTTCTTTCAGTTTGTTTATATAATGGATCACGTTGATGGTTTTCCTTATATTAAACCATCCCTGCATGCCTGGGATGAAGCCTACTTGATCATGGTGGATGATTGTTTTGATGTGCTCTTGGATTCGGTTTGCCAGAATTTTATTGAGTATTTTTGCGTCGATATTCATAAGGGAAATTGGTCTGAAGTTCTCTTTCTTTGTTGTGTCTTTGTGTGGTTTAGGTATAAGAGTAATTGTGGCTTCGTAGAAGGAATTCGGTAGTGCTCCATCTGTTTCAATTTTGTGGAATAGTTTGGATAATATTGGTATGAGGTCTTCTATGAAGGTTTGATAGAATTCTGCACTAAACCCGTCTGGACCTGGGCTCTTTTTGGTTGGGAGACCTTTAATGACTGCTTCTATTTCCTTAGGAGTTATGGGGTTGTTTAACTGGTTTATCTGTTCCTGATTTAACTTCGATACCTGGTATCTGTCTAGGAAATTGTCCATTTCCTGAAGATTTTCAAGTTTTGTTGAATATAGGTTTTTATAGTAAGATCTGATGATTTTTTGAATTTCCTCTGAATCTGTTGTTATGTCTCCCTTTTCATTTCTGATTTTGTTAATTTGGACGCACTCTCTGTGTCCTCTCGTTAGTCTGGCTAAGGGTTTATCTATCTTGTTGATTTTCTCAAAGAACCAACTGTTGGTTCTGTTGATTCTTTCTATGGTCCTTTTTGTTTCTACTTGGTTGATTTCAGCTCTGAGTTTGATTATTTCCTGCCTTCTACTCCTCCTGGGTGTATTTGCTTCTTTTTGTTCTAGAGCTGTTAGGTGTGCTGTCAAGCTGCTGACATATGCTCTTTCCTGTTTCTTTCTGCAGGCACTCAGCGCTATGAGTTTTCCTCTTAGCACAGCTTTCATTGTGTCCCATAAGTTTGGGTATGTTGTATCTTCATTTTCATTAAATTCTAAAACGTTTTTAATTTCTTTATTTCTTCCTTGACCAGGTTATCATTGAGTAGAGCATTGTTCAATTTCCACGTATATGTGGGCATTCTTCCCTTATTGTTATTGAAGACCAATTTTAGGCCGTGGTGGTCCGATAGCAGGCATGGGATTATTTCTATCTTTCTGTACCTGTTGAGGCCCGTTTTTTGACCAATTATATGGTCAATTTTGGAGAAAGTACCATGAGGAGCTGAGAAGAAGGTATATCCTTTTGCTTTAGGATAGAATGTTCTATAAATATCCGTTAAGTCCATTTGGCTCATGACTTCTCTTAGTCTGTCGACATCACTGTTTAATTTCTGTTTCCATGATCTGTCCATTGATGAGAGTGGGGTGTTGAAATCTCCCACTATTATTGTGTGAGGTTCAATGTGTGTTTTGAGCTTTAGTAAGGTTTCTTTTACGTATGTAGGTGCCCTTGTATTTGGGGCATAGATATTTAGGATTGAGAGTTCATCTTGGTGGATTTTTCCTTTGATGAATATGAAGTGTCCTTCCTTATCTTTTTTGATGACTTTTAGTTGGAAATTGATTTTATTTGATATTAGAATGGCTACTCCAGCTTGCTTCTTCTGACCATTTGCTTGGAAAGTTGTTTTCCAGCCTTTCACTCTGAGGTAGTGTCTGTCTTTGTCTCTGAGGTGTGTTTCCTGTAGGCAGCAGAATGCAGGGTCCTCGTTGCGTATCCAGTTTGTTAATCTATGTCTTTTTATTGGGGAGTTGAGGCCATTGATATTGAGAGATATTAAGGAATAGTGATTATTGCTTCCCGTTTTATTCATATTTGGATGTGAGGTTATGTTTGTGTGCTTTCATTCTCTTGGTTTTGTTGCCAAGACGATTAATTTCTTGCTTCTTCTAGGGTATAGCTTGCCTCCTTGTGTTGGGCTTTACCATTTATTATCCTTTGTAGTGCTGGATTTGTAGAAAGATATTGTGTAAATTTGGTTTTGTCATGGAATATCTTGGTTTCTCCATCAATGTTAATTGAGAGTTTTGCTGGATACAGTAACCTGGGCTGGCATTTGTGTTCTCTTAGGGTCTGTATGACATCAGTCCAGGATCTTCTGGCCTTCATAGTTTCCGGCGAGAAGTCTGGTGTGATTCTGATAGGTCTCCCTTTATATGTTACTTGACCTTTTTCCCTTACTGCTTTTAATATTCTTTCTTTATTTTGTGCATTTGGTGTTTTGACAATTATGTGACGGGAGGTGTTTCTTTTCTGGTCCAATCTATTTGGAGTTCTGTAGGCTTCTTGTATGTCTATGGGTATCTCTTTTTTTAGGTTAGGGAAGTTTTCTTCTATGATTTTGTTGAAGATATTTACTGGTCCTTTGAGCTGGGAGTCTTCACTCTCTTCTATACCTATTATCCTTAGGTTTGATCTTCTCATTGAGTCCTGGATTTCCTGTATGTTTTAGACCAGTAGCTTTTTCCGCTTTACATTATCTTTGACAGTTGAGTCAATGATTTCTATGGAATCTTCTGCTCCTGAGATTCTCTCTTTCATCTCTTGTATTCTGTTGGTGAAGCTTGTATCTACAGCTTCTTGTCTCTTCTTTTGGTTTTCTATATCCAGGATTGTTTCCATGTGTTCTTTCTTGATTGCTTCTATTTCCATTTTTAATTCCTTCAACTGTTTGATTATGTTTTCCTGGAATTCTTTCAGGGATTTTTGTGTCTCCTCTCTATGGGCTTCTACTTGTTTATTTATGTTTTCCTGGAATTCTTTCAGGGTTTTTTGTGTCTCCTCTCTATGGGCTTCTACTTGTTTATTTATGTTTTCCTGGAATTCTTTCAGGGATTTTTGCGATTCTTTCAGGCATTTTTGCGATTCCTCTCTATAGGCTTCTACTTGTTCTCTAAGGGAATTCTTCACGTCTTTCTTGAAGTCCTCCAGCATCATGATCAAAAATGATTTTGAAACTAGATCTTGCTTTTCTGGTGTGTTTGGATATTCCATGTTTGTTTTGATGGGAGAATTGGGCTCCGATGGTGCCATGTAGTCTTGGTTTCTGGTGCTTGGGTTCCTGCGCTTGCCTCTCGCCATCAGATTATCTCTAGTGTTACTTTGTTCTGCTATTTCTGACAGTGGCTAGACTGTCTTATAAGCCTGTGTGTCAGGAGTGCTGTAGACCTGTTTTCCTCTCTTTCAGTCAGTTATGGGGACAGAGTGTTCTGCTTTCGGGCGTGTAGGTTTTCCTCTCTACAGGTCTTCAGCTGTTCCTGTGGGCCTGTGTCTTGAGTTCACCAGGCAGGTTTCTTGCAGCAGAAAAGTTGGTCTTACCTGTGGTCCCAGGGCTCAAGTTCGCTCGTGGGGTGCTGCCCATGGGCTCTCTGCAGCGGCAGCAACCAGGAAGACCTGTGCCGCCGTTTCAGGGAGCTTCAGTGCACCAGGGTTCCAGATGGTCTTTGGCTTTTTCCTCTGGTGTCCGAGATGTGTGTGCAGAGAGCAGTCTCTTCTGGTTTCCCAGGCTTGTCTGCCTCTCTGAAGGTTCAGCTCTCCCTCCCACGGGATTTGGGTGCAGAGAACTGTTTATCCGGTCTGTTTCCTTCAGGTTCTGGTGGTGTCTCAGGCAGGGGTCCTGCCGCTCCTGGGCCCTCCCCCACGGGAGCCCAGAGGCCTTATACAGTTTCCTCTTGGGCCAGGGATGTGGGCAGGGGTGAGCAGTGTTGGTGGTCTCTTCCGGTCTGCAGCCTCAGGAGTGCCCACCTGACCAGGCGGTTGGGTCTCTCTCTCACAGGGTCTGGGGGCAGAGAGCTGCTGCGGGCCGGGATCCGCGGGTGTGGGACTTCCAGTAAACACAGAACGTGCCTGGTCCTAGAGGAATTCTGCTTCCCTGTGTCCCAAGCTCACCAGGCAGCTTTCTTGCAGCAGAAAAGTTGGTCTTACCTGTGGTCCCGGGGCTCAAGTTCGCTCGTGGGGTGCTGCCCACGGGCTCTCTGCATCGGCAGCAACCATGAAGACCTGTGCCGCCCCTTCCGGGAGCTTCAGTGCACCAGGGTTCCAGATGGTCTTTGGCTTTTTCCTCTGGCGTCCGAGATGTGTGTGCAGAGAGCAGTCTCTTCTGGTTTCCCAGGCTTGTCTGCCTCTCTGAAGGTTCAGCTCTCCCTCCCATGGGATTTGGGTGCAGAGAACTGTTTATCCGGTCTGTTTCCTTCAGGTTCTGGTGGTGTCTCTTGGCTACAGACTTTTAAGAAGCCTAGGGTGGTTTTGAACTCCTGATTCTCTTGCTTTAGACTTCAGGGATTCTAGACATATATCACAGTGCCCAGAAGCTTTGCTAATGTTTAAATTGAAGTATTTGAATTCTTGTCAATTAGTGATGGGACATCATATATTGTTACATGTATATTTTGTAAATATAAATATTTTTTAGTATCTTATAGGCAATTTTTTATTCTATTGTGTTTTCTGTGAACCATAAATTTTCTGTTCATCATTATTTCTTTTATATATTTTCCTTTGTTTTTATTGTCCTATTCTTCATAACTTTAATAGTTTGAAGCACACATTAGGATATAAATTAGAGAAAATTTATGTCCCATAGTCAATAGTAAATCTTGTTAATAAATATAGTCTTAGCCAGCTATAATGACACACACTTTTATTTCCAAAACTCAAGTGTCAGAAGTAGGCATATGTTTGTGAGTTCTAGCCTAGTCTGGTCTATAAAGTGATCAAGATAGACAAGACTACATAGCAAGACTCTACCTCAAAAAATAAATATTAAAAAGGAGAAAGTAGGAGGAAAATGCAGTCGTCTAAATAACATATGTACTACTCCATTTGGTTATCTTTCTGGAGAATTAAAGCTATTTTAAGCTTATCAAATTTTCTTTCCTTTAAGAGTGACTTGATTTTGTCAGTAGTGACAAGAGTAAGCAGGGCAAGGAAGTAAATATGCGCATGGCCATTTGCTTCCTTTGTTCCAATACCCTAACCCCAGGAGTGGCAAAAGCATCTTTCAGCCCTAGTTTGGGATTTAAGAGATGCTGATGACACTTTGAAGAAAGAAACATTGTTTCAAACCTGAAAGCTGAAATGATTCATTATCAGCACAGGTTACCCAATCAATTAGTCATGTTAATGGTACAAGAGAACACTTATGTCTTATACAGGAATTCCATACTTACTGTGAGTGGAGACTAGGGATGCACATCTCTTCTTGTTGCACATAGAAGAGAATTATATCTGCCAATCCATTCCGCATTAAATGAATGGCAACTCTCTATCAACTTCTACCACTCTCAACTTCTATCCAACCTCTCACTCTCAGCACTTGTTCAGATTTCAGGAATTAGAATCATCTACAAGCAGAAAAACCAAAATATGGAATAATTATTTGATATCATTAGGCCGTATTAGCAAGTAAATCCAGGTAACAGATAGCATATATTTTTATATGAAAATAATTAGTTACTAGAAAAAAGGACAGTCAATTTAACAGAGACAAAGGGAACATTTAGTAAATCCAGTGGCATGAAGAAAAGAAATCCAAAACTATTGCAAAAAGATGAAAATTTTAAATAACTAAAGTAGGTATTGATAATGAGAATAAAACATCGAGAATTTATTGTCTGTCTTAAAATGATATGTGGTTTGCATTGGGATGATAATACTTGTTGTATCTGATCAAATGAAAATTAAATTGACAGAAAATACTTTACCCTTACATGGCCAGAAAGGTTATGGTTGTGTTACTGCTTACCAAATATGTCTCAGGTGACTGAACAGTAGAGAAGGAATTGATGATAGATAAATGAACAAATAGAAAGGATTTTAAGACATTTTACATGGTATCATTTTGGTCTTTGGAAAGTATTCATTTGTTAGAATTTTCTTATTAAATTAGAACAACAAAAATATTGTTCCCTGAATAAAATAATATTAAACAATTTAATTGTATTAAGAGTTGTTTTTTTAATCTCCAGGTAAAATTCTGTCTCTGAGCACTAACAGATGTTTCAGTGCACTTACATAATAAAGGTTACTTTAAGAAAAACATAATTGCAGCATAAATACATTTTACATATCCCGATCTCAAATATTTAATATGCATCTTGCAAACAGTAGAGGAGCCAGGGATGCTTGGTCGTAAGTGCTTAGACTCATTAATGCACCTCTTAGTAACAGGACTTGCACACACACGCAACTTCTGAAACAAGGTATTTCAAGGAGGATCAAGGAAGACTCTGGGGATTGATTTATGGGGAGAAACTAAGCCATTTAGATTTCATCTAAGTCATCAGTCACTGACATCTTTAACAATTTGTGCAGAGAAGTTAAATAAATTATTCTTTCAAATGGTAGTATTATTATAAATCAGAAATGGTTGCATCCCAAGATGGGAACGCTGGGCCACTGCTCCCTTTATCTCTAATGGATTATTGCAGCCGTAATTAGCAATGTAAGTGACAAGATGAGCATTGTGGAAAAGGTCTACACCATTCTGTTCTTTTTTTTTTTTTTTTTTTGGTTCTTTTTTTTCCGGAGCTGGGGACCGAACCCAGGGCCTTGCGCTTCCTAGGCAAGCGCTCTGCCACTGAGCCAAATCCCCAACCCCTACACCATTCTGTTCTAATTCTACACTGAACCCTTCTTCTATTTTTAAGACTTATTTCCCATTTAAAAATTTTTGCTTGTTTTTAATTTTTATATCCTCTTAAGGTTGAAAGGGACTTTGCTCCAGCAACATAGATCCACTTTTAAGGATGTGTGGGCTTGGGGCTGGGGATTTAGCTCAGTGGTAGAGCGCTTACCTAGGAAGCGCAAGGCCCTGGGTTTGGTCCCCAGCTCCAAAAAAAAAAAAAGAACCAAAAAAAAGGATGTGTGGGCTTCATGCCTAGTTCTGGTAAAATTCCTGAGCCTTAATACAAAGAGAGAAGGTACTCAGCGTGGTATGTAGAAAAATGCAAAAATGCAAAGTATCTAATCTACAAATGAGATCCCTTGGAGAGTCATTAAAGTCCCAAATGAAAAAAAAAATAAAACTTTTCTCTTGAAATTGATCCAAATTATAGGTATTTTAGTTTTCTAATTATGTAATTCCCTCATTTTATATGTGATATACCATTTGATGTAAAACTGGCCGGCATCCAGCGAACTATTAACCAGCTTAAGACAGCAATAGAGAAACTGAAGAGGCTACTGTAAGAAAAACGAATGAAGGCATCCGGAGATCCAAGTGATCAGCAGCAAATCAAAAGCAGAAGTGCTTCTGAGTGAGGAGAACAATGTCTCACAGTGATGCTGTGGTCTCTGTCGGACAATCATTCATGGGTAAGCCTGTCCATGTGGAATAGAGCTCGCTCAAACAAACTATGTTTATTAATATTTAGGGAGATTGAACAAAAACTGCCACAGAGTAAGAGGAATTGATATAATTATTCCGTTTCAAAGAACATCGAAAATCAATGGAAGTAAACCGTACCTAACATTTAGTATCTGTAAAATCACTCTCTGTATTTAATTTTGATGTTTCTGATACATGTGTTCACTTTGTAACCAAAGGATTATGAAGCAGATGATTATCATGAAGAAATAAAAACCTAGGTAAAGTAATGGAGATCATTTTTAATAATTACACCAATGATTGCTTAATATCAGAAAATATTCGGAGTGGTTTTCCTGTAATTTCCTCTCAGTATTGTATTTCCTTATTTACTGATCAGTCATTTTTAAATACTATGCACACTGTCTATAATAATAAATGTCATCAGTGAACATAAATTAATATAACCACTTAAAAAGTAATCAAAAGTTTAAATTGTTTTTAACAAGATCAAAATAACTGTGGTAAGTCATATCAACCCACTGTGTGTATGATGGGCTTGCCATGTTAAGACTAAATACTCTCCCTTAAAGGATAAAAAGTAGAGTTGCTAGAAGGAAAGGTTTAATGGTAACTTCAGAAAATATTTGAGTGACCTAAAAATGGAAACAATCGGTAGATAAATTCTGGAATTTCTCTAAGGATTTACTGCAAACCTTTTCTACTATTTAGAATGCACAGCCAATGATCTTCAAGAACATTTGTAATCTTTGAATTGTTAATAGCTATGTGCAGTCACGTGTACACAGGCGTACTCCTGTGCAGGCGTCCCTCAGAGACCAGAGGATTCAGATTCCCTGGCGCTTGAAGTATGTCCTGCTAAAAATGGATCACGGGAATCAAACATGGATGCTTCGGAAGAACATACATGGTTCTTATCAACTGAGCCATTTCCCTAGTCCCCTCAGAAAATTAGTGTTCGTTGTAGCTGCAGTATTTGTAGTATAAGAAACTGATTTGGAATACAGTATGGTTTCATTTCTCACTTTTTCCCTAGGGGTGTCCAAGTGCTGCCACACACCAGGTAGGGAAGGATGGAAGAGAGTTCTGCATAATTTCCCCCCTTGGGTGGCTGATGCCCCGGTTGTGAGGTGAAGGGTGGAGGTGAAGTTGGAGGTTTGGTGTGGGGTTGGAATTGGGGGGTGGGGAGGGTGTCTCCTCTGAAGATTTCAGGATCACAGCTGCTTAGAAAACAGCTCTCTCAAAATGATAGTCTACAAAGCAGCTTGAGTTCTTTATTCAGGGTGAATAAGGACTATATAAACCTCAGAAAATAGGAAGGTTAAAATTACTTTTATTTTTTACAGTCCAGTCATTGCCCCGCTCCAGTCTGCCCTCCCACATTTTGTCATCCCATTCTTCCTCTCCAGTGTTTTCAAAAGAATGCCACCACCTGCCTGGCCTCCCCACACCCTCCAAGGGGTTCAAGTCTCCCTAGGATTAGGTGAGTCTTCTCCCATTGAGGCCAGACCAGGCAGTCCTCTGCTGTATAAGTGTCAGGGTTCTCAGAATAGCTAGTGTATGTTTCCTGGTTGGTGGCTCCGGGCTCAGTGTCTGAGAGACCTCAGAGGTCTGGATAGGTTGAGACTGCAGGTCTTTCTATGAGGTCGCCCTCTTCATCAAGAAGATTTTCTTAGGGTGAGGGTTAAAGTTCGTATGCATGGAGAGACATCCCAGAAAGCTGAACTTCTAATTTCACCAAGTATTCTTTGACATTCTTCAGATAGAGTTTCGGGGTCCGGGGTCCCCAGATAAGATAGAGAAGAGGAAGCCCAGCTGGGAAGAGGAGGCCTGCGTTTTACACAAAGGGACACGGTAGACCACGACCTTTAAATAGCAGGATCTTCCGTCAGGGAATAGTAAAGAACTGATGTGGTCTAGCAAAGTAGAAACAGCGGACAACTTTCAAATCCTCTGGGCATATACCAAAGAGAGGGATAGCTGGTCATGCTGTCATTTGATTTTAGTTTTTAATGGATTCTGTATATTTTTTCTAGAGTGGTTTCATCAATTTGTTTTCCCATCGACAGAAAATGGGAGTTTCTTCTCCATGACCAAACCAGTATCTTTGTCAATTTTGTTCATCTTATCCGTTCTGATCAGGGTCAGACTCAACCTCCAAATTGTTTTTATTTGCATTTCCCTAATTGCTAAGGATGGGTGAAAATGTTTTTGATGAGTACTTTTATTTCTTCTGTTGAGAACTCTCTGTTTAGATCCTTAGCCCATTAAGTGGGTTACTATTTTCTTGCCTTTCAGTTTTGAGTTCTTTGTATATTCTAGGTATTAGTCCTTCGTAAGATAAAGAGGCAGCCAATTCTCCTTCATTCCAGGTGTTTCCTCTTTACTCAATTCTAAAAGGAGACTATAAGTATGTTAAGACTCGTTTTGTAAATATTTCCTTACTCTTCCATCAATGTATTATTTCCTTCTACTGTGATGTTCTTGTTCCCATGTACATAAGTACTGTCATTTATCTGATTTTCATGTTAATAGCTCCAACCTTCTTTATATCTCTTTTAAACCCAAAGGATCTATTAGAGATTAATAGCTTCAATTTCAGTGGAGCGACCAGAGTAACTTCCCTGTCTTTTGTCTTATGGGATACTCTCTTTTTCTTCATGGTTGTCTTTATATTATAGTTCTATTTTATTCATTTTCTACTTTGTTTCTTATGTTTGTGTTTTCCTCTGTGTGTGTGTGTGTGTGTATGTGTGTGCGTGTGTGTGTTTTACTTATAGATTTATAAAACATTTATTTTTGTTTTATGTGTGTGAAGGTTAGCCTGTATGTGCATTTGTGCATATGTTTTAAAGATTTATTGTTTTTTGTCAGAAAGAGGTGCACATAAGCTCAATTATTAATCAGGGAATACAGGTTATATTCCATAAGATTTTTGGATATTTACCAGTTCTTTATATAGCTTAGTAATTTTATTCTACTATCTATAAATACCTAATCCATAATGTTCTCTGCATTTGACATGAGACATTACTTGTTCCTCATTAATTACAGAGTTAGGTAAGGAATTTGACATTTTGATGGCATGAGAGCAATGTCTCACTTTGAAAATTATACTTTTCTGTGATATTACAAAATTACCTGGTGCCCTTTTATAAGTGCTTAGAAGAAAACAGGCGTTAAAACGTTTATTTGCATTTTCTGACGTGATAATCCGTTTTCATCCTCTGTAAATTGAATTCCCGTGTTCCATTATCCTCATTGCTTCATCTTCTCTGAAATCCAAAAACAGATACTTAGTATCTTGTCTTTGAACATATGCAAATTACTAACACATTTATCCTCCTTTTCTAAATACTTTCTTCCCTTCTATCTTTTGACCCATTGTTTACTCTGCCTCCTGGTCTTTCCTTTTTTTCCTCCTCCTCCTCCTCCTTTTCTATCTTCATTTCCTTCTTCCTTTCTCCTATTCTCTCATCTTCTCTTTTATTTCAAATTTTATATAAGAGAATATTATGTTTATGTATGTATGTATGCATAAATACATATATCTTTCATTGCAGGACATCAAACTGTGGGTTTTCCTCATGAAAAGCAAGTGAACTGTTATAAACCCTAACCCAGTCCCAATTTGTATCATTTTTTCATTATGATATTTCTTCTCTCCTACATCTTACTTTATGATTTACATAAATCCAATTTCAAATGGATAAAAAATATATGGGCACAAAGTTATGTCTATTAAATGTGTTCACAATACTCTATTTAAGAATGACTCCAGATTCAACTCCAAAAACCAGTTCTGCTAAGTATGTGTTTTAAAATAAAAAGATCAGCTGAGAAATTTATATACTTTGAGTGATCTGTGCAGTCCTTGACTTCCTCAACTTTCTTATTATCACTGTGATCCTTACTTCTTGCTCAATCTGCCATCTAAACCTTCATATGTATAAATGCCTCTAACATGTCATCTCTGTACAAGATACATATGTTTTAAGGAAAAGCACATACATACACTCAGATTAATTTACTTGTGCCCTTAACTTCATAATTCTAATAGCATAGCCATGGAAGAAGTCCATGACCACAACAACCTAACATAATGTTTGACTTATTGAGTCGTACACTTCATGGATATGGAACATAGCAAAGAATACATGAGAAATAAAAATGGCCCTTTCTAATCCCCTCAATGAAAAGAGCTATACACTTGAAACAATCTTCAAATGTACCCTGATAAAAGTTAATCAAGCACAAGTACTATTATTACCCAAACTTTTAATAACCCAAACTATAGTTTGGTAGAAAATAATAACTATCGTTTAATGTATGTTGTTTTGGTGTACTAAAAATCACATGTGTTATAAGATGCTATCAAGTAAACTAACAAAATAAAGAAATATTATCAATTTATTATGCATTGACTAGCCTCTACTAGAAGAGTGATACATTGCATCAAATAAACCTACCAAAAATCTCCTCTGGCTATGCATAACAATATAATTTAACATTGTTTCTTCTTTTATCTTGTATTCTCTTTTATCTTTCTTGTTTTCTGCTTTTTGCTTAGTGTACAAAAATTGATTTTTCTCTGAAGAATTATGAATAGCCATCAATCATCATACCTCAAGACTAAACTCTCCTTAACATTATTATATTTATTTTAATGTAAGATTACACATATAAAAATATCAAGCCCCTATAATGTTATATTAAATATATCGCTATATAAGATGTATTTGAACAGATTCATTATTGCATATTTATTTGGGTTTTTGTCATGGAAATATGTTAGATCTATGAACCCTGTACAATGAGTAAAAATGAAACACATTTTACTGTCAGTTACAACTCTGTACCACTTAAAACGTTTACTGAAAATCAGGTATGAAGTCAGTGTTCCTCCAGCTCATATGTAGAGTAGAATATCTGTGGGGCTTCTTCATCATCTGATGTTTAGACCATAACCTAATCTAATTAAATTAAATTCTCATGTCTTTTTAAAAGCACTTAGGTGATTTAATTATTCAGTTAATATCAAGTATTATTTGCAATAAATTTGCTTTTATATTTTATATCGGCAGTGAATCCCATGCATATGGTCTCACTGGTTAGTTCTTCTTCTTTTGGCTCATTAGCAGCTTTAGGAACTCCCCAACAACATACTTTATTCATGCAGTAATAGCCAAGAGAGGTATTGAAATAGGGCACTGAATATTTAACAGTTGCTGCATATGTAAGAGAAGAAAGAAAGTATTTTGGACCATTTCACCTGACTCTTAATGATTCCCTCCTTCATTAGAGAGTATCTCCTTCTCCCATGAAATCAGCATGGCTTGGGTCCATATGTTAACATTAAACTGTCCTTTAGAGAAAGGAAGGGATAATAGATAAACTACAAATGCACATTTTAAAAGATTCTGAAAGCAGAAAAAGAAGGTTTGAAACGATTTAATGTATTTTTACTTTTTTATGTTATGGAGAATAAACGCTGGACATTTTTCTTGATCATATATATCACCATTGAGCTTTTGCAGGTTGGTTCTCAAAGCTTTTAGCCACCCTGATAATAACAAATGTAAGTTAAGAACTGAATGTAGAGCCTAGGGGATGGCTGAGTTAGTGAGAACCTGGACCATATCATATAAAGAGAAAACAGACACAAATCCTGCAAACTGTCCTCTGACCAACACCCAGAGCACCATAGATGTATGTACCTCAACAGGTAGATACACATACACATGCACATGTGTACACACACACACACACACACACACACACACACACACACACATGAGAGAGAGAGAGAGAGACAGAGACCGAGACAGAGACAGAGAGAGAGATGAATAAGTAAATGAGTGAAATCTAAAAGAATTCAACTAGGTTAATTCATTGGCTTTCTAGTTCAGTTGTTTTCTTTTAATAAAACAATTTACTGTGTTTTAAAATCTCTTCCTTCATGTAATAGTCAATTGAAATTGTGTGACTACTTAATTGAAAGGTGTTCCTTTAGCTTAGAAATAATGGTCTAGAATGGAAAGATGGATGGGTAATTAATAATATTTATAATCATAAATTTAAAATAATAAAAATATTTAGCCACAAACTTATTAGAAATTAAGTAGCTATCATGGAAAAACATTCATATGAGAAAAGATGATACTCTTTAAATAACTACAATGAATGCATGCAGGCTCGCTTTGTTTTAGTTCGTGAAGTCTCAGCATACTTCTCACTGTATATCCATGATTAGTATACTACAAATGAGAGGCTGTCAGAGTAGAGTCTTATCCAAATAGCTAAAACATCATCAACTGTGATATAATTACAAAGACAAAGATGAATGGAACAGTCATCTGGGATAAGACATTCTGGGTATAGAAGGGACCCTCTGGATCCCCAGTTAGGCACACACTACACAGAATCACCAATTTTGAAGCACAAATCCAATGCAAAGAGACCCATTCTTAAGCAAGGCAAAAGACAGGGTGGCTGAATCTGAATCAGGCAGAGACAGTAGCAGATGGCTTTGCAGAGTGAATTTTATGACGGAAAAATGGAGGTCTGTGTTAGAATGAGCTAGGACATGTTGGTAAGTTCTGTTTGGGTGTTTTAATTAGGTTAATCAAATAATGAACTTTGATTACTAATTAGGTTAATTAAATAATGAATTTTGATTTCTGTACCGTAGTGGTCAGCCTCAAGAATGACTCTGTTGCCTAATTAAGGAATAGACCTTGGTGGCTGGCTTTGGAAGGTAATCTAGCGGTTTATCAAGCAGGAGGGTAAGAGGCAAAACCTGTTGGTACCACGCCTGCTTTGTTCAGGCTTGTGTTTGCCATCCTCGGGCTTGCTAGACCTGTTCCGGTATGAACTCTGAGGTTTTGAACATACCTTGAAAAGGTATTGCTGTCCTCTGAGAGACTCCACTAAGTAGCTCTTTCAGGTGGATGCAGAGACCCACAGCTAAACAGTGCTTGGAACTTGGGGACTCTAATGGGAGATCTGGGGAAAGGATTGAAGGCCCCGCAAGGGCTAGGCACTCGACAGAATGAATAACAGACTCAACTAACCTGGACCTTTGAGATTATCAGAGAGTGAAGCAACTACCAAAGAGCACACATGGACTGGAAATAACCCCTCCCCCACCATCCCCACCCCTGCACTTTATGTAGCAGACATGAAACTCGACCTTTAAATGAGCCCAGAACAACTCGAGCTGGGTCTATCCAAAAGCTGTTGTTTATCTGTGGAATATGTTCTTCTACTCGGCCTGCCTTTTCTGGCTTCAATGAGAGAGAATGCGCCTAGCCCCACAGACACTTGATGTGTCAGGATGGGAGGCAGAATGCTTGCCCCATCCCGCAGAGAAAGGGAAGGAGCAGAGGGTGCAGGATTGTAGGAGGAGTCACCAGGAGGGCAGCAAGCAGGATGTAAAGTGTATATAAATGAATAAACAAACAAGTAAGTAAATAAATAAATAAATAAATACATACATACATACATACAATTTAAATGGCACAACGAAAGTGTTTGGTTTCAACGCATATGTGTTCTGTCCTACATCTGGCTTGGAGCAGAGCTGCTAAAATGTAGGCACGTGAACACGTGCACGTTTCTATAAGATGCTTCTTTGTGGAACAATTGAATCTCGATAATTTTAATTGCTGATTAGAATTTTAATTTCAAAAAGGAAGTCCTATGAATTTTTTCTAATTTTAATTATATTATATAGTATATTATATAAATCATAATATATTACTTAAGCTTAAAATCAAATAGTGTAGTCTTCTCATTTTTATATAGATTTGAAAAGTATCTTTTTAAAGATGATCTATAGCAAAAAGGATTTAGAATCCATAATTATTGGATGCTAAATATAATCTTAATTTAAAATCAACAAAATACAAATCAATAGCATTTATTTAATGTCATAGGCAATATATTATGTGTGATGCCACTTTTATTTGCCCTATGATATAGGATTAGAAAACAATTATTTTGATTTTCCTCAATTACATTGAATAATTTTGTTTTAATAGTATATTATAAAGCAATAGGCTTATTATAGAATAGACAACCATATAGGATACTGATGACAGACAGTTGATAGTTAGATAGATCTTCCTTGTCCTTTCATTATTCTAAATATCTGACACATAAAATAGAGTCAATTTGGTTATAACTGTAAAGTTTAACTCTTAGTAGAAATAATATTCTCTCAGGATGCATTTAGTCCTTTTCCAAATGATATGAAAATCCAATAAATATTATGAATTTATGATGAAAATATTTAAATTGTACTTGCATTGGTAGGGATTCATAAAAATATTATTTCAGAGACATTATCATTGAGCTGTAACTCAGTTTTTTTATATAAAAATGGATATTAGGATTAGAGATTTGGTGGTTTGATGTTCTTGTGCTTTTCTCCATTCTTGTTTCAGTGAATACACTTACGGATCAATCTGGTGAGTAACTAATTAAAGACATTTGTGTGGTCAGCCAAGTGCTAGTAACCTAGTTAGACACACTATGGCAGAAACATAGGACTTTCACTCACTGTACAGAGACCAGCACGACCCTCAAATTGCCTCCGTTCTTTATTTCTCTTTATCTTTTTTCTTTGTATTTTTTGTTTCATTTTTATCCATTTCTCCTTTCATTGCTTTTGTAGTGTTTGGATCAAACACAGGATCTGTCCATGAGAGGCAAGCAATCAGCCAATCACTGAAGCACATCTGTAACTCTTTCACCTCTTTTTTTTCCTAAAGTCTCCCACATGTACTAGGTGTGTTCAAAACAACAACAACAACAACAACAACAAAAACAACAACAAAAACTAACAAACAAACAGGCATCCAAAGGCTTCATAACAGCGTTTAAGCAGATATGACATTTGTCTGAGTTGGCAGCATTTACTGCATTTATTCTTGAAATGCAAGAATGTTGTTTACACTTTTATTGCTAAAAACCATCTTTGGGAATATAAACATCACATTTAAAGGTACCCATATATAAGTCTAGCGTTCAGCTGTCATCAAGGACACTTCTCTTTGCAACTGGTGGAGACCACTCTACAGTTCACAGTTGTAGAGCTCCATTCCAGTGGATACATCTATAAAACACTCCCTGCAGCTAAAGTTCAGGAAACATCTCGAAAGAATGGAAAGACTGTTCGAGCCAGAAGACCAGAGAGTTTGCTGTGAGATTTTACTTTCTAATGTCAGAAACTACATTAAGAATGTCTCACAAACCCTACCACCAAAAGGGAAGGGAGAGTAGAAAGAGAGACATATTAGAATTATATTGCAATCTCCAAAAACAATACAAGTTATCTCTTAGAACCCTATTCTTTTCTAATGAGAGATAGAAAGGGAGTAGATATGGATGGGTAGGGAGGAACTGGAAGGAGTAGAGGATGTAAACTGTGAGCAAAGAATATATTTTCAATAAAAGGGGGGACATTTAGGAAAAAATATGAATTCAAAATAAATTAAGACTGTCAGAGGGCCAAGGCAGTGCTCTACTCTATGCACTTCCTCTACTTGGTCCCAAGGGCCTGACTAGAAATAATTGTTCTATGATGAAGCATTATGGAAAGCCTTATAAATGTGAAGATTTATTCTCATATAGATTCTGTGGAAGGGCTGTATGTAACAGAGTACTCCGGGTTGGATATTTGGAATGAAGTAGAAGTCAAACTCAGCGAATAAGAAGCTATTTGACAGGTAGAAGGAGTTTGTCTTCAAAATGGCATGGCTTGCCTTAGAAGCCAGCACCATAGCTTGAACTAACTTAACATTTGGTGGAGAGAAAACTTTTGGGATATTTTTTTGGGAATTTCCCCAGCTTCTTTCAAATGTTGCATTGCAAGTATTTTACAAAGCGAAACACCATCTGCAGATGTGCGCTCTCCAAAATTTCATCCTTGATTAATAACAATTTCAGTGTGGGGACATAATGGAACAGGGAATCACAATGGCCATCTTGTCAAAGCAATCTATGGATTCAATGCAATCCCCATAAACATTCCCACTCAATCTTCATAGAGTTAGAAAGAGCAATATGTAAATTCATTTAGAATAACCAAAACAAACAAACAAAAAAAACCAGGATAGAGAAAACAATTCTCAACAATAAAAAACTTTTGGGGATATCACCATCTTTCTTAGTCAGAGTTTCTATTCCTGCACAAACAATCATGACCAAGAATCAAATTGGGGAAGAAAGGGTTTATTCAGCTTACACATCCACATTGCTGTTTATCACCAAAGAAGTCAGGAGTAGAACTCAAGTAGGTCGAAAAGCAGGAGCTGATACAGAGGACATGGAAGGATATTACTTACTGACTTGCTTCCCCTGGCTTGCTCAGCCTGCTCTCTTATAGAATTCAAGACTACCAGCCCCGGGATGGTACCACCCACAATGGGCTGGGTCCTCCCCACTTGATCACTAATTGAGAAAATGCCTTACAGCTGGGTCTCATGAAAGCATCTCCTCAGCTGAGGCTCCCTTCTCTGTGATAACTTCAGCTGTGTCAAATTGACACACAAAACCAGCCAGTACACCATCCCTGACCTCAAGCTGTATTACAGAGCAGTAGTGATAAAACTGCATGGTATTGGTTCAGTAACAGGCAGACCACTGGAATAGAAATGAAGACCCAGAAATTAACCCACACACCTATGGCCACTTGATCTTTGACAAAAGAGCTAAAACCATCCAGTGGAAAGAAGACAACCATTTACAACAAAGGGTGCAGATTCAACTGGCAGTCAGCATGTAGAAGAACACAAATCGACCCATTCTTATCTCCCTGTACAAAGCTCAAGTCCAAGTGGATGAAGAGCATCCATTTAAAACCAGATGAACTGAAACAAAGAAAGGGGTGAAGAGCCTCGAACACATGGGTACAGGGAAAATTTCCTGAACAGAATGCCAATGGATTATATTCTAAGATCAATAATAGACAAATGGTACCTCTTAAAATTGCAAAGCTTGTGTAAGGCAAAGGACACTTTATATAGGGCAAAACTGCAACCAACAGATTGGGAAAAGATCTTTACCAACCCTATATCTGATAGAGAGCTAATATCCAATATATATAGAGGACTAAAGAAGTTAGTCTTCAGAGAACCAAATAACCCTATTAAAACTGGAGTACAGAGCAAAACAAAGAATTTTCAACTGAGGAGGTTTGAATGGCTGAGAAGCACTTAAAGAAATGTTCAACATCCTTAGTTGATCAGGGAAATGCAAATCAAAACAACCCTGAGATTCCACCTCACACCAGTCAGAATAGCTAATATCAAAAACTCAGGGGACAGCTGATGCTGGCAAGGATGTGGAGAAAGAGGAACACTCCTCCATTGTTGGTGGGATTGCAAGCTTGTAAAACTACTGTGAAAATTAGTTTGGCAGTTCCTCAGAAAATTGGACATAGTACTACTTGAGGACCCAGCTATACCACCCCTGGGCATATACCCAAAAGATGCACCAAGATGTAACAAGGACACACGCTCCACAGGACAAAGTGCTTTTCCTGCTATTGATGCTGGACAATGCCATTCCGTTGGACTGAACAAGGGTACCCCAACTGAGGACTTAGAGAAAAAAACTGAAGGATCTGAAGATGCAACATCATCTCCAAATTCTTAACACAGAAGGGCTCCTGTCTAAAGAAAATACTGGGACAACGAGTGGAGCAGAGACTGAAGGAAAGGCCATCATTAGACTGCCCTACCTGGGAATCCATCCCATACACAAACACCAAACCCAGATAATATTGCTGATACTAAGAAGTGTATGCTGACAGGAGTCTGATATAGCTGTTTCCTGAGGGGCTTTGCCAGAGCCTGACAAATACAGAATTGGATGCTTATAGCCAACCATTGAACTGAGCACTGGGTCCCCAATGGAGGAGTTAGGGAATGGATTGAAGGAGCAGAAGGGGTTTGCAACCCAATAGGAAGAACAAAGATATTAACCAATCAGATAACCCCTGGGCTCCCAGGGACTAAAGCATCAACCAAAGAGTACATGTGGAGGGACCCATGACTCCAGATGCCTATGTAGCAGAGGATGGCATTGTCTGGCATCCATAGGAGAAGCCCTCGGTCCTGTGAATGCTCATTTCCTCAGTGTAGGGGAATGCCAGGGTGGTAAGGTGGGAATGGGTAGGTGGGAGGGGGAGCACCCTCATAGAAGTAGGGGGAGGGGGGATGAGAGAAAGGGATTCCCGAGGGGGAACAAGGAAAGTGGATAACATTTGAAATGTAAATACATAAAATATCCAATAAAAAGGAAGAAAATTTGAAACTCTAAATTTGACATTGTGAGTTTTATATTAGACTCAATATTTACCCATAATGATATGCAGATATGTTTCCTTTTATTCATGTAATCTTTCCCATGAAAAATTTATTTAGCTTTGGAAAAATAAATCATACAGTTTCACATATTAGAATATTAGATGAGTTGACATTGTAGTGTAAATACTGTTGAATTTCTAGTGAGTTCTATTCTATAAGTAAGGCAGTTTAATCTTAAAATGTATTTTGATGTTTTAATACTAAAATATTCAGGTTATAATGTATTTTTTGTGGTGGTATATGAAATGTATCACATAAAACAGCTTCATTCTAGGCCTGTTATTTTTGAGATTAAAAAAATTGTTTAAATTAATCATTAATGCCATATTTCTAATGTAAAATATAAAACTCAAATCTAGTTTAAAAATAGTGGTTTTTTTTTTTTTTTGCAAAGCCTTTGTGACTTGAGATTCTCCTTTTCTTTCTTTCCATTTTGGTCTACTGCAGACTTATTTTTCCATGTGACATTTTTATTTCACAAATTGAGGTTTTCCATAAAAAGAAGTGTCAATAATAATGAAATCTAAATTCTCCTTGGCAACAAACTGTGTGAAACTGGAAGTGGGCAGAGGATCCATGGTGCCATTTCTAACAGAATAATACCTGACAGTCAGAAGACAGAATGTGGCCATCAGAAGACTTCAATCTAATGAAAAAGTTTACCTCTTTATTTAAATAACTTAAAATGCTTTATTGAAATATTGTTACTTAAAGTATTTTAATAACAGTATATCCAAGTCATTAAAAAAGACAACATTTACAACTTAGCATTGTGTGTGTGTGCGTGCGTGTGTCTAAATTATCAGTGAAAATAATTTTCCTTAAACAACATTCTACTTCATCCATTTTGTAAGAGGCTTATGCAAATATAGAGATTGCATATGCTCCGTTTACCTCCAGGGAAAAGCTTCTGTGCTCTCCGAAGTCTTTAATCATTCTATCACCTTCTTTTCAACTAAACCTGTTAAATAAACATAAATCACTTTGAGGGAAGAAAGAAGCTTTGACTACTTAAGATGCAATATGATCCTACAATTTATTCGGTTTTAACTTGAGCTTCATTGTATATGAAATGACACTCCTGGCTGATACTTCAATTCAGAAGCAGCCAGTAAGGCAATTACTGGGTCTTATTTTCTCACTCTTCTAAAAGATGTGTAGACACTGTGAAAACACAAGCAATTTATTACCTATTTAGATATATGACTCCTGATACACTTTAACAATGATGATAATTTCAAAAAGGCAAAACAAGGGAATAATGCATGTATACTTACAAGCCATTCTCTCTTATGTGTAAGTTCATGCAACATCGCGAGATAATACTGTAAAATATTCAAACCTCACTTGTGCTAACATATTAAAGTCATAGTATTCTCTTTTCACATGGTCTCTGTGCTAGGGGTTGAATATCATGACAGAAAAACACCTTACAAACAAAACAGAATGGCTTTTTATGTGTCTTAGGATTTTGTGGATACAAAATTACAGTTTGTAGGATGAAGTCCTCCTTGATATAAAGTAGAAACTAAATCCAATGATTTGCGTTTTCCTCTCACACAATCAGAATGACAAAGGTCTTCAAACTAAAC
Source organism: Rattus norvegicus (assembly GCF_021556685.1). Taxonomy (NCBI): domain Eukaryota; kingdom Metazoa; phylum Chordata; class Mammalia; order Rodentia; family Muridae; genus Rattus; species Rattus norvegicus. The sequence goes on from NC_141542.1 coordinate 110,688,319, forward strand.
AGCAAATGCTGGAAGTATGTGAGTTAGAGAACCTGAATTCACAATTGGTGGGGCTGCTCTATTCAAAATAACTAAGAAATGGATGTCATCTAAGTGCTTTTTTTTCCTACTGACAAAAGGGTAATAGCAATGTACTACATATGAACTCTGAAATAATATTAAGCATGAATAAAAGTGAAATAATGAAATTTGCAGGTAAATGGATAGAACTAGAAAAGGTCATCACCCTAGGTGACCCATACCCCAAAACGAAGCATTTCTGCTCTGATTTTCCTAAAGTTTTTGGTGTGTGTGTAAACTGGAACAACAATATAAGCTAGAGAAGTTAAAAAGGACCATGACTGAGGGAAGATGAGAAATAGAGAGGAAAAAGGCAGAGCACAGTGATTTAAATAGAAAATAGAAAACAGAGGGATCCTTAATTAATGAAGGGGAGAGATAAATGCATAGAAAAGGTAAAGAAATAATAAGGACACCTGGAAAATTCATAAGGAATCATACTCTTACTATCTACCTAAAAGTACCTATAATATATGTCATATGTAAATACACAAATATAGCTTAAACACAAATTTCATACTTGAGTAGATAATGCTCCTTCCAGGAGCAATAGACTATCTAACAAACACCACCACACCAGGCCTGAGAATTTCTCCTCTGAGTGTTTAGGCAGAGATGTCCAAGAGAATACCAAAACAATATAGTTTATTGTTCTTACCCTTGGTTTCCATGCTGAAAACAACATGTACTTCAGACAGGGATCAGAGGCCACACAATGAATATGATTGAAACCTCATACAACATTAATTAGCATTCATGGTAAGAAAAAGTAACATAAAAGCTTCCACAGGACGGAAACAAGCAATAGTCCTATCAAGCTATAAGACCTATGAGCTACAGCAATAACCAACATTGCAGGATACCCTAAGTGTGCACTAGTGGCACACATACCTTGGCAGTAACCAACATATCTCTAATCAGACTTAAGTCTTGGCCAACAACAGGGAAATCATTCTGGATACTGAAAACAGAGTCAACTACCTAGAGATAATGGAGTCAAGAATCTTAGAGGAGAACTTACATCTGGCATTTCATTAAACCATCATAATCCCTCACTACATACTAAATATTTTCATTATGTCCACAAAGAAGTTCAGCTCTCATCTTTCATTAAGGAAGCTTCACTGTGTAGAAGTAGGAGCCCATTACTAAAACACCCAACCAATTACAATGCAGAGTCCTGATCCAAGTGATACATCTACCCAAGTCCTAATCAGGGATCATTGTTGAAAAGGGGGCATAAGGTTGATCATTTACAGAAGACTAAGAAGTTTACTGTGGGATTGTGTCACCAAAGAATGTCAGAGGTACACTTATAAAGTCTCACCAATATGATTTCCTGAACAAGGACAAAAATAGACATACCAATATGAACAAGTAAGGCTCACAAGGCTTCAACCCTACACAAAAACTATAGGCAACTAAGGAATACTGAGAGTAGGAGAAATAATCTCCAGAGAAGAGCACACAAACTGTTTTTCAATTGGAAACGGTCAGCTCACAAATTTATGACTTCAAGTAATAGCATACAGATTGAGCACACTGTGATCACATTTATTTAATATATATATAGAGAGAGTTATTTTATCATATTTATATTATCTATATAACCTATTCTTATGCACATATTTATGTAACTACAATTGAAAAAGAGTAAACATAACTTTGAAAGAGAGCAAGACGGTTTGGATATAAAAAGGGCAGATATAAATAGTATAATTAAAATCTCAATCTATATATTTATATCTATACATGTACAAATACATATACACGCATACATGTATACAATATATGGAACAATACAAGTGGAAAAAGTCAAGTTAGGAAAAAGTACAAGGTGTAATTATGAATGAATAATGTGGAGAAGTCAGCTATCATCAGCAACCATCAAATTCTTGTTATAATCACTATTTTATTTTAACTGCACTGGTAAGTGTATCATTATATCTCATTTTGGCCTTGATTCACATTTTTAATTAGGTAATTTTATTTATTTACTGTTCGGGTATTAACATGCAAGCACTCTCTTTAGAAAAATGCCCCTTCATGCCTTTTGCAATTATATAATTGAATTTTTTTTGTTTTGTCCTTTCATACAACCATTTGATGTTGAATTATAGATACTGAAAAGCCACACTAATAAAATTATATACCAAAGTATAATAAAGGGGTAGACTAGATAGAAAATTTAGAACAGTAGAGGTTTATCTGAAGATATTTTTATTCCTTATTTCAGACTAAGTGTGTGGTATTGGGAAAGAGAAATGTCACTTCAAAAAACTGTTGCTATTGCAAAGGATAAAGGATGCATTCTAATTTGAATCCAAATCTGTGCAAACCTGAGTCAGTAACATAGATTTATTTTTCCCGAAAATACCATGTTCCAATGAGGTAGCAATTTCATTATATTTTTAGCATAACAGAGCAAAGAAAGACAAAGATCAAGACAATTCTCAAATGTATTGGAGGGTGCATGAGGTAAGCAGATTACAGGAAGAGAACTCTGCATGAGGCCTTAGAGTCTGCCTGACAATATTCTTAGCTCTTTGATGGGTAGGAAACTAGGATCTTACTATGGTAAAATGTCATAAATATTGAGATTTTTCTCTGTTATTGATAGGATATTAGGTTCATTTTGATCTGTCAGTCATGGGATATTAGATCCAACACAGAGTAAGGCACCGAATGGCTGTTATGGTAAAAATCATGGAAGATAATTATAATTCTATTCTGAAACTACCGCATTCCCATTTATCCACATCCCTTTTGGTAGGTGGAATAAAAATGCCCCGCATAGGCTCACAGGGGTGACACCATTAGGCCTTATTGGACTCGTGTTGCTCTGTAGATGTCACGAGAATTGGGCTTTCAGGTTTGAGAAACACAAGTCAGACCCAGTTGTCTTGCTCTCTTTTTCTTTCTGTTGCCTGTTGATCCAGACTCTCAGCTACCCCTTCTGCACCATGTCTTCCGGTATGGTACCATGCTTCCCACCATGATGTTAATGAACTAAACTTCTGAACTGTGAGCCAACCCTAATTAAATGTTATTCTTTATGAGTTGCTGAGGTCATGGTATCTCTTCACTGCAATAGAAAACATAAGACACCACTGAATTTTTAATCAGTCAACCGACTTTTTAGTCATACCTCCTTTCTGGGAATTTATAAGCTAAAGATGTCAATGATGCTAGATAAGAAAAACATAGCAAAGAACTTATAATTTTCGTGATCGAAGAATATAGGAGTTAGGAGAGCACAAGTATAAAATTCAGTTAGTTCACTCATTGGCTACTATATGCTTGACCCAAACTTAGATGTATCCAGGAAGAAGGGTTCTTAATTGAGAACTGTCTCTATAAGATTGACCTGTAGTCAAGTCTGTTTTGCATTTTCTTGATTAATGATTAATGTTCAAATTTCCAACTTACAATTGGGTTGCAACCATGAGCAAGTCATCCTTTAATGTACAAGAAAGCAGTCTGAGCAAGCCAGTATGCAGCATTCCTTCATGGTCTCTGATTCAGTTCCTGTCTTCAGGTTCCTGCCTTGAGTTCTGGCCCAAGTTTCCTTCATAATGGATGAAAAACTATAAAGTGAAAGAAACTCTATTCTTTCTAATTTCTTTAAACCATGCTGTTTATCACAGCAATAGGAAGCAAACTAGGGCAGATAATCATAACTATAAGCCAGAAATCACCATAGAAAAATCTATGATTCAAAGTGTCTTAGAAATACAGACTCACAATTATCAGGGAGACACATCAGAGAACAGATTTAGGACTTTCATTACCGTGTTGGGAAGCATAGATGCACTGTGATCCAAGTGTCAGAGGCATGTAAGAATCTTAGTCTACTACTGGGCTTCTGTATCTACAAGGATAGGGTTAGGAATTTCTGCAGATTGGTAGTTTCCTGGAAAAAGGTCAGAATTTCACAGGTGCTCAGCACTAAGGAAATGACACACTCTCTCTCTAGAGGATATTAATAGAATCTAGACAGAAGCTTGGAACACCAAGAGTTCACCTGTTTGTTCGACTACCTGCCTACCTGTAAAAAGCCCTTCATCTTCCAGCATAAGGAGGTAAATTAGGACAGTAGACACTCTAGATGTCAGCTAATCCTGGACAAAGGGAAAAATTTGTACCATCTAAAACAAGGGAAAGTATAGTCAGACTGTGTACAGCACCCAATTTGAATAATGTCCTTCAAATTAAAATGAAAATGTGCTGTGTATACACGTTGTAGCTTGGTAGTTTCTATTGCCATTTCTCCCTTTGTTTAGTTATCATTCTTTGAATACGTCTCCTTTTCTTAGGAATATGCTTCCTTATCTTTCAAAGTGAGTTTTTCATGAATAATGTACATGACTTTACCCATTTGGATAAGGTAATAGAATGTTGTTCACATATAAGATACTTATTGATAAGAAAACAATTAATATTTGGCTGGTTTTCGTTTTCATATTTTGTGTTTTCCGGGTAGTTTGTGCTTTTCCTGCAGTCTTTATGTTTTCCACTGTGCTGTGCTGAAAGCAAAAATAAAGACACACAATATTGTGTCAATGCAATTTTGGATGAGAAATCAGGTTAAATTCAGTGTCATATTTAAAATAGGATTTATACACATCTGAATTATATTAAAAACTAGTATCTGTATATGTATGTTCTGATAATAAATTATTTAAGGGGGATAATTTAAAGTGTAAAATATTTATATGTTCCTGATCTGCATCAACCAGCTTTAACACAGGTGCTATTAAGTACAAGATATTCCTTGGATCCCTAGAATAACAAAGTTTTTCTTTATTTATTAGTTTTCCTAAAGCTTGTAGCTACCATGCAAGAGAAGAGAAAGAGGGTTGGGAATCAAAATTCACCAATCAAAACAATAAAACTCTAAGTAAGATCACAGGATTATTTTTCCTATTATTTCTGCTTCTAGGCTCTTCAACTCTGACCACTCTGGACTCCAAATTGCCTATCAGGACTGCTATTTACTGCTAAGCAAAATAACCCTGCTGGCAAAATAATAACCACTGGTTCAGCCGGTAGGATCCACTGCTTCTTCTGCTGTCGTCTCTGCATGTCCTATCTTCAAATGAATATACCTGGAATGCAGATCACAACTAGGCAAAGAAGACCACTTGGAAAACTCACTCTCTCTCTCTCTCTCTCTCTCTCTCTCTCTCTCTCTCTCTCTCCCTCCCTCCCTCTCTCTCTCTCTCTCTCTCTTTCTCCCTCCCTCTCTCTCTCTTTCCCCTCTCTCTCTCTCTCTTTCTCCCTCCCTCTCTCTCTCTTTCTCCCTCTCTCTCTCTTTCTCCCTCTCTCTCTCTTTCTCCCTCTCTCTCTCTTTCCCCCTCTCTCTCTCCCTCTCTCTCTCTTTCTCCCTCTCTCTCTCTCTTCCCCCCTCTCTTTCTCCCTCTCCCTCTCTCTCTCTCTTTCTCCCTCCCTCTCTCTCTCTTTCTCCCTCCCTCCCTCTCTCTCTCTCTTTCTCCCTCTCTCTCTCTTTCTCCCTCCCTCTCTCTCTTTCTCCCTCTCTCTCTCTTTCTCCCTCCCTCTCTCTCTTTCTCCCTCTCTCTCTCTTTCTCTTTTTCCCTCCCTCTCTCTCCCTCTCTCTCTCTCTCTCTCTCTTTCTCCCTCTCTCTCTCTCTCTCTCTCTCTCTCTCTCTCTCTCTCTCTCTCTCTCTCTCATATGTGCATGTTTGCAGGTGCAACCAATCAATTGTGTATAAGAATAGAAACCGGGGTTTGACCTCATGATTTCTCCTTCAGTCATCCTCCATCTTAATTTTTGAGCAAAGTCTCTCATGGGCCCAAGTGCTCACCCATTGGCTAGACTGGCTGGCAAATGAATAATGCTCTAAGATCCACCTGTTTTCCCCCTTCCATTCAAGGACTGCACAGAAGTGCCTCTAACCCATGATTTTATCAGGCTTTCATGATACTCTAATTAAAGTGCTGTAGCTCAAGAACTTGACCTCTGAGTAAACTACCTAGTTGTGGGGAAATCAATTTTTGGACTAAATGCTTAACCCTAGGGATAGCATACGAAGTGTCTCCAAGCTGCTTGAAAAATGAGCTAAGTAGTCTTGTTATGTTTTCCTGTAGAGGTAAAAGGATAATTTCTATTGCTGAAGATAAGACAAGTTTCAGAAACAGGACACAGAGATTCCTGAGCTGTAACTGACCTGAATACAATCAGTGTATTGGGTTGTCTAACTCTAAGATTTTGCTGGTCTTTATCATACTTTGATAATTTTAAAATTTAGAAATAACTTTTAAACATTATAAGTTTAAGATGAGATGGGAAATACATTGTTTTATGTTTCCCCATTTCTGTACTCTATTTGGCATACAAAATCAGTCTTTAAATTCTTCAATGTATTTGTTAAAATTTTTTTAAAGAATATTATTTAAAAAGGTTGGGTAAGGAATTTACTTTTGTAATCTATTAGAATTTATATGTAACTATATATTATTTGTATATTATATAAGTTATACTATATATAAAAATAAATATATTTATATGACATATATGTATAATTGTATATATAATTATATATGTATATTTTATATTTGATACCATATTCATATATGGTATATATATTTAATATATGGTATAACTGTGTAATATATAATTTATTTGAACATAGATTTGTTAAATTTCAGGTAAAAGTATTTTTAATAAGTTGAATAGTGCTTGTGTTTTTGCTTCTTTTATTTTAAGATAAAATGTAACAAAATCCCATATAACTATTTACTCTCTGTGCACAACTCAATATTTAGAATAAGCAATAGTTCAAGACTCCTGTGATTTTATTTCAAAAACAATAGGACTAAATCCTTAAATATTATTCTATGAGCCTGAAAAAATTTACATGTGTCTTCTTCAAGTATATACATATATTTCCAAATATCATTTGATGAGTTAGAGATTGGTAAAAGTAACTTGCTAACATCTTTAAGAAACCCAAAGACACTACAGATTGTCTGATATTTGTTATAAAATGAGTAACTCTTCCAGTAGTTTTTAACATAATCCAATTTTGCAACATTGTCAACAAATAAATTGAAATATTTGATCCATAACACCCCAAATACCATATATTAATCGATCAAAGACTATCATTTTTAGTCTGAATGAATTCCTCTAGTAGAATATAACCTGCAGCTGTTTTCAAAGAAAAAGTGGATCATCAATCTTTTCTGTTGCTATCAGCAAAATGGATACAGTCCTTTGACATAAAATTTCAATCTAGGATACTTAGAGGTGTTTTGTTCTTTGAAAAATAGCAACACTGAAGTCACACTAAGGATGCTGAAGAAAAACCTTATCAATGTTGGAATTCTTGTTGCTTGCACCGTGGGTTGACTGACGGCCATTGGAATATTTGAGTGATGACAATAATTAGACATTGCTTACCTGTCTTCAATGTGACATTGAAGATAATTTACCTACCCAATGATTAATGGAGTAGGTGCTCATTAGTGTACCTGGGGAGTAAGAGAATGCATGGGGAAAATTGCAGTGTGTGGCAATCATGCATGTTTGAGAGTGCCTTGACACTGTCAGTCCCTGAGAATTTTGAGTAGTTCTAACTCAGGAGAGGGGTTTTGAAAGTTTATAATAATAACAATAATAATAGTAATAATAGTAATTATTATTATTAAAAGAGTTTTATGTGTGTTATAAATGTACGTTTTTTAAAAATATATTATCAGTGTTTGTGTATACAATATATTAATATTTATATTACATAATATCTATTACATATAATATGCAATGTCTAAATATACTTAACATAAATATACTCATATATTAATTACATAGTCAATATTATATATTTATATAATGAATAATAATAATGAATAGCCTTCTTACTCTACTGTTGTTTTGATGACCTTTTCATCTTGAAAGATAGCTTTAAAGGCAGATCACAATATTTTATTCCAGATGTATGCTGGATAAGAAGTCAAAATAATCACCTAAATCAATCATTTCTTTTTAACTATAAGCCTAACACTACTAGGTACTAAAGGAATAAATTATAGGTAAGTTAGTTGGTTTTACTAATGGGACTTATGATACCTAAGGTATTAAAGTTTCTGAAGACTCATGGAAATGTAGCTAGTGGAGACTCATGGTAATGTAACTAGTGAAAATTCATGGCAATGTAACTATTGTAGACTCATGGTAATGTAACTAGTGAAGACTCATGGTAATGGAAATAGTGAAGACTCATGGTAGTGTAACTAGTAAAGATTCATGGTAATGTAACTAGTGAAGGCTCATGGAAATGTAACTAGTGGAAACTCATGGTAATGTAACTAGGTTTCCCTACCATTTGGGGTTAAAAATATAGATGCATGTTTATTTTTTTTCTAACATGGTACAATGCATATATGCCCCCCCCTCAAACTATCTAACTATCAAACTTTCTAAGGCTGAAGTAGGTGTGCTCTGAAGAAGAATGGACTCCAGGGTTTTCCTCCCAGGATTGCTTTCTGCAGCTGATTTGCCTGTTAGTGTTGTATTTCGTATATGTTTGACATAGCCAGCTATTTCCTGGATTTTTAACCCCCTCTGTTGGGCAAATTTCCTGAAGAATCAGTATAGGGATGAACTTTCATGTAATAATGCTGTTTAGATGAATTAATGATTTTGTAGAATTCCTGATTTGTTTCACATAATTTTAGACAGAATAGGAAGCCTAAGGAAGATACTTTTGGTTGTTTTCACAAAAAAAAATATAATAAGGTTAGAGTAAAGAATAGACTGTTCTGTCCCCTCATAAATAGTAAGTCAGGGCTAGATAATAAGAGGTACAATGAACTCTTATAAATTATAAGCACATGAGTTGTACTAGGAAGAGAAATAGACTCAGAAAGTTTTATGATCAAAGAAAAACATTCATTCTAAATTAGGTCCAAGGATGAGGCCCCAGGTGTGCACTATGATAAAGCAAGGCCATAAAAATATGAACTATTCCATTGAACTTATAACAAACTTGTAGATTAAGACACAGATAAAACAACTACTTTGAACTTATTATCAACATACTGCTGTAACTCCTTTTTGTGTAACATTTTATCTGTGAGGTAATTTTTTTCTTACATATAGACATTTTGTCTGAAATGCTATAAAAAACTGAAATAAAAAATAAAGCTTATTGGAGCCTACTTTTACTCCATCCAGTGTGTGTGTGTGTGTGTGTGTGTGTGTGTGTGTGTGTGTGTGTGTGTGTGTGTGTATGTGTGTGTATTTTCATAATTTTCTTTTTCCATTTTTTTTGCCAGCCTCTTAAGAGTTAAAAGAGTTTGAGTCACAGAGAGGTACCAAGTAACTAAATTTCTTAGTCTAATCCCCTGCTGCTATCAGCAGGAGTCAGTTGCCAAAAGCCATAAGCTGTGGCCCCAAAGTAGCAAAACAGATCTGATTGCTAGGAGCTACCAGCTTTTTGGCCCTTACAGCTGACGTTTCACCTCTGTTTAACCCTGTTATCAATGCTGTTCTTTGACACGACACGAGGAGGATAATATTTCCTTTATACTTTAACTTTCTTGTTCAAAAATCTTGACATTTTCTTTATCTTGTATATCATTTTATCACTGTTGTTTAAAAGAAAAATTTTTGTTGTTACACAAAAATTATTATTCTTCAGACACTTAATGTGGTGTGTCAATATTTAATATATTTATGTCATTAAAAATCCAGCATAGTTTCTTGGGAAATTACAGTTGTACAAACATCGTAGATTTTCTACTGTAAAAAATTCCTTCCTATTTACATCAAGATTCTTTGATTAATGTTGAATATATAGATTCATATGTCATTTCTTCTTTCTTTTGTGATATGGAAATATACAACTGAATTAAATTACTAATGATTCAAAATAGTAAGTTTTAAATAATTTTATTGCCATATAGCCTTTCCTTTTAATTTCTAATATTCCTTCTAAACTTTTGCTAAACTAAACTTCTAAACTCTTGAGAAAATTAATGTTTAAAGTGACCCAATGTGAGGTAAAAATGGAGCAATTATCATTCAGAAAATATATGTCTTAATTTCAAAATATTGTCAGAAGATATTGCTACTGTGGGTCTCTTAAAAATACTTTGAGGTCCCTTCAACGTTTACTTTAATTATGCAGAAAGATAACAGGAAGTCTATCTCTTGATTAATCAATAGGGAAGGAATCTTCTCAACAAGTTTCTCTTTTATTGACACCTTGTTCTTTCCAATTTTCTAGCAACAACACTAACTGAAAATTTATGCTCTTAAATAAGTTAACCTGCCCAAGATACTTCTTTGCAATTGCATTTAGGTAAGACTTGTAAGGTCCATCTTTTCAGTCATCCCCAAAACTCCTATTAAACTAGAAACAGGATGCAAATCTTCTGGTTTTATAAGGCAATTGCATAGTGCTTAAATTAAAAACAAATTTAACAGGGTTGGGGATTTAGCTCAGTGGTAGAGCGCTTGCCTAGGAAGCGCAAGGCCCTGGGTTCAGTCCCCAGCTCTGAAAAAAAGAACCAAAAAAAAAAAAAAAAAACCACAAAAACAAATTTAACAGAGAAAGGGTGACTACTATATGAAGCTCAAAATAAAGAGACAGGATTGTCAGCTCTCAACATTAAACATTGTCAGGATGACATTTTGCGGTTGTTCTCGGAGTTTACCACAGGGAGGGGTAGGGGGTCTTTCTGAGAACAGTTGTTTTTGTTTTGTCTTAAGGTTAGCTCAGTCAGAATAGCCTGATCTTCTGACTCAATATCTTGATTACCAAAATTTTGTCATAACATTAGGCAACCTGACATCAGATGTATTTCTCAAAACCTTGTTTTTACAACTTTGTTTCTCATATCTATGAAACTATGAAACTTTATTTCTCCAGTGTCTCTCCTCCTTCTTCCTTCTCTAGGTCCCAAGCCCAGGAAACCTAAAAGTCCTGCCTCTTTCTCCCCTTTTCTATTCAGGGATGTGTGTTTTGAAGATTTAACATCTTTAACTAACATGTCTATTTCTTCTATCTTATCTTCAATGCCAAAGATTCTCTCTTCCAAAACTTGTATTCTGTTGTTGAAGTTTTCCTCTTTAGTTCCTCTTCAGATCCCAAATGATCCCTTTCCAGTATTTCCTTAGCTTTTGTTTTCTTTATTGATTTTAATTTCATTTTCAGGTCCTGAACAGTGTTATTCATTTTCTTTCACTGTTCGGTGTTTACTTGAATTTGTTTAAGAAATTTATTGATTTCCTTCTATTGTTTGTGTTTTCCTGTTTTTGTTATTTTGTTTGTTTTGTTTGTTGGTTTTCTTAAAAGAATTTATTTTATTTTTAAGGACTCCCATCATCTTCATACAGTCAGTTTATGACCTTCTCCCTATACTTCAGCTATGTTGAAATATTTAGGGCCCAGTGAGGTAGTATTGCTGGACTCTAGTGAAGATTCCTGACGACATATTACAGAGCTTGCAATGAGATGGGAGAAATAGATCTGGAGAAACAGAAGGAGAGGGGAACATCTACAGTCAGTTTTCATGATGTGCTGGAAGGAATGGCCTATGGCTTAGCAGGGAGTGGAATTAGGGGCTGGAATAAAGCGATAAATGAGGAAAAGGAGGATAAGAGGTAAAGATCCGTGGATCCACAGGAGATTTAAGCAGGAGGGAGGGGTGAAGAAGGCTGCAGCAGGTATTTTACACAGCTAAGTATGAGACTCACCTATATCAGAAGAAGCAGAAAAAGAGGTGAAATTCCTCCATCAGCCTATATGATTCCTTGCCATGAGTAAAAGGGGGACGATTTTTGAAAAATCAGAAATGACAGTAAAATGCATGTCTGAGATTGCTGCATTTGAATCATTATCTATGTATACTCTCAAAAATTATTACCATAATGAAAAGATAAATACAAGAAAGCAGTGCACCAAACCTCTGAGAATCTTTTCTCTTGGTTCTTTGTAGCATCTGCTGTTGGTCCATCCCTAAGAGTAATTTTCAAAGAAAATTGCTATTATGCTTATATTTCAGTTTACTTTATATACATTTCATATTATAGAATATTAAGCATATAAATCAGGTTGTATGATTTCTTTCCGTCATAATATATGACATTCATTCATATTGTGGTTTACATTGATTGGGCTTATTTCAATCAAATCATAGTTCTAAGTGGACTAGGGCTTAAAAGCAGTACTGGGAGGATCAGGTGGGGACAGGGAAGTAAAATGGGTTCGAGGAGGAATGTGAGGAGAGACAGCTAGAATTGAATGGCATTTGGTGGGTGTCATGGAAACACACAGTACAGTGGAAACTTTCAAAAATATATAAAGGTTATCTTAATGAAGTCTCCAAATAACGAAGGACACAGAGCCTCAGCTGGCTACCTCTTGTCATCCAATGAAGCTTTTAGGACCAGGACCACCTAACATCCAGTAGGCCAAAGAGATTCCCTTAGAAATCTCCATAATACCTAGGCTGTTGCCAAGGCAATATGTTGTTCTCCACACACTGACAATAAGGTCTTGTTGTAGAAGATAGCAGCCAAATAACTCACTAAACATTGACAAGTCCAACTGGTGCCTACAAAGCACCTTCACTCCTGTGTTTACTGTCATTGTCACTGTAAGGGTGCCTGTGAACAGAGAGATATAACACCAGCCTAGCCACAAAACCTTTGGTCTTCAATGCTATCCTATCTGCAAAGTCTGCTAAGGTAATGGTGGCACAATGGTCATGAGACTAATCAATTGGTGTCTGATATGATGTGATTGATGTCAGGCACACTCTACAAGGTGGATCTCATACCCAACAATGCTGGGGTAACCAAGAACCAGAGACTAGATAACCCATGTACTTAGTGTAAAACCAAATCATACTGGTTTAAACTTGAAAAGGAGTGACTAATGACATTCTGCTATAATCATAGATCAGTGTCTTGTCTTATTCATCCATCATCCGAGATCCTTCCTCCTGCTGCAGATGGGAACATATATAGAGACTCACATCAAGCCATTATGCAGAGAGAAGAAGAGGGAGAGGGGGAGGGGGAGGGAAATGAAGAGGGGGAGGGCACTTAGAGGGAGAGAGATTAGAAAACCCAGTTCCAATTGGGTAGGATCCAGCAAGTCCCCTCTTGAGAGTTAAGGGAACCCTGCAAAAGAGGAGGCAGGAAGGTAAGAGTCGGAGAGTATGAACGGTACCAGGAGAAGAAGGTCCTCAGAATCAACTGAGCTAAACTCCTATGAATTCACTGAGACTAAAGCAGCAGCACAGGGCCTACCATGTAAGTATGTACCGCATCTTTTATATAATATACCTTTCAACGTAGTATTGCTATGGGAAGCCTCAGTGTGTGAGTGAGTGTGTCCCAGATTCTTGTGACACCTTTTGGGTCTATTTTCCTTCACTTAATTGAAGCATCGAGGGGATGATTTTTATTTTATTACATTTTATTGTGTCATGTTTGGTTGTTATTTCCTAGAAGCCTGGTTTTTTTTTTCCAATGAGACAGAAAGGAAGTGGCTTTAGATGGGAGGGGATAGGCTAGAAGGAGTAGTGGGAGAAGAAATTGAAATCAGGACATATTGAATAAGAAAATAATATATTTTTAATAAAGGAAACAAACATAATGCTATATCAAAATAAAGTCATACACATTAGTTTAATTTTCTCAAAGAAAACATCTTCCTATAAAAATCTATTTCCTCCGTGGACTGCAAGCTAGGAGCTAGCACAAACTCTGATACAGATCAGAGTTATGCCTCAACTTATTTGAATATGTCAGAAATAAAAAAAATAAAATTTTTATCTTAATTATGGAGAATGCATAATTCTGATGACTGTCATTGTTATCCAATTGAAGAATATAAGAATTAGACATAATCATATTTGAATCTAATTATTGATCTTCTTGTATAAACACATTAAAGTCATTGCAAACATTGTTAAAATTTAATATATGAAGAAATACTTTGAGCTTTCAGTAGCAATCAGCATGTATAAGCTCTATACAATAATGTCTGGCTGATATTTTGATTAGCAAAAACAAATCTGCATCTTGTCTAAAGCCAAATAATCAACTAGGCCACGTGATTGCTTCCGATTATGATTTGGTCTTGTGAGAACAATCCTTAGCTCAACAATAAAGTTATGATTATAGCAGAATGCTGTTATTAAAGATTTTTAGAGATAAAGTAGAGTCAGTAATCTTTGCATCTGACATACCATATTTTAAAAAATGTGAGTTACCATTAATATTTTCATTAGCAGTTGACAACTATAAATCTTCATTTGGAAGGATGTGAGTTGAATGTAGAGTGTTTATGGCTTCTGATTTTTGGAGATTTTTTTGGGGGCGTTTCCATAGAGATTTTTTAAAAATTAGATATATTTCTTTATTTACATTTCAAATGTTATTCCCTTTCCTGGTTTCCTGTCCATAAGCCCCTATTCCCCTCCCCTCCCCCATAAGGATATCCCCCCCCAGCCATCCTTACCACACCCCTCCCCAACATTCCTCCGCACTGGGGGACCAACCTTGGCAGGACCAAGGGCTTCCCTTCCACTGTTGCCCAACAAGGCTATTCTCTGCTACATAGGCAGTTGGAGCTCTGGGTCAGTCCATGTATATAGTCTTTGGGTAGTGGTTTAGTCCCTGGAAGTTCTGGTTGGTTGGCATTGTTGGGGTTGCAAACCCCCTCAGCTCTTTCAATCCTTTCTCTAATTCCTCCAGTGGGGGTCCTGTCCTCAGTTCAGTGGTTTGCTGCTAGTGTTTGCCTCTTTATTTGACATGCTCTGGTTGTGTCTCTCAGGAGTCACCTATATCCGGTTCCTGTCAGCCTGCACTTCTTAGCTTCATCAATCTTATCTAGTTTTGGTGGCTATATAAATATGGGCCACATATGGGGCAGGCTTGGAATGGCTGTTCCTTCAGTCTCTGCTCTAAACTTTGTCTCTATATCCCCTCCTATGGATATTTTTGTTCCCCCTTTAAAGAGGGTGTGGAAACATCTGCATTTTAGTCTTCCTTCTTCTTGTGCTTCATGTGGTCTATGGATTGCATCTTGGGCAATTCGAGCTTTTGGGCTAATAGCGACTTATCAATGAGTGCATACCATGTGTGTTTTTCTGTAATTGGGTTACCTCACTCAGGATGATATTTTCTAGTTCATTCCACTTGTCTATGAATTTCATGAAGTCATTGTTTTTGGTAGCTGAGTAGTACTTCATTGTGTAGATGTACCACATTTTTTAATCCATTCCTCTGTTGAAGGGCATCTGGGTTCTTTCCAGCTTCTGGCTATTATAAATAAGGCTGCTGTGAACATAGTGGAGCATGTGTCTTTGTTGTATGTTGAAGCATCATTTGGGTATATGCCCAGGAGAGGTATAGCTGGGTCCTCAGGTAGTGGAATGTCCAATTTTCTGAGGAAACTCCAGACTGATTTCCAGAGTGGTTGTACCAGTTTGCAATCCCACCAACAATGGAGGAGTGTTCCTCTTTCTCCGCATCCTCGCCAGCATCTGTAGTCACCTGAGCTTTTGATCTTAGCCATTCTCACTGGTGTGAGGTGAAATCTCAGGGTTGTTTTGATTTGCATTTCCCTTATGACTAAAGATGTTGAACATTTCTTTAGGTGTTTCTCATTCAATATTCCTCAGCTGAGAATTCTTTGTTTAGCTCTGTACCAACTTTTTAATAGGGTTATTTGCTTTCTGGAGTCTAACTTCATGAGTTCTTTGTATATTTTGGATATTAGCCCTGTATCAGATGTAGGATTGGTAAAGATCTTTTCCCAATTGTTGGTTCTGTTTGGTCCTGATGACAGTGTCCTTTGCCTTACAGAAGCTTTACAGTTTTATGAGATCCCATTTGTCGAGTCTTGATCTTAGAGCATAAGCCATTTTTTTTTCAGGAAACTTTCCCCAGTGCCCATGTGTTGGAAACTCTTCCCCACTTTTTCTTCTATTAGTTTGAGTGTATCTGGTTTTATGTGGAGGTCCTTGATCCACTTGGACTTAAGCTTTGTACAGGGTGATAAGGTCCACAGCAAACATTATCTGTGTGTTTGTTGTTATTGTTGATGTTTTGGATCTTTTGGGCTTTTGTCGATATTGTTTCTTATTTACAAGTATTGGAAACTCTACACAGAAATTTTTGTGTAAATGGAGACCATCAGGTTTCAATCAGAATATTCACAGAAAGACTGATCTAACAATAACAAAAATACTATGTTTATAGTGTCAATTACCCTGGTAAACAAACCCCACTAAGGTAAATGTACACATCTCAAATGGGCTTGTTCTTGTCACACAAACAGGACTTGGATGCCACCTTTATTCCTCAGACTACAAAGTGAAATCTCATTTCATCATACCCTTAATATTTTCCAGTAATTTTAAAACAGTATTCACACATTAAAGTCACTGCTTTATAAACTGTATAGCATAATGCCAATGTAATTATATTTTTGTTTCAATTATTAATATATTATTTTTACGGCTATATCAGACGACAATAAATTACAATATATTATATAAAATATAACAAACTGTGATAAACAGTGCAATATTAAATATACCAAAACACCTCAGGAAACTCTAGTCTCTTCAGTATTTTATATAATTTCATTATACTAGCTATTTATGAACAAATTAACCTTCTTATCTTTTGATGGTTCCTTGTTTTATTAGGAACAAGATAAGCATGTGGTTGCTACATGTTTAATTGACTATAAGGTAGTTTGGATAACTGAAAATAATTGAATCTTTGAAAATATAAAGCAAAGAGTAAGTCTGCTTTAATAATACTGTTCCATGTCTTGATGAATGGTTATTAGAGGACGACCCATATGCTCCTCACCTGTAATATAAGCTGTCTTAAAGTGAAAATCAAGCCTTCAAATAGGGATAATAGCATCTTACTTTAACTTGATTCAATAAAAGATATATGTGGGCAAAGAGCAACCTTAAAGAATTTTTATTATTCTATTATGTCTTTATAAATGTCCAATATATTATCATTTATCACTGTAAGGTATTCTGTCATATAATTTTAGTTCCTACAGAATCCCCATCATTTCGTTGTACTCTGAGAAGAACAATCTCTCCATATCATCTATCTGCCTTTAATAGATTTATTTCCCAAAATACATTTGCCTTTTTAATACAGTTTTCATTATTCCTACTTGCTTAACTGGGGTTGTTCACTATAGATAGGTGATAGTCATTTCATTAAATTTTATTGCTAATTAAGATATTAATGGCCCATAGATTAGTGCTGCTGCCAGCCTTGATGAGAGGATATTTTCTTTGCTGTGAATGGCCCTTAATGCAGAGACTCATAACTGGTCAAAACACTGAGACTAGGTTACAGAAAAGGTCAATGGAGAAGAACATTTCCAATACAAGTATTTTTGTATTATGCACTAAGATGATGTGAAAAATTATGAAAAGGATCAATTAAAAATGTT
Organism: Rattus norvegicus; assembly: GCF_021556685.1. Taxonomy (NCBI): domain Eukaryota; kingdom Metazoa; phylum Chordata; class Mammalia; order Rodentia; family Muridae; genus Rattus; species Rattus norvegicus. The sequence goes on from NC_141542.1 coordinate 110,705,853, forward strand.
CTTTTAGCCTGCGTACATGCATACTTTGTATGAACATATGCACGCGTGTTCAGATGTTTATGGCACAAGTTTGTGGGTGTGTATTTGGGGGTGAGTGACTGTGCATATAGAGATCCAAGGTTGATTTGGGGAGTCTTTATCTGTAAACTTCTCCTTTTGGATGAGTCAGCTTCTCTCAGCTGAATCCCAAGCTTAACAATGTGTGTAAATTTCCAGCTTGCCCTAGAATTTTTCTCTCTATTCTCAAAGCACCGACAAGGTGAGTGCAATCTAACCTAACATTTAGGTGAGATTCATTTGGGGAACTGAAACCTGGTTCATGGATCCATCTTCCTGGTGCCCAAATATGTCCTTAAATTGATGTTCAATAACGTTTAAATATCTTTAATTTTGTTCTATAGTATTAAAAGTATTATAATAAAATTTGTGAGTTGGGATAGTCTGTACGAGAAGGGGAGGAAACTACTTGGTGCCCTACCTTACCTACCCTTGGGATTTGGGGGTGAGTTGGGGCTCTGGGAGCAGGTGAGAAAGCAAGCTTCCTGAACACTGCTGCAAGCTCTTTTAACACCCTCCATCCATATCCCCATTGGTACCCAAAAAAGCATCTTTTCTAAACAGCAGTTCCTGATTGGCTGGCATTACTTGCACCAGCAATCCTTGGTCTCTCGGGCAGTCCTCAATTAGGTCCTCCGGCAGGAGATGCTTTGAGGTTGCGTGGTCCGCAGCATTTACATAGAGGTGGCCCTGCCATTTCTGCTACATAGGTGTTGACATTTGATCTCAAGTGTTAACAATTACCAAAATATCTTTAAAGAAATTAAAAGAAAAAGAAAACATTTCAGCAAAGGTTCACTTTAACCCAATGGGCACATTTAAAAGAATAATCAGATTATCCAGATTTTAATCCAGGTACATAATTATGAAAAGTAACTTTTCTTATAATTGTATTTCTCCCTCTTCTACCCTGCCGTCTCCCATCCCATTTTAACCCTTCCTATTTCATTATCCCTCCATCCACCTTCATAACACTGCATTCCATTCCCACAAGAGTCCATTATTAATTTCTATACAATATGTTATTATAGCCATTCTGAGAATTTGTATACATGCAATATTATGAATTCTTTGGAACTTCATAAGATGCATTTTGATTATTTTCAACCCATCTCCCAACTCCCTACCTGTCAGTTGCCAGTCGGTAGCTAATCTGCTAGGTGTGGGACAGCACACTTCTCTGCCATCTTCATTTTGGAATTCTGTCTAGTTTGAGCTTGTACAGTTCTTGTGTCTGCTGTTTCAACCAATTTAAATTCATAGCTACACCTGTCCTGTTGTGCTTGGTCAAGACCGTTAGGCTGTTATACTGTAGTCACACACTACCTCTTTGTGTTAAAGCTTTCAAACTTTGTTATTCATCTTTAATTTTCATACATTTAACTATGATATATCTTAATTCAGAATTCATTGAGTTTTTGCTGTTTAAACCTTGGATATGTAGAGTCACATCTCTTTGCAAATTGGTAGCATTTTGTAATAAGTTATTAAAGTTTAAGAACCTTTAAAGCCTTTCTTGTTTGTTTCTTGCTGCTTAGAACCCCAAAGATTCAGATCTATTGTCATTTGAGACATTTTCCTCAGATTATTTACAGTATTTTTCTTCACATTGTGTAATTCCCAAATTTATAATGTGTTGATTTTGTGTGTGTATGTGCCTGAGTGTATGTATGTGTACTGCATTCATTATTCATAGAGTCTGGAAAAAAGGCCTCTGCTTCCTAGATCTGGAATTGGGCAGTTTCAAACCTCCCAACATAGATGCTGGGAATAATAACTGTTGCTCTGCAAGAACAGCCAGAGCTCTGAAGCAGACGCTCCCTCTCTAGCTCTCATAACAAGTTAATAACTTTCCTTCCATCCTTCCAATTGACCCAATTTAATATATATTATTTTTTAAAGTGTTCCAGTCTTTACATTTGACACTCTCGAGTGCTCTATTTCCTTCTATAGTTTCCCTGCATTTTATACTTTTTACCTTGTCTTTGTTTCTTTTTAAAATGTTATTGCTATTACATTTTTAATTAAAATATCATCGCATAACTTTGTTCCCTCTTTTTCCTTCTTCTATCTCTTCCCAGGCCCCCCAGCAAATAGGTTCTTTTTCTTATTGCTACATGTGTGTGCCCATGGGTATGCACAATTACATAAACACAACCTGCTCAGTCTCTTTCTGCTGTTTGTGTGTATGCAGTTTAAAGGCTGACATCTGCTTATAGGGTAATCAGGAGTTTAACCCTGGGGAAGCTAACTCTTCCTCTCTCGGTAGTCCGTAGCTGCCTTTGGTTCTTGGACTAGGGTTAGAGTTAGAAGTAGTGTGGTTAAAGGAGTTCCGCAAAAAAGGAGGTTAAATCTTTGGTGTGTGAATGTTAGGGGTCAAGGGGCTGAAGAAGTAGAATGGAGGAGGGTGACCCTGTAGGAGGACCAGCAGTCTCAATTAACCTGGTCCCCCAAGATCTCTCAGACACTGGATCACCAACCAGGCAGCATACACCAGCTGAGATGAGGCCCCAACACATACAGCAGAGGACTCCTGGTCTGGGTTCTGGACAAGATGTGCCTAACCTCCAAGAGCCTGGAGGCCCCAGGGAGTTTAGCGGTCTGGTGGGGGTGGGGTGGGGTCATCCTTGTGGAGACAGGGGGCGGGGAGGAGGTAATGGATGTGGAACAGTTGGAGGGTGGACCAGGAGGGGAATAAAATCAGGATGTAAAACAATAATAATAATAATAATAATAATAACAATAATAATAATAATAATAATAATGATGATGGAATGGAGCAAGACACAGGTCAGGGGAAGGAGAGGGGATGGGGCTATAGAGCAAGGTAAGGGGTAGAAAATGATAAACTCCTTCTGCAAAATTGGTTCATGATCAACAACAAAAAGGATATTTTTCTTTTTTCTTCTTTTATTAACTCATTTTACTTACATTCAAATGCTGCCCCCCTTCCAGACATATTTTTTCTTTTGTTTGTGTGTTTCTAGTTATTTATCAAAGCATAAACATTAAAACTTCTTCAAAACACTATTTAAATGTGAAATGATCCCAGATGCTGATGTTTGAACATTTTAGTCTTCAAACCTTTTACAGAATACAAATTCCTCACTTTCTGTGGTTACATTGGAAATATTTTCACATATCAGGTTCGTCTATGATTCTTCTGAGCAATATAGTGCATCATACTCAGTTTTGTGAATAGAGAAAACATATGAATTAAAAGTTGTAATCTTTGATCACACAATAATAAAATAAATGTATTCACTCCATTTCAGAATACCCCTTCTCCCAAATAAATTGTTCTCAATATTTTATTACTTCTTCTACTTTTAGAGATAATCATTACATCATTTCTTCCTACCATTACCTGCCTACAAAACCCCCTTTCTCTCTTTCAATTCATAGCCACTTTTTACGTTGATTGGTCTTACGTGCCTGTATGTATGCCTGTATGTTCCTAAGTATGACCTGCTCAGTCATGTGCTACGTGTGTGCATTTTTCTCAGATCTGACCATACAGTATTGGAAACCAATTGCTTTGATCTTTCCTAGGAAAAATGATGTCTCCCATTCTCAACCATCTTTAGTTGCCTAAAGTCCCTTAGGCAGGCTTGAGGCCTTGTGTTTCCTCCACACTTTAGTACGGTTGCAGTTGCCATCCCTGTCAACTCATGCATGGGCAGTCATCTTGGAGAGACTTTTTTTTTCTTTATGGTATTGTGTTTTAATTATAATATTTCTTCCTTCCCCATCCTCTCTTCAAACCCTCCCATATACCCTTGTTGGGAGCAATGCCCTTGAAGCCCTCCGTTATTATTATGGTTAGAATTAAGTATGACTGGGTTCATGGAAAATCCCCAGCCAGCTGCAGTAGACTAATACAAATCTGGTGGTCAAGATGAATAATATGATAAAGTTCTGACCTTGCTGAGAAATACATCTGATGTCAAGATACCCAATGCGATGACCTGTAACCTTTCTGAAAAACCAACATCCTGCTGACTAATGATATGACAAACCTGTGAATTTTCTGACATCCCATCAACATCAGCAGATTCCATGACCATTCCATTATATCTTTCCAATAATCTTCTGAGATTATTATAAGATATAATCTCATAGGAAATTCCTTGATCCTGAAGCAAATGCTGTATGGGAGTTACTATTCTAATGAGATAAAAACTTAAGAGCTCTTATAAAGACCATCCTGATTCCTCCTATGCTGAGAATCATCTCAAAGACACTTTTCTCATTCCATTACAGAAAACTCAATACACTAGAATTCAACAGGATAATAAACAAGTTTTTTATCATGTTAAAATGAAGCCAGTGGCAGGATACTTACATAGGTACTACGCAAGGTTTTTTATTCACTGCCCGTTAACACACACACACACACACACACACACACACACATACACACGTACACACACACATACACACACACAGAGAGAGACAGAGACAGAGACAGAGAAAAAGAGACAGAGATATGAAAAGAGGCAGAGGTGCAGGGAGGATCTGTTATAAGATACTTAAGTACTCACATGCTGTAAGTTATTGAAAAACAAATTTTCATATGCCATTTTTTAAAATTTGACTCTACTTAAATTACAATAATTCAATATAGTTACACTGTGAGCCAGTTAGCGAGTATTATCCTTCCACTTTCTTCTTATCATTAAATTTTAAAATGCTAATTCAATTTGAGGATGGCTATGACCACCTTGGAACCTTCATCTTTTGTAATTAAAATGAATCGGATATGAAGAATAGCTTCCAAATTCAATGGTTGGCAAGTATACTTGGGCACTCTATTCAGTATTTTTAAAACATCAATACATTTTATATACAAAGTAACATTTCAAAATGACTTATTAACAAACTCTTTGGACCAGAAGGCAAATAACTCAATTTTAATATGGAATTAATGCTGTAGTCTGCTCCAGTCTGCTCCAGTCTGCTCCAGTCCGCTCCAGTCTGCTCCAGTCTCTTAAAGCTACATTTCAGTCCCAGTTGTCTGGCTTTGGTTTTTGTTTTTACACCTGTCCTTTTCATCTGTGGGAATGTCATTTGCTGCCAATTGTACATTGACATTTGAAAAGAGTCATTTAATAGACCAGCATTATCCCATTAACCATTCAGTGTCTATTTAGAAACACAGACTTTTCTATATTCATAACAGCCACTTTAAGGGAAAAATGTAGTGTTATATTGCAATACGAAGGGAGTAATCCTAAGTATCCTTAAGTAAACACCATGTTTTACTTCCACAAAATAAAATATTGAGAAAATTTGCCTAGAAAGAACTTTGAGTACACAGGGCTTTATATAAGACTTTAGTATTCCATCAGGTGTAGCATTTTAGAAAAGAGGATTGCTATTTTATATTATGTTCTGCCCACAATCTGGTAATGTGTAGATGAAAATAGAACATGTATTAAAGTCTAAATTTAAGAACATTTTCATGTCCAATACAGAATGTTTTTGGCAAGTCTCCAGAAGTTATTTATAATAAATTGTGACTCTTAAAGAGTAAGATAGTGGATTATTTAATTTTCAAATCAAACAGAAGAGACCTGAATAAACACAATCACACATCCTGAGAAAGGTCAAATCATGCCTTGGGACCTATAGAATACCAGTGTGTTTTCGTAGTTTGTTCAGTATTTACATGTTTTAGCACCTTTTTAAGTTATAAAATTAATTGCGGAAAGTGTGATTTCTAAACAGTTTTTAGCAGGGAGCCAAATTCCAAATAAAAGTGACTTGTTCTGCCAGACACCATCAATATAATATGTATCAGTGAGTCCCTGTGAGTTTCTCCCCATCACACCGCAATTTTGGCTGGGTTCGTCTGCATGCGATCTTTCAGAGACAAGCACAGCTACTGGGGTGCATGTGCAACAACCATATCACTCAAAGACGATAGAATTTTAGTGCTATCTCTTACAGTCTATGCCTTCATATTCATTCCGTCCCTTCTTCCAAGATGGTCCTTGAGTCTTGCAAGTGGGGTGGAGGAGTTAATAGAGACATTCTACTTAAGAACAAATAGTCAAAGTCACCTCTGAAAGCCATGTGCAAAAACACAGTACTTGTCCTGCCAACTAAATTATGAGTGTTAGCATGGCAATAGTGTGAACCGCTGAATGATTCTGAAAATGTAGGGTCTCCTAATTTAAAGTCCCACTGCCAGTTATCCAATACATGGGAAGTTTTTGCTCAGGGATTCTTCTACAAGTCCCTCCCCTCCCCAGAATACACAGGAATTTTCCATTGCCCTAGAAACCTACAGAATCAATTGGTGTTCTAGTACAATTTTTGGATGGATAGATTTCTCTGAATAAAAGCAACTTAGTGGTAAATACTTAGCTTCTAGATCTGTTTCACAGTCTGTTGTTGAGGGAAGTTAGAAGAGGAACTTGAAATCATGTAGAATGACCTCTTGGGTTTTGTTTAATAGGCTCGTGCTTTGAAAGCTTTCTTCTATAGTCCAGTGGCATCTGCCCATGTAATGGTATTTTCTATAATTAGCTTAGCACTTCTACATCAACTAATAATCCACATATCCCACAAGCCAATGTTATCTGAGAAAACCTTCAATTGGGACTCCTCTCCCCACACACATGTAACTATAAGCATAAGGTTATAAACCTTTCGTTCCTTATCTTCTAAGTTCTTTTTTAATTGTTATAATGCAATGCAAAACACAATCCTAATGGTAAAAGTTGGGGACATTTGCTACAACATCTACAAATGAATCAGAGGAAGATTTTTGCCATTTTCCTTTGCGTTTAAGCAGGGGACGAAGGTTTGCAATTTCTGAGGTATTGACGGCTTCGCCCATATCACCAGCATACATTTACTCAGAAATTCATGGAACTCATTCAGAGTTTTCACTGCTTACGACCGGAACTGGTTTTCTTTTGACAGAGATGTGGAGGAGTTTGGCGCTTTGAGCTAGAAAAGACTTTCTGTGCTCTAAGATGTTCTTAATGTGATACTTGGGAGAGGCAATTTGGAAAAGAATGCAGAGAGAAATCTGGATATCAGAGGCCTGAGAAAATTTTCAGAAGAAAGCAGCAGCTCCAAGAAGTATGATGGGGCATTTGTGCTGTATCTGTGTCGAGTTGGTTTCATTCTCTCTGTGTTCCGAGAACCCCGTGAAGTTGAGTTTAAATGTGGGGCTTCTAAGAGGACTGAAGCATCCACATTTGGTCTTCCTAAACCCAGTCAATATTGCTGATGCCAAGAAGTACTTGCTGACAAGAGCCTGATGTAGCTATTTTCGAAAGGCTCTGCCAGAGCTTTTCTGATACAGCTAACCAACAGACTGAGCATGGGGACCCCAATGGAGGAGTTAGAGAAAGGACTGAAGGAGCTCTGGGGCTTGCAACCCCATAGGAAGAACAACAATATCAACCAACCTGACACCCCCAAGAGCTCCCCACAAATAGAAGAGTATACATGGAGTGACTCATGGCTCCAGCCACATATGTAGCAGAGGATGGCCTTGTGGGGCATCATTGGAGGAGAAGCTCTTGTCCTGGAAAGGCTCCTTTCCCCAGTATAGGGGAATGCCTGGGCGGGGAGGTGGGAGTGGTTGTGTGGGAGTGGGAGCATCTTCATAGAAGCAGGGGGATGGGGAATGGGAGAGGGGGGAAAGAGGATAACATTTGAAATGTAAATACATAAAATATCCAATAAAAAAAGAAAAAAAAGATGTGATGGGCTAATTCGTTTGACAGAAGAAATGCAAGAGGAGAGCATTCAGGGGAATGCTCACAAAGCAGATATAATTGAGTAGATCGGCACTATTTAAGGAACCTTCCTTGCTGAACTGGGGTAAAAGGAAAAGCATGTTAATGGGAATCCTTGCCCATCAGAGGCACTTTCTTGTAAAAATCCAAATCAATTTGAAGGAGAATAAAAATGAAACGGAAGGAATTTCCTGCCCCTCAAAGGCACCTACCTGCCCAAGGAAGTTGTCCTCTGTGCCAGTAGTCACGAGCTGTTATAACTGTGGCCAAGGGGGCATCAACCTACACTCTGAACTGATAGAACTAGACCGCTTCATCCATTTGGTACTAGTGAGAAATGCAAAAGTAAGGGGATAAGAATACCATTACCTAACTCTAGAGAAACACTGATATGAGACAATGTGTGGAAGGGGCAAAGTCCCTGAAGGGATACCCTAAGAGGTCATTATATGAGACTGTGAAGGATTTTATTATAAGCCCCAGATGCCACACATGGAGCTTCCAGTTTTGTGTTTTTCCATTTGGATTTCATCCTTGCTCTGGTTTGATCTTTTCTTTCTGTGCCCCTATTCTTCCATTTTCATGTGGAAGTGTTTATTCCATGCCATCGCATGTGGAAATTATATTCTTTGCTTTATACTTTATAGAAACCCTCAGTTGGAGATTTCCCTGAATCTCAGATGAGACGAAGACTCTAGACTTTTAAACTTTTGAAGTATTTAAACACATCGGGGAATTCCGAGGTTGAATTGCAATTTGTATTATTATATAAACATCAGAGTTGTGGGGAAAGGGTTGGAAGGCTAAATTTTATAGTAATATATTTGGTTATCAAGATGACAACAGGGAGTTGTCTTATGTGTCAACTGGATATGGCATGTCTGTCCAGATTATATATTAGATTCATTCAAACAAGCAGACCCATGTACTGCAAGTGGCATCAATTTCTGGGACCAGAATCCTAAACTGTGTATAAAGGGAAAACTAGCTGAGCACAAACGTTCATCACTCTCTTTAAGACAGTGGATGCAATATGATCAGCTTCCTCAAGCTTTTGGTGCAATGGTCTCTCAAAATGATGGACTGCAGCCTCAAACTAAGCCAGAACAAACTCTTTCACAACCAAGTTGATTTCTCAGAGTATTTTATTAAAGTAATGGAAAAGGTAACTAATACAATCACGGAGATTTCTGTTTGAAAATTTCATTGATTTGTGAGTCATAAAATTACATAGTGTGTAAGGAGTTAAATAAATACCAGCTGTTGTAAAATTTTATAATTGGAAAATATTGTTATTCTATTAGTGATCTTTGTTTAGATGCTCAAACATAAGAATTAAGACTTTCTCTGGCCTACTTCTGTACTTCATATCTTGTTCATTTAACAGACCACTATGTATTTGATAGTATATTCTAGATGTTGAGGAGAAAAATACAAACATGCAAAGGTCATATGGCTCCCTTAAATTTTGTTACTACCTCACAGTAAAAAGATTCTCTAAGATACAAATTCTCAGCAACATTATCCTACATACTATAGGCTGCCTAGTATTCAGGTAGGGCTTCCTAATTTCTGTAAAATAGATGCACTAATGCAATATTTCTGAAAATATGTGTGCTTATAAAGAAATCCATTCAATGTCTTGTTTGTGATGCTACAGTGCATCCATCTACAAAACTTTATCGCATGATTTGTCCCAACGACAACAAATGTGATAGCTTGCAAAAAAGAATACTGACCAAGCCAAGTGATGTCCCACTAAACTTATAAATCACTTAAATGGCCAACTTGGCACCATTAACTTCACTCAAGATAGTACTTCTCAATTAGAAAATGTGTTTACATGTTGGTGTAAGGCATACTTAGAATTTAATTAGAATTGATGATAGCACTAATGCTGGTTAAATTTAATGATGCCAACTGGCCATTTAGGTGACTCTGTCATTAGTTATACAGGCTGATAAAACTCTTATTTCAACAGAGTTCATTGCATCGTTAATTAATGAGAAGATTCCCTCATCTCATGTGAATAGGTGTAAACCAAATGTCAACTTTAAGTACATTGATGATATCAAAGGAGATTTAAATATGATATCCCATGTGCAAATATATTAAAATAATATCAGTGTAATGCATAACAAGAATAAGTGCCTGATGGATTATCTAAATAATAAGTCAAAACACTAGGAGTTTGAAATGCTAGAATTTTTTAGTCATATAATAACTATAAGAAAATTTATGACTAGTCTTTACAATGGCCATGATTTGTGAATTTTGTTGCTATTAAAGAACCCGAAGGACCAGTGCTTTTCAGAAGACCACTAATCAGTAAATAAAATATTATGAAGTTCAAAAAAAGAACATTGACATCATAATATCAATTATTTGCTATAAATTTTCTGAAAATTTCATCCATAAAGAATTTTACTCCATAACTTCATAACTTCAAGTACTCAAATTTAAAATGGCACCACCTTCAACTAAAGATTAGATGACTAATGTTGTTTGACTTTTCATCAAGAAATATGAATTAATTTCAGGAATAATGTCAACATAACATATGCAAGTGTTAATTGCCAATGAAGTAAAAATAGATTAACAACAGTAGTAACTAGTATTGTTACCACTTCAATGAGAACTCTGTCTCCAAGATACATTGTTGCAAGATAATTAAACCGTTATGAAAATAAATTTTTGGTTCATTAAATTTATTATCAACAGGAATATTATAACTATCAATTCACTTTTACATTTATCTTTCTACTATTTTTTAAATAAGGAATCTAAAGTAAATCTTTTTCAGCTTTAAATATTTTCTATTTTACACAATAAGGAGTAACATAAAAATATAACAATGTTGAATTAAAATTAATACATTAAATGTGTTATAGATTAAACAACCAAATTCTATGCATAATGATTGAAGTACATGAAGCATGTAGAAAAACTATCAAATAATTATCAGTTGTTTTAAACAGGCATCATCATGGAGCAGGGTGAGTGACCATAGTGAACCTATCAGTTGGTTACTAAAGTTATCAGCAGTTAATACAAAATAACAACATAGTAAACACTAGGAGGAGGAGGAAGAGGAGGAAGAGGAAGAAGAGGAGGAGGTGGAGGAGGAGTTAGAGAAGGAGAAAGAAGAAGAAAGGAAGAGAAGAAGGAGGAGGAAAAGGAAACAAGAAAAAAAGAAGAGGAAGAAGAGGAAAAGAAGGTGGAGAAGAAGGAGGAGGAGAGGAAGAAGAGAAGAGGAGGAGAAAAAGAGGAAGAGAAGGAGAAGAAGAGGAAGAGAAGGAGGAGAAGGAAAAAGGAGGAGGAGGAGAAGGAGGATGTGGAGGAGGAGGAGGAGGAGGAGGAAGAGGAGGAGGAGGAGGGTTCTTCTCAAAATGTGTGCCCCTTTCTTTTGTTCCACAAGTTTGTTTCTTTCTGTTTTCTGATGAGCAGTGTCTACCTCCTCTTACAGGTGAAGTTATCTTCCAAGGGATATTGCACTTAATTCTGATAAAATTTTAAGTATTCTTGGCAAATTATCTGGAATTTCTAGTTTCAAATTTCAAGTTTATAAAAACAACTCTGAACATTTCTGATCCAAAAACATGGTGGCTTAGAAACAACTGCACATTATCAACATGTCTAGTTTAGCTCCTAACTCTGTCTCAGTGATGGGTGAGTCCACTTAGAGGAAGTGCACATAAGAGATGAGCAGCAACAGGTCTCCGAGACAAATAATTGAAGTTCTCTGAGTCTTCGCATCTTCTGTAAAATAATGATTATAATTCTTTGCCTATAGTAATGTTTAAAAATATATTGATGTGGGTAAAATTATGTCCTTTGTAGAGTACCTACTGTGTGTTTGGTGCTCCAAAATGGTGGCTGTTATTGGGGGTTATTTGGAAGAGAAAATGGAGTATTGATTATCTAATAAGTGCTCTTTTCAGCATTTATCAGAGCTTTTATGTGTATCTATATCTATATCTATATCTATATCTATATCTATATCTATATCTATATCTATATCTATATCTATATCTATATCTATATCTATATCTATATCTATATCTATATCTATATCTATATCTATATCTATATCTATATCTATATCTATATCTATATACACACACACACACACCTGTTTCCACAATCATGGAATTGTTCAAATTAAATATCACAAATATAGGTGATCATCAGAAAGATTTTTCTTCATAGAACAATACAAGTTCAACATGCACTTCTAATTTCAAAATAACAATCACATACATTTGCTATGTAAAACTAAAGACATTTTTGATCAAATAACTTCATCCTTTGGTTTTAGAGGTTAAGGGTTCTTATGACTTGTGTAATTAGGGATAAGTTCTTCCTTACCAACATGAGAGAATGGTATATTATGGAAGTTTACTTTGATGTTACAATCTGTGATACAGATGAAATTAATTTTGGAGTCTTAGCTATATGCATTCCTGACAGCAACAATTATAATCGTAAATCTATCAAATTCGAAATTTGCTTTTATGACGTTTCCCAGATGATTCTAAAATGTTCTCCTAAAACATTCTTTAATCTTTGTTTTGCATTTTAAACATATCACTTATGTATATAAGAAGACAAGAATCTTCATGATGTTTTACAATGATTTTAAGACATAGTATCCTTCTTAATTTAAAATAAATTATTTACACATATTAGTGTTTTCCCACTAGTTATGAGATAAACAATATACTGTTATATACACCACACATGTAATAAAGGGCTGAAGCAACTTTATGTGGAACACACAAGTGGAGGGACTGTCAATTTTCTAAATAATACTGACTTAGTAGTAAGTATTAATTAAGTAATAAGCAATAGGCATTACTTTCCTTAGACATATTATAAGTTTTGAATTTCTATATTTTTATTTTTAAATAAATTTAAGGATAAAGCTGCACACAGTCATTCCTTCAACTTTTAATGGATGAAGACCTTCTCTTCTGCCAGTGTTCTGAACTATAAACTTAGTGGTAAGCAAAGGGGTATGCTTTCCTGGAATGACATGATCTACAGCCAAAAAATAAAAATAAATAAAAAATAAAAAATGTGCATCCAGAACAAAGAAATATATAAATGTGACATGACGGATCTCAGACACATAAGAAAGGCTTCTACTGAAAAATTATGCATCTTGCCTTTGAGATATATACCGACCTTGCTTTTTAAGTGTTTAAATTTCCCCTGTCAATTAAAAATAAATTCTTTTCTCTTTCAGTATATCCTGATTCCAGCTTATGGTCTCTCTACTCCCTGTTTCTTTTTACCTCTCTTCCCATCAGGAACCACTTCTTCTCTATATCTGGTTATTAAGAGAAAACATCAGAACATAACACAATAAAATATGATGAAACAAATACCATCACATCAGTGATAGAGAAGAAAAACCAGTAGAAGGGAAAGAGCCCCAAGAGAAGCCATAAGTTGAAAACCCTAACTGGCTCATATCTTCTCACCAAGTGAGGCTTCTGGTACATCCATTTGATGTATAGACAAAATGAATGCATGGGAATCCCCCCCAACCCATTGGTTTGCACATTCAGGAGTCTCATTAAAATACTAAACTGAAAGCTTCATTATATATACAGAGGACCTAGTGCAGACCTGTGTCAGCCCTGTCACTGCTGCTTCAGTCACTGTTAATTCATATAAGCTGTGCTCAGCTGATTTAGAGGACATCATTCTTATGTGTCCTGCATTTCCTTTTGCTCTTACAAACATTTTGCCTTCTCTTCAGAGGGCTTACTTGAGCTCTGAGAGAAAGGGTTTGATGGAAAGATCCCATTTAGAGGTATATGTTCCAAGGTATCTCTGTTTAAAGTTTGGATGCGGGTCTCCATATTTGTTCCCATCTTCTGCAGAAGGAAGCTGAATAAGGCACTCATGTATGATTGTAGCAGAATATCATCAGAAGTAATTTTATTCTTTTACATTTTTAACCAGTACTATTTGGTTTTGCCTTGGATCTCTGGGCTACCTAGTCTCATGTTTTTGGTCACCCCAAGAGTCTCATTTAGAGGATCCATTTTGTGGAGTGGGCCTCACTCAAATGAAGCATTGTTTGGCTACTTCTGCAAGTTTTATGCCACTATTTCCCTAGCATAATTTGAAATAGGAAAAATTGTAGATCAAAGGTTTTATGGCTTGGTTGGTATGATGGTTTATATATGCTTGGCCCAGGGAGTGGCACTATTAGGAGGTATTGCCTTGTGGGAATAGGTATGTATGTCACTGTGCATATTGGCTCCTGGAAGTCATTATTCGGCTAGCAGCCTTCAGATAAAGATGTAGAATTCTCAGTTCTTCTTGTACCATGCCTACCTGAATGCTGTTATGTTCCCATCTTGATGATAATTGATGGAATCTCTGTTCCTGTAAGCCAGCTCAAATTAAATGACCTGACCTTGTTCAATGAATTGTGTGAGTTTTTTTTACATCAATAGGGCATTGCTGTCAGTGGGTAGAGATCAAACTACATAGTTTTGGAAACAGCCTTGGTCTTGGGGGAGATTTCCATAGAATTCCCTTGGTCAACAAGTCAATCAGATATAATACAGTAATAGTGAAGTATACTTCATTTGGTGACATGATTGCACCAATTAGAGTTTTAACATCATTGTTAAGAGACCTCATTAGGATTACCTTCATAGATTTTAGGGAGTTTCCACTGTACTAAGTCTCCATATTGCCCCTTTAAACACCTCTCAATTCTGCCTTCCAGTCCATGCTAGTTCTCCTTCAATCCCATTTGAAGTCTGCCTCACCACCTGGTCCTCTTGTTCCCATTCACACAGCCCCAAGTTCCAAACATGAAAGCTCTTCTATTTTCCCCTGCCAAAAAGATTCATTTGTGAGCCTGGTCTCTTCTTCTATACCTAACCTCTTTGAATTAATCGATTTTGGAATGGTTATCACTTATGTAATAACTAATACCCACATGTAAGTGAATATCTAGGTATGGGTTACCTCAGTCGATTTGCCTGAAGTTTTTATATAATTTTTTAACAGCTGAGCAATATTCTATTGTATAACTATACCACACATTCTGTATCCACAGTTCTGTTGAGGGACATCTAGGATGTTTCAAATTCCTGGCTATTATAATAAGAGCAACAATGAACATGGTTGATCAAGAATTCTTCTGGTTGGATGAAGAGTCCTTTGGGTATACCCAAGGATGATATAATTGGATTTTGAGGTGAGTAGAATCCCAACTTTCTGAAGAACCAACTTAAGGATTTGCATAGTGACTTCCCAATGTTATACTCGCATTAGCAATAGAGGAGCATTCCCCTTATTCCATACCGTTCCAGCATGAGCTATCACTTGTGTTATTGATATTAGCCATTCTGCAGATGAATAATATAGAATCTCATAGTAGTTTTGATTTGCATTTTCATAATAGCTAAGGATGTTGAACATTTCTTTGAATGTCTCTCAGAAATTTGACTTTCCTCTCTAGAGAATTCTATGTTTAGATATATATCTTGCTCTTTAATTGGATTATCTGATTTTTGTTTCCTGGGTTCTTAATATATTTTGTGTATTCACTCTGTATTGGATGGGGAGTTGGTAAAAGTATTTGTGGGCTGCTGCTTTGCATGATAATGCCTTTTCCATTACAGAAACACTCTATTTTTATGAGGCCCATTTATTAATTCTTGATCTTAGTATCATTGTTCTGGTAAGAAAGCCTTCTCCTGTGCCGGCGACTTCAAGGATATTCATCACTTGCTCATCTTTGAGGTTCAATGTATCAGATTTTACATTGCGCTCTTTGGTCAATTTGGAGTTGGGTTTACTGCAGAGGATAAATTTAGATCTTTTGCATTATTCTTCATGCAGATATCCAGTTTTACCAGCACCGTTTGTTGAAGATCCTTTTTCCCAATGTGTTCTTTCACCTTCTTTATCAAAATGCTGTGTCCATAAGTATATGGATTTGTGTATGGATGTTTTATTTGACCCCATTCATCATCACTTCTGTTTTCATTACAATACTGTGCTGAATGCATTACTATAGATCTCTAGTACACACGAAATCAGGAATGGTGAGAGCTCCAGGAATTCTTTTATTGTTCAGGATTGTTTTAAGTATTCTCTCTTTCTGTCTCTCTCTGTCTCTCTCTGTCTCTCTGTCTCTCTCTGTCTCTGTCTCTCTTTCTCTGTCTCTGTCTCTCTCTCTCTCTCTCTCTCTCTCTCTCTCTGTGTGTGTGTGTGTGTGTGTGTGCATATTTTCTTTTGTTTTTTGTATTTTTGGCTTGTCCACACGAAATTGAATGTTGGCATTTCAAGGTCTGTAAAGAATTATGTTGGGATTTTAATGGAAATTGCAATGAATTTGTAGATTGCTTTTGAAAGTTTGACCATTTTTTCTTTTCTTTTATTGGATATGTTTTTATTTACATTTCAAATGTTATTGCCCTTCTTGTTGTCCCCTCTGGAAAATCCCTATCCCATCAACCCTACAACTGCTTCTATGAAGGGGCGCCCCCACCCACTTTTACTTTCCTTATTTTTGTATTGTCTCAAATTTCATTCAGTAGAAAGTTGTTCAGTTTCCATGAGTTTATATGCTTTCTGTTCATTTTGATACCCAGCTTTTATCTTTGATGTTCTGATATGCTATAAGGAGTTACTGAAATTCTCTTGAATCTGTTGAAACTTGATTTACGTCCAACTATGCGGTCAATTTTAGAGAAAGTTCCATGAGGTGTAAAAAGGAAGATGTGTGTGTGTGTGTGTGTGTGTGTGTGTGTGTGTGTGTGTGTGTGTGTAAAATATTTCTGTTAGGTATACATGGCTTAAAATGTCTGTTAGTTCCAGCATTTCTCTGTTCACACTTTCATCTGGATGATTTTTCTGTTGGTG
Organism: Rattus norvegicus; assembly: GCF_021556685.1. NCBI lineage: Eukaryota > Metazoa > Chordata > Mammalia > Rodentia > Muridae > Rattus > Rattus norvegicus. The sequence goes on from NC_141542.1 coordinate 110,722,571, forward strand.
AAAGTGGGGTATTAAAGTCACCCACTATCTCTGTGTGGGGATCAATATATGATTTAAGTTGTAGTATTATTTCTTTTAGAAACTTGGCTTCTCTTGTATTTTGAGAGAGATATTAAGGTATTACCTCAGGCTAAACTGTTGGAAAAAAGATATTCCAAACAAATGTACCTAAGATTCAAGGTGGTCAGAAAAGACTTCAAAACAAAACTACTCAGAAGAAACATGGAAGAACACTGCAGACTCATCAAATCTTGCTTTTAAAAAGTGACAGATGTTTCTTTTTTTTTAGAAATGTGCAGATGAAAGTCTCCTGCCATTCAGATTACAGATGGGAATGGCATATGTGTATGATTTTGCTAATTTCCTCCTATGCACAGTGCTCACAAATATTCCCTTTTCCTCTGTCATTGATTCTAATTACAAAGAATGTCATTCTGTAATTGGCCAGATGATTTTAGTGAAAACTGAAATACTCTTTATAAGCAGAGCTTGAAAATGTGAAGACTCCTGGCAACACTGGGGAGAACACAAGGCCCACACTATCAGCCTTAGAAATGTTATTGAGTTCCTGACAAGCAACACTCAAGTGTAAATACTTTCACTTACGAAATACAATTTTAACTTGTCTACTATCACGGACTTCCTAAATAATGTAGTTTATTTTGGGAGATGGATTTTGGAAATCTTGTTTATACATTTATAGCTTGACATTTAAAATAACTCTTGTCCCTGTGCAGAAATGATATAATCTTGAATTCCTATCATGACATTCACTGTCATCTCATGTTTGGTTAGCAAATAGTTGCATCCAATGTTTAATGTTTTCCTAGATTTTTAAAAGTGAAACTACATGTGAATATTATCTAAATCCTAACACAAATACAAACTTTTGCAAGAAATTGTCATAATATTCTCATCGAGTTATTATATGAATTTAATTTCCATAATGAGACTTAATAATTGTAGTTACTAATAACAATGAGTTATTTTATTGTTAGTAGGGTTGTGTACTTTGGATCCATTGACACATATTAATGCTTTCCCATGAATTTTGAGGTAAACAAACCATATTTTCATAATAGCCAACAAACTCTAAAAAGTAGAAAAGGTTGTAATAATTACTTCTCTTCACTACTGCTGTTAAAATCCCTCTGTTCCCCTTTCCAAGTAATTGGTTTGGTGATTTTAGCTGATATCCTCTTATAATTAGGATCTTCTGGTACATGAATCCCATCTTTAGTACAGCCCTGTCTGTCTGCCAAAGATTACTTACCTAAGAAGAGCTGAAGATGACTTGCTTCAAATTGTGAATAGATTTAAGGATATTAAAATTTGTAGCAGGTTTGAAACTATTCTATCAATATAAAGATGCTTCCACATGATAATAAAATAACACATCAGAAGATGCAGTCTTAGAAAACTTGGATGGTAGATTAGACATTTATTCTGAAAACACGAAAGGAAGTTATTTCCATTCTCTACTTTATAAATTATTTCAAAACAAAACATTTTTATTCAACCATGATGAATATGAACATTTTCCTCAAAATTATAGTAAACATGCACTTGTAAAATCATGTGTAACTGTGCAAAAATAAAATAAACAAACAAAGTAATTTAAGCTTAGAATTATACAACTGTAAAACCATTCATTTTTCTTCTACTTTATTTGTACTATCTTAACAATAAATCATAGAACATTTTAATGGGTGGTAAGCAATTTCCTTAATAATGAAAAGATATATCCTTAAATAAATTGCCTTAAGGGTATTTTAAAATGGAAAGATACTGCTTTATAGAGATTTTTTGTCCTTCAAAAGTACATGATTAAAAACTAATCATAACAATAGCCAATTAAAAGCACGAAGGCTAGATCTTCCTGGTTGCTGCCTCCATGGAGAGCCCGTAAGCAACACCCCACTAGCAAACTTGAGCCTCGGGACCACAGGTAAGACAAACCTTCCTGCTCCAAGCGACCTGCCTGGTGAACTCAGGACACACAGAGGCAAAATTCCTCTAGGACTGGGCACTTCCAGTGTTTAGCGGGTGCCCCAAACCCGCAGATCCCTGCCCACAGCAGCTCGCTGCTCCCAAACACTGTGGGAGAGAGACCTCACTGCCTGGACAGGTGGGCACTCCTGAGGCTGCAGAGCGGAGGAGACCACCAACACTGCCCACCCCTGCCCACATCCCTGGCCCAAGAGGAAACTGTAAACGGCCTCTGGGTTCCCGTAGAGGAGGGGCTCAGGTCCTCTGCATCTGAGACACCACCGGAACCTGAAGGGACCGACCAGATAAACAGTTCTCTGCACCCAAATCCTGTGGGAGGGAGATCTAAACCTTCAGAGAGGCAGACACGCCTGGGAAACCAGAAGAGACTGCACTCTGCACACATTACTGAATCCAGAGGAAAACACCAAACGACATCTGGAACCCTGGTGCACGGAAGGTCCTGGAAAGGGCTGCGCAGATCTTCCTGGTTGCTACCGCCATGGAGAGCTCGTAAGCAACACCCCAGGAGCAAACTTGAGCCTCGGGACCACAGGTAAGACAAACCTCCCTACACCAAGAAACCTGCCTAGTGAACTCAGGACACAGGCCCACAGGAACAGCTGAAGACCTGTAGATAGGAAAAACTACACGCCTGAAAGCAGAACACTCTGTTCCCATAACTGGCTGAAAGAAAACAGGAAAACAGGTCTACAGCACCCCTGACACACAGGCTTATAGGACAGTCTAGCCACTGTCAGAAATAGAAGAACAAAGTAAAACTAGAGATAATATGATGGCGAGAGGCAAACACAGGAATCCAAGCAATAGAAACCAAGATGACATGGCATCATCGGAGCCCAATTCTCCCACCAAAGAAAACACTGAATATCCAAACACACCAGAAAAGCAAGATCTAGATTCAAAATCATATTTGATCATGATGCTGGAGGACTTCAAGAAAGACGTGAGCAACTCCCTTAGAGAAACACAGGAAAACATAAATAAACAAATAGAAGCCTACAGGGGGAATCACAAAAGTTCCTGAAAGAATTCCAGGAAAACACAATCAAACAGTTGAAGGAATTGAAAATGGAAATAGAAGAAATCAAGAAAGAACACATGGAAACAACCCTGGATATAGAAAACCAAAGGAAGAGACAAGGAGCCGTAGACACAAGCATCAACAACAGAATACAAGAGATAGAAGAGAGAATCTCAGGAGCAGAAGATTCCATAGAAATCATCGACTCAACAGACAAAGATAATGTAAAGCAGAAAAAGGTACTGGTCCAAAACATACAGGAAATCCAGGACTCAATGAGAAGACCAAACCTAAGGATAATAGGTATAGAAGAGAGTGAAGACTCCCAGCTCAAAGGACCAGTAAATATCTTCCACAAAATCATAGAAGAAAACTTCCCTAACCTAAAAAAAGAGATACCCACAGGCATACAAGAAGCCTACAGACCTCCAAATAGATTGGACCAGAAAAGAAACACCTCCCGTCACATAATTGTCAAAACACCAAATGCACAAAATAAAGAAAGAATATTAAAAGCAGTAAGGGAAAAAGGTCAAGTAACATATAAAGGCAGACCTATCAGAATCACACCAGACTTTTCGCCAGAGACTATGAAAGCCAGAAGATCCTGGACAGATGTTGTACAGAACATAAGAGAACACAAATGCCAGCCCAGGTTACTGTATCCTGCAAAACTCTCAATTAACATAGATGGAGAAACCAAGATATTCCATGACAAAACCAAATTTACACAATATCTTTCTACAAATCCAGCACTACAAAGGATAAAAATGGTAAAGCCCAACATAAGGAGGCAAGCTACACCCTAGAAGAAGCAAGAAAATAATCGTCTTGGCAACAAAACAAAGAGAAGATAAGCACACAAACATAACCTCATATCCAAATATGAATATAACAGGAAGCAATAATCACTATTCCTTAATATCTCTCAACATCAATGGCCTCAACTCCCCAATAAAAAGACATAGATTAACAAACTGGATACGCAACGAGGACCCTGCATTCTGCTGCCTACAGGAAACACACCTCAGAGAGAAAGACAGACACTACCTCAGAGTGAAAGGCTGGAAAACAACTTTCCAAGCAAATGGTCAGAAAAAGCAAGCTGGAGTAGCCATTCTAATATCAAATAAAATCAATTTTCAACTAAAAGTCATCAAAAAAGATAAGGAAGGACACTTCATATTCATCACAGGAAAAATCCACAAAGGTGAACTCTCAATCCTAAATATCTATGCCCCAAATACAAGGGCACCTACATACGTAAAAGAAACCTTTCTAAAGCTCAAAACACACATTGCACCTCACACAATAATAGTGGGAGATTTCAACACCCCACTCTCATCAATGGACAGATCATGGAAACAGAAATTAAACAGTGATGTCGACAGACTAAGAGAAGTCATGAGCCAAATGGACTTAACGGATATTTATAGAACATTCTATCCTAAAGCAAAAGGATATACCTTCTTCTCAGCTCCTCATGGTACTTTCTCCAAAATTGACCATATAATTGGTCAAAAAACGGGCCTCAACAGTTACAGAAAGATAGAAATAATCCCATGCGTGCTATCGGACCACCACGGCCTAAAACTGGTCTTCAATAACAATAAGGGAAGAATGCCCACATATACGTGGAAATTGAACAATGCTCTACTCAATGATAACCTGGTCAAGGAAGAAATAAAGAAAGAAATTAAAAACTTTTTAGAATTTAATGAAAATGAAGATACAACATACTCAAACTTATGGGACACAATGAAAGCTGTGCTAAGAGGAAAACTCATAGCGCTGAGTGCCTGCAGAAAGAAACAGGAAAGAGCATATGTCAGCAGCTTGACAGCACACCTAAAAGCTCTAGAACAAAAAGAAGCAAATACACCCAGGAGGAGTAGAAGGCAGGAAATAATCAAACTCAGAGCTGAAATCAACCAAGTAGAAACAAAAAGGACCATAGAAAGAATCAACAGGACCAAAAGTTGGTTCTTTGAGGAAATCAACAAGATAGATAAACCCTTAGCCAGACTAACGAGAGGACACAGAGAGTGCGTCCAAATTAACAAAATCAGAAATGAAAAGGGAGACATAACTACAAATTCAGAGGAAATTCAAAAAATCATCAGATCTTACTATAAAAACCTATATTCAACAAAATTTGAAAATCTTCAGGAAATGGACAATTTCCTAGACAGATACCAGGTATCAAAGTTAAATCAGGAACAGATAAACCAGTTAAACAACCCCATAACTCCTAAGGAAATAGAAGCAGTCATTAAAGGTCTCCCAACCAAAAAGAGCCCAGGTCCAGATGGGTTTAGTGCAGAATTCTATCAAACCTTCATAGAAGACCTCATACCAATATTATCCAAACTATTCCACAAAATTGAAACAGATGGAGCCCTACCGAATTCCTTCTACGAATCTACAATTACTCTTATACCTAAACCACACAAAGACACAACAAAGAAAGAGAACTTCAGACCAATTTCCCTTATGAATATCGACGCAAAAATACTCAATAAAATTCTGGCAAACCGAATTCAAGAGCACATCAAAACAATCATCCACCATGATCAAGTAGGCTTCATCCCAGGCATGCAGGGATGGTTTAATATACGGAAAACCATCAACGTGATCCATTATATAAACAAACTGAAAGAACAGAACCACATGATCATTTCATTAGATGCTGAGAAAGCATTTGACAAAATTCAACACCCCTTCATGATAAAAGTCCTGGAAAGAATAGGAATTCAAGGCCCATACCTAAACATAGTAAAAGCCATATACAGCAAACCAGTTGCTAACATTAAACTAAATGGAGAGAAACTTGAAGCAATCCCACTAAAATCAGGGACTAGACAAGGCTGCCCACTCTCTCCCTACTTATTCAATATAGTTCTTGAAGTTCTAGCCAGAGCAATCAGACAACAAAAGGAGATCAAAGGGATACAGATCGGAAAAGAAGAGGTCAAAATATCACTATTTGCAGATGATATGATAGTATATTTAAGTGATCCCAAAAGTTCCACCAGAGAACTACTAAAGCTGATAAACAACTTCAGCAAAGTGGCTGGGTATAAAATTAACTCAAATAAATCAGTTGCCTTCCTCTATACAAAAGAGAAACAAGCCGAGAAAGAAATTAGGGAAACGACACCCTTCATAATAGACCCAAATAATATAAAGTACCTCGGTGTGACTTTAACCAAGCAAGTAAAAGATCTGTACAATAAGAACTTCAAGACACTGAGGAAAGAAATTGAAGAAGACCTCAGAAGATGGAAAGATCTCCCATGCTCATGGATTGGCAGGATTAATATAGTAAAAATGGCCATTTTACCAAAAGCAATCTACAGATTCAATGCAATCCCCATCAAAATACCAATCCAATTCTTCAAAGAGTTAGACAGAACAATTTGCAAATTCATCTGGAATAACAAAAAACCCAGGATAGCTAAAGCTATCCTCAACAATAAAAGGACTTCAGGGGGAATCACTATCCCTGAACTCAAGCAGTATTACAGAGCAATAGTGATAAAAACTGCATGGTATTGGTACAGAGACAGACAGATAGACCAATGGAATAGAATTGAAGACCCAGAAATGAACCCACACACCTATGGTCACTTGATTTTTGACAAAGGAGCCAAAACCATCCAATGGAAAAAAGATAGTATTTTCAGCAAATGGTGCTGGTTCAACTGGAGGGCAACATGTAGAAGAATGCAGATCGATCCATGCTTATCACCCTGTACAAAGCTTAAGTCGAAGTGGATCAAGGACCTCCACATCAAACCAGACACACTCAAACTAATAGAAGAAAAACTAGGGAAGCATCTGGAACACATGGGCACTGGAAAAAATTTCCTGAACAAAACACCAATGGCTTATGCTCTAAGATCAAGAATTGACAAATGGGATCTCATAAAACTGCAAAGCTTCTGTAAGGCAAAGGACACTGTGGTTAGGACAAAACGGCAACCAACAGATTGGGAAAAGATCTTTACCAACCCTACAACAGATAGAGGCCTTATATCCAAAATATACAAAGAACTCAAGAAGTTAGACCGCAGGGAAACAAATAACCCTATTAAAAAATGGGGTTCAGAGATAAACAAAGAATTCACAGCTGAGGAATACCGAATGGCTGAGAAACACCTAAAGAAATGTTCAACATCTTTAGTCATAAGGGAAATGCAAATCAAAACAACCCTGAGATTTCACCTCACACCAGTGCGATTGGCTAAGATCAAAAACTCAGGTGACAGCAGATGCTGGCGAGGTTGTGGAGAAAGAGGAACACTCCTCCATTGTTGGTGGGATTGCAGACTGGTAAAACCATTCTGGAAATCAGTCTGGAGGTTCCTCAGAAAATTGGACATTGAACTGCCTGAGGATCCAGCTATACCTCTCTTGGGCATATACCCAAAAGATGCCTCAACATATAAAAGAGACACGTGCTCCACTATGTTCATCGCAGCCTTATTTATAATAGCCAGAAGCTGGAAAGAACCCAGATGCCCTTCAACAGAGGAATGGATACAGAAAATGTGGTACATCTACACAATGGAATACTACTCAGCTATCAAAAACAACGAGTTTATGAAATTCGTAGGCAAATGGTTGGAACTGGAAAATATCATCCTGAGTGAACTAACCCAATCACAGAAAGACATACATGGTATGCACTCATTGATAAGTGGCCATTAGCCCAAATGCTTGAATTACCCTAGATCCCTAGAACAAACGAAACTCAAGACGGATGATCAAAATGTGAATGCTTCACTCCTTCTTTAAATGAGGAAAAAGAATACCCTTGGCAGGGAAGGGAGAGGCAAAGATTAAAACAGAGACTGTAGGAACACCCATTCAGAGCCTGCCCCACATTTGGCCCATACATATACAGCCACCCAATTGGACTAGATGGATGAAGCAAAGAAGTGCAGACCGACAGGAGCCGGATGTAGATCGCTCCTGAGAGACACAGCCAGAATACAGCAAATACAGAGGCGAATGCCAGCAGCAAACCACTGAACTGAGAATAGGTCCCCTATTGAAGGAATCAGAGAAAGAACTGGAAGAGCTTGAAGGGGCTCGAGACCCCAAAAGTACAACAATGCCAAGCAACCAGAGCTTCCAGGGACTAAGCCACTACCTAAAGACTATACATGGACTGACCCTGGACTCTGACCCCATAGGTAGCAATGAATATCCTAGTAAGAGCACCAGTGGCAGGGGAAGCCCTGGGTCCTGCTAAGACTGAACCCCCAGTGAACTAGTCTATGGGGGGAGGGCGGCAATGGTGGGAGGGTTGGGAGGGGAACACCCATAAGGAAGGGGAGGGGAGAGGGGGATGTTTGCCCGGAAACCGGGAAAGGGAATAACACTCGAAATGTATATAAGAAATACTCAAGTTAATAAAAAAAAAAAAAAGAAAAAAAAAAGAAAAAAAAAAAAAAGAAATTAAACAGAGAAGTAGACAGACTAAGAGAAGTCATGAGCCAAATGGACTTAACAGATATTTATAGAACATTCTATCCTAAAGCAAAGGATATACCTTCTTCTCAGCTCCTCATGGTACTTTCTCCAAAATTGACCATATAATTGGTCAAAAAACGGGCCTCAACAGTTACAGAAAGATAGAAATAATCCCATGTGTGCTATCAGTCCACCACGGCCTAAAGCTGGTCTTCAATAACTATAAGGGAAGAACGCCCACATATACGTGGATATTGAACAATGCTCTACTCAATGATAATCTGGTCAAGGAAGAAATAAAGAAAGAAATTAAAGACTTTTTAGAATTTAATGAAAATGAAGGTACAACATACCCAAACTTATGGGACACAATGGAAGCTGTGCTAAGAGGAAAACTCATAGCTCTGAGTGCCTGCAGAAAGAAACAGGAAAGAGCATATGTCAGCAGCTTGACAGCACACCTAAAAGCTCTAGAACAAAAAGAAGCAAATACACCCAGGAGGAGTAGAAGGCAGGAAATAATCAAACTTAGAGCTGAAATCAACCAAGTAGAAACAAAAAGGACCATAGAAAGAATCAACAGAACCAAAAGTTGGTTCATTGAGAAAATCAACAAGATAGATAAACCCTTAGCCAGACTAACGGGAGGACAAAGAGAGTGTGTCCAAATTAACAAAATCAGAAATGAAAAGGGAGACATAACTACAGATTCAGAGGAAATTCAAAAAATCATCAGATCTTATTATAAAAGCCTATATTCAACAAAACTTGAAAATGTGCAGGAAATGAACAATTTCCTAGACAGATACCAGGTACCGAAGTTAAATCAGGAACAGATAAACCAGTTAAACAACCCCATAACTCCTAAGGAAATAGAAGCAGTCATTAAAGGTCTCCCAACCAAAATGAGCCCAGGTCCAGACGGGTTTAGTGCAGAATTCTATCAGACCTTCATAGAAGACCTCATACCAATATTATCCAACTATTCCACAAAATTGAAACGGATGGATCACTACCGAATTCCTTCTATGAAGCCACAATTACTCTTATACCTAAGCCACACAAAGACCCAACAAAGAAAGAGAACTTCAGACCAATTTCCCTTATGAATATCGACGCAAAAATACTCAATAAAATTCTGGCAAACCGAATCCAAGAGCACATCAAAACAATCATCCAGCATGATCAAGTAGGCTTCATCCCAGGCATGCAGGGATGGTTTGATATACGGAAAACCATCAACGTGATCCATTATATAAACAAACTGAAATAACAAAACCACATGATCATTTCACTAGATGCTGAGAAAGCATTTGACAAAATTCAACACCCCTTCATGATAAAAGTCCTGGAAAGAATAGGAATTCAAGGCCCATACCTAAACATAGTAAAAGCCATATACAGCAAACCAGTTGCTAACATTAAACTAAATGGAGAGAAACTTGAAGCAATCCCACTAAAATCAGGGACTAGACAAAGTTGCCCACTCTCTCCCTACTTATTCAATATAGTTCTTGAAGTTCTAGCCAGAGCAATCAGACAACAAAAGGAGGTCAAGGGGATACAGATCGGAAAAGAAGAGGTCAAAATATCACTATTTGCAGATGATATGATAGTATATTTAAGTGATCCCAAAAGTTCCACCAGAGAACTACTAAAGCTGATAGATAACTTCAGCAAAGTGGCTGGGTATAAAATTAACTCAAATAAATCAGTAGCCTTCCTCAACACAAAAGAGAAACAAGCCGAGAAAGAAATTAGGGAAACGACACCCTTCATAATAGACCCAAATAATATAAAGTACCTCGGTGTGACTTTAACCAAGCAAGTAAAAGATCTGTACAATAAGAACTTCAAGACACTGAAGAAAGAAATTGAAGAAGACCTCAGAAGATGGAAAGATCTCCCATGCTTATGGATTGGCAGGATTAATATAGTAAAAATGGCCATTTTACCAAAAGTGATCTACAGATTCAATGCAATCCCCATCAAAATACCAATCCATTTCTTCAAAGAGTTAGACAGAACAATTTGCAAATTCATCTGGAATAACAAAAAACCCAGGATAGCTAAAACTATCCTGAACAATAAAAGGACTTCAGGGGGAATCAGTATCCTTGGACTCAAGCAGTATTACAGAGCAATAGTGATAAAAACTGCATGGTATTGGTACAGAGACAGACAGATAGACCAATGGAACAGAATTGAAGACCCAGAAATGAACCCACACACCTATGGTCACTTGATTTTTGACAAAGGAGCCAAAACCATCCAATGGAAAAAAGATAGCATTTTCAGCAAATGGTGCTGGTTCAACTGGAGGGCAACATGTAGGAGAATGCAGATTGATCCATGCTTATCACCCTGTACAAAGCTTAAGTCCAAGTGGATCAAGGACCTCCACATCAAACCAGATACACTCAAACTAATAGAAGAAAAACTAGGGCAGCATCTTGAACACATGGGCACTGGAAAAAATTTCCTGAACAAAACACCAATGACTTATGCTCTAAGATCAAGAATCGACAAATGGGATCTCATAAAACTGCAAAGCTTCTGTAAGGCAAAGGACACTGTGGTTAGGACAAAACGGCAACCAACAGATTGGGAAAAGATCTTTACCAATCCTACAACAGATAGAGGCCTTATATCCAAAATATACAAAGAACTCAAGAAGTTAGACCTCAGGGAGACAAATACCCTATTAAAAATGGGGTTCAGAGCTAAACAAAGAATTCACAGCTGAGGTATGCCGAATGGCTGAGAAACATCTAAAGAAATGTTCAACATCTTTAGTCATAAGGGAAATGCATATCAAAACAACCCTGAGATTTCACCTCACACCAGTGAGAATGGCTAAGGTCAAAAACTCAGGGGACAGCAAATGCTGGCGAGGATGAGGAGAAAGAGGAACACTCCTCCATTGTTGGTGGGATTGCAGACTGCTACAACCATTCTGGAAATCAGTCTGGAGGTTCCTCAGAAAATTGGACATTGAACTGCCTGAGGATCCAGCTATACCTCTCTTGGGCATATACCCAAAAGATGCCTCAACATATAAAAGAGACACGTGCTCCACTATGTTCATAGCAGCCTTATTTATAATAGCCAGAAAATGGAAAGAACCCAGATGCCCTTCAACAGAGGAATGGATACAGAAAATATGGTACATCTACACAATGGAATATTACTCAGCTATCAAAAACAATGTCTTTATGAAATTCATAGGCAAATGGTTGGAACTGGAAAATATCCTGAGTGAGCTAACCCACTCACAGAGAAACACACATGGTATGCACTCATTGATAAGTGGCTATTAGCCCAAATGTTTGAAATACCCTGGATGCCTAGAACACATGAAACTCAAAACAGATGATCAAAAATGTGAATGCTTCACTCCTTTAAAAGGGGAAGAAGAATACCCTTGGCAGGGAATAAAGAGGCAAAGATTAAAACAGAGACAGAAGGAACACCCATTCAGAGCCTGCCCCACATGTGGCCCATATATATATACAGCCACCCAATTAGACAAGATGGATGAAGCAAAGAAGTGCAGGCCGACAGAAGCCAGATGTAGATCTCTCTTGAGAGACACAGCAAGAATACAACAAATACAGAGGCGAATGCCAGCAGCAAACCACTGAACTGAGAACAGGACCCCCGTTGAAGGAATCAGAGAAAGAACTGGAAGAGCTTGAAGGGGCTCGAGACCCCATATGTACAACAATGCCAAGCAACCAGAGCTTCCAGGGACTAAGCCACTACCTAAAGAATATACATGGACTGACCCTGGACTCTGACCTCATAGGTAGCAATGAATATCCTAGTAAGAGCGCCAGTGGAAGGGGAAGCCCTGGGTCCTGCTAAGACTGAACCCCCAGTGAACTAGACTGTTGGGGGGAGGGCGGCAATGGGGGGAGGGTTAAGAGGGAAACACCCATAAGGAAGGGGAGGGGGGAGGGGGATGTTTGCCCGGAAACCAAAGAATTATTATTAAGTATTAAATAAATTTAAAAAAAAGAATTATGTCAGACTCAAATAGTATGCAAAAGCAAGAAGCCTTTTATTCTGCAGAAGTCCAGCATTTGGGGTATGGGGTGTGGAGGTGGGGGTGTTATCCACCATTTACAAAGTTATAAATGACCAGTTCAACTAGAAAGGCCCAATTTAAAGCAGATTAGGAGAATTCCAAAGAGGGGTTAGGTGACTGTTATATCGTTTGGTTGGCTCCATCTCTAGGGGTTTGAGTGTCTTTTGGGTTGGCTAGGGGTCTGGGGACATTACAGAACCATTGCTGGGGGGACTGGGGACTGTTGTTGACTCCCTGATCTTACCTCATGTTGACTCATTGTTATTCTCTCTTTTGTAAACTTATAAGCTACAGGAAACCTACTCAAGTCTACCTCTCATGGACCAAATAGACTCCACCCAGATAAGTACATCTGCCTAAAGTTCCCACTTACTACATATTCCAAAGGGTGGGATTCCTCTGGGTTTCAAATGTACATCTAAGAAATTTTTTTCTTTTCTTCCAAATATACTTAATCTTATTCTCTACCTATAATATATATGTATATATATGTATATACATATATATATATATATATACACATGTGTGTGTGTGTGTGTGTGTGTGTGTGTGTGTGTGTGTGTGTGTTCCAGCATCTTGTCAAGTACAGGTGCTTACTGCACCCGGGACAGCTCCAGAGAAGTGTCCTCCAGATGTTCCAATCTCCTTTCACAGACACAGACACTTCTATTGGACCTGTTCCTTCTGAGCTTTCCTCAGATGGTTCCACAGACACTGGACAACAAGGAAACAGCTAACTCTTAAGACTGGACAAACATCCCATACGCATTTTTCTAGGTTCCCTAGAGACACATCGCCCTATTCCTGCTCCACATCGCTTCTAATTTTGCTTTTGTTAATTAAACCAAAATGGGGGGACGTTGGTCGTCTGTCTAAGCTCCACTCCCACAGCTACCTGGCAATAGCCAGGTATGCTCTGCGGCACAGTTGCTTGGCAGCTGTGCCTGACTAGAAAAGAGGCTGCTTGCCCCCTCCTCTTCCCCTTACTCCTCTCTTTACCCTTTCTCATCTCTGCTCTCATGACCACTTTGTCCCCGTTCCTTCTCTCCCCATCCCACCCCCACCCTTTTCCTCCACATGCTTATGGCCAGCCTTTCCTCTCTTCTTCTCCCATTAAACCTCTGTACGTAGAACCATGTTGGCTTGATGTGTTCTGTCCAGAATGTGAGCCGAGATTAAAACCCCAACATTGGTCCCAATAGCTGCTTCTGATGGTGGTGCATTTTCTGATTGGCTGCCCAGGACCTGTGTTTTTCCTAGTAACTGACTTGCCTAGATTTGCCTAGTTGGAGGAAACAGAAATGTAGGCTTCGTATCTTGAAATTACCGTTTTGAAGCCTGTCACAGAGTCAGCCTGTCTCAGTCCTCTCAGTCTTTCTCTGGGTTTATTGGAGAATTATCTGGTTAAGAAATAAAGCTGCAAGCATCCTCGTCTGCATCAGTAAGGCTCTGACAAAGTCTCTCAGAGGATGCTTGCAGTTCACCTTTTGACTAAGAAAGAACTGAAGGAGCTGAAGAGGTTTGCAACCCCATAGGAAGAGCAACAATATCAACCAATCAGACTCCCCAGAGATCCCAGGGACGAAACCACCAACCAAAGGGTACACATGGAGGGACCCATGGCTCCAGCTGCATATGTAACAGGGGATGGCCTTGTCTGCCATCAATAGGAGGAACCTTTGGTTCTGTGAAGGCTTGTTTCCCCAGTCAAGGGGAATGCCAGGGTGTTGAAGTGGGAGTGGGTGGGTCGGAGAGGGAGCATCTGCATAGAAGTAGGGGGAGGAGGATCGGAGGGGGGAATGGGAAAGGGATAACATTTGAAGTGTAAATATATAAAATATCCAATTAAAAATTGAAAAAGAAGGCCCCCAGACCCTGTGAGAGAGAGACCCAACCGCCTGGTCAGGTGGGCACTCCTGAGGCTGCAGAGCGGAAGAGACCACCAACACTGCTCACCCCTGCCCACATCCCTGGCCCAAGAGGAAACTGTATAAGGCCTCTGGGCTCCCGTGGGGGAGGGCCAAGGAGCGGCAGGACCCCTGCCTGAGACACCGCCGGAACCTGAAAGAAACAGACCGGATAAACAGTTCTCTGCACCCAAATCCCGTGGGAGGGAGAGCTAAACCTTCAGAGAGGCAGACACGCCTGGGAAACCAGAAGAGACTGCTCCCTGCGCACACATCTCGGACGCCAGAGGAAAAAGCCAAAGACCATCTGGAACCCTGGTGCACTGAAGCTCCCGGAAACGGCGGCACAGGTCTTCCTGGTTGCTGCCGCTGCAGAGAGCCCGTGGGCAGCACCCCACGAGCGAACTTGAGCCTCGGGACCACAGGTAAGACCAACTTTTGTGCTGCAAGAAAGCTGCCTGGTGAACTCAAGACACAGGCCCACAGGAACAGCTGAAGACTTGTAGAGAGGAAAAACCACACGCCGGAAAGCAGAACACTCTGTCCCCGTAACTGACTGAAAGAGAGGAAAACAGGTCTACAGCACTCCTGACACACAGGCTTATAGGACAGTCTAGCCACTGTCAGAAATAGCAGAACAAAGTAACACTAGAGATAATCTGATGGCGAGAGGCAAGCGCAGGAACCCAAGCAACAGAAACCAAGACTACATGGCACCATCGGAGCCCAATTCTCCCATCAAAACAAACATGGAATATCCAAACACACCAGAAAAGCAAGATCTAGTTCCAAAATTATTTTTGATCATGATGCTGGAGGACTTCAAGAAAGACGTGAAGAACTCCCTTAGAGAACAAGTAGAAGCATACAGAGAGGAATCGCAAAAATGCCTGAAAGAATCGCAAAAATCCCTGAAAGAATTCCAGGAAAACATAAATAAACAAGTAGAAGCCCATAGAGAGGAGACACAAAAATCCCTGAAAGAATTCCAGGAAAACATAAATAAACAAGTAGAAGTCCATAGAGAGGAGACACAAAAATCCCTGAAAGAATTCCAGGAAAACACAATCAAACAGTTGAAGGAATTAAAAATGGAAATAGAAACAATCAAGAAAGAACACATGGAAACAACCCTGGATATAGAAAACCAAAAGAAGAGACAAGGAGCTGTAGATACAAGCTTCACCAACAGAATACAAGAGATGGAAGAGAGAATCTCAGGAGCAGAAGGTTCCATAGAAATCATTGACTCAACTGTCAAAGATAATGTAAAGCGGAAAAAGCTACTGGTCCGAAACATACAGGAAATCCAGGACTCAATGAGAAGATCAAACCTAAGGATAATAAGTATAGAAGAGAGTGAAGACTCCCAGCTCAAAGGACCAGTAAATATCTTCAACAAAATCATAGAAGAAAACTTCCCTAACCTAAAAAAAGAGATACCCATAGACATACAAGAAGCCTACAGAACTCCAAATAGATTGGACCAGAAAAGAAACACCTCCCGTCACATAATTGTCAAAACACCAAACGCACAAAATAAAGAAAGAATATTAAAAGCAGTAAGGGAAAAAGGTCAAGTAACATATAAAGGGAGACCTATCAGAATCACACCAGACTTCTCGCCAGAAACTATGAAGGCCAGAAGATCCTGGACTGATGTTATACAGACCCTAAGAGAACACAAATGCCAGCCCAGGTTACTGTATCCAGCAAAACTCTCAATTAACATTGATGGAGAAACCAAGATATTCCATGACAAAACCAAATTTACACAATATCTTTCTACAAATCCAGCACTACAAAGGATAATAAATGGTAAAGCCCAACATAAGGAGGCAAGCTATACCCTAGAAGAAGCAAGAAACTAATCGTCTTGGCAACAAAACAAAGAGAATGAAAGCGCACAAACATGACCTCACATCCAAATATGAATATAACAGGAAGCAATAATCACTATTCCTTAATATCTCTCAATATCAATGGCCACAACTCCCCAGTAAAAAGACATAGATTGACAAACTGGATACGCAACGAGGACCCTGCATTCTGCTGCCTACAGGAAACACACCTCAGAGACAAAGACAGACACTACCTCAGAGTGAAAGGCTGGAAAACAACTTTCCAAGCAAATGGTCAGAAGAAGCAAGCTGGAGTAGCCATTCTAATATCAAATAAAATCAATTTCCAACTAAAAGTCATCAAAAAAGATAAGGAAGGGCACTTCATATTCATCAAAGGAAAAATCCACCAAAATGAACTCTCAATCCTAAATATCTATGCCCCAAATACAAGGGCACCTACATACGTAAAAGAAACCTTACTAAAGCTCAAAGCACACATTGCACCTCACACAATAATAGTGGGAGATTTCAACACACCACTCTCATCAATGGACAGATCATGGAAACAGAAATTAAACAGTGATGTCGACAGACTAAGAGAAGTCATGAGCCAAATGGACTTAACGGATATTTATAGAACATTCTATCCTAAAGCAAAAGGATATACCTTCTTCTCAGCTCCTCATGGTACTTTCTCCAAAATTGACCATATAATTGGTCAAAAAACGGGCCTCAACAGTTACAGAAAGATAGAAATAATCCCATGCATGCTATCGGACCACCACAGCCTAAAACTGCTCTTCAATAACAATAATGGAAGAATGCCCACATATACGTGGATATTGAACAATGCTCTACTCAATGATAACCTGGTCAAGGAAAAAATAAGGAAAGAAATTAAAAACTTTTTAGAATTTAATGAAAATGAAGATACAACATACCCAAACTTATGGGACACAATGAAAGCTGTGCTAAGAGGAAAACTCATAGCGCTGAGTGCCTGCAGAAAGAAACAGGAAAGAGCATATGTCAGCAGCTTGACAGCACACCTAAAAGCTCTAGAACAAAAAGAAGCAAATACACCCAGGAGGAGTAGAAGGCAGGAAATAATCAAACTCAGAGCTGAAATCAACCAAGTAGAAACAAAAAGGACCATAGAAAGAATCAACAGAACCAAAAGTTGGTTCTTTGAGAAAATCAACAAGATAGATAAACCCTTAGCCAGACTAACGAGAGGACACAGAAAGTGCGTCCAAATTAACAAAATCAGAAATGAAAAGGGAGACATAACTACAGATTCAGAGGAAATTCAAAACATCATCAGATCTTACTATAAAAAACTATATTCAACAAAACTTGAAAATCTTCAGGAAATGGACAATTTCCTAGACAGATACCAGGTATCGAAGTTAAATAAGGAACAGATAAACCAGTTAAACAACCCCATAACTCCTAAGGAAATAGAAGCAGTCATTAAAGGTCTCCCAACCAAAAAGAGCCCAGGTCCAGACTGGTTTACTGCAGAATTCTATCAAACCTTCATAGAAGACCTCATACCAATATTATCCAAACTATTCCACAAAATTAAAACAGATGGAGCCCTACCGAATTCCTTCTACGAAGCCACAATTACTCTTATACCTAAACCACACAAAGACACAACAAAGAGAACTTCAGACCAATTTCCCTTATGAATATCGACGCAAAAATACTCAATAAAATTCTGGCAAACCGAATTCAAGAGCACATGAAAACAATCATCCACCATGATCAAGTAGGCTTCATCCCAGGCATGCAGGGATGGTTTAATATACGGAAAACCATCAACGTGATCCATTATATAAACAAACTGAAAGAACAGAACCACATGATCATTTCATTAGATGCTGAGAAAGCATTTGACAAAATTCAACACCCCTTCATGATAAAAGTCCTGGAAAGAATAGGAATTCAAGGCCCATACCTAAACATAGTAAAAGCCATGTACAGCAAACCAGTTGCTAACATTAACTAAATGGAGAGAAACTTGAAGCAATCCCACTAAAATCAGGGACTAGACAAGACTGCTCACTCTCTCCCTACTTATTCAATATAGTTCTTGAAGTTCTAGCCAGAGCAATCAGACAACAAAAGGAGATCAAGGGGATACAGATCAGAAAAGAAGAGGTCAAAATATCACTATTTGCAGATGACATGATAGTATATTTAAGTGATCCCAAAAGTTCCACCAGAGAACTACTAAAGCTGATAAACAACTTCAGCAAAGTGGCTGGGTATAAAATTAACTCAAATAAATCAGTAGCCTTCCTCTACACAAAAGAGAAACAAGCCGAGAAAGAAATTAGGGAAACGACACCCTTCATAATAGACCCAAATAATATAAAGTACCTCGGTGTGACTTTAACCAAGCAAGTAAAAGATCTGTACAATAAGAACTTCAAGACACTGAGGAAAGAAATTGAAGAAGACCTCAGAAGATGGAAAGATCTCCCATGCTCATGGATTGGCAGGATTAATTTAGTAAAAATGGCCATTTTACCAAAAGCAATCTACAGATTCAATGCAATCCCCATCAAAATACCAATCCATTTCTTCAAAGAGTTAGACAGAACAATTTGCAAATTCATCTGGAATAACAAAAAACCCAGGATAGCTAAAGCAATCCTCAACAATAAAAGGACTTCAGGGGAAATCACTATCCCTGAACTCAAGCAGTATTACAGAGCAATAGTGATAAAAACTGCATGGTATTGGTACAGAGACAGACAGATAGACCAATGGAATAGAATTGAAGACCCAAAAATGAACCCACACACCTATGGTCACTTGATTTTTGACAAAGGAGCCAAAACCATCCAATGGAAAAAAGATAGCTTTTTCAGCAAATGGTGCTGGTTCAACTGGAGGGCAACATGTAGAAGAATGCAGATCGATCCATGCTTATCACCCTGTACAAAGCTTAAGTCCAAGTGGATCAAGGACCTCCACATCAAACCAGACACACTCACTAATAGAAGAAAAACTAGGGAAGCATCTGGAACACATGGGCACTGGAAAAAATTTCCTGAAGAAAACACCAATGGCTTATGCTCTAAGATCAAGAATCGACAAATGGGATCTCATAAAACTGCAAAGTTTCTGTAAGTCAAAGGACACTGTGGTTAGGACAAAACGGCAACCAACAGATTGGGAAAAGATCTTTACCAATCCTACAACAGATAGAGGCCTTATATCCAAAATATACAAAGAACTCAAGAAGTTAGACCGCAGGGAAACAAATAACCCTATTAAAAAATGGGGTTCAGAGATAAACAAAGAATTCACAGCTGAGGAATGCCGAATGGCTGAGAAACACCTAAATTAATGTTCAACATCTTTAGTCATAAGGGAAATGCAAATCAAAACAACCCTGAGATTTCACCTCACACCAGTGAGAATGGCTAAGATCAAAAACTAAGGTGACAGCAGATGCTGGCAAGGATGTGGAGAAAGAGCAACAGTCCTCCATTGTTGGTGGGATTGCAGACTGGTAAAACCATTCTGGAAATCAGTCTGGAGGTTCCTCAGAAAATTGGACATTGAACTGCCTGAGGATCCAGCTATACCTCTCTTGGGCATATACCCAAAAGATGCCTCAACATATAAAAGAGACACGTGCTCCACTATGTTCATCGCAGCCTTATTTATAATAGCCAGAAAATGGAAAGAACCCAGATGCCCTTCAACAGAGGAATGGATACAGAAAATGTGGTACATCTACACAATGGAATATTACTCAGCTATCAAAAACAACGAGTTTATGAAATTCGTAGGCAAATGGTTGGAACTGGAAAATATCATCCTGAGTGAGCTAACCCAATCACAGAAAGACATACATGGTATGCACTCATTGATAAGTGGCTATTAGCCCAAATGCTTGAATTACCCTTGATCCCTAGAACAAACGAAACTCAAGACGGATGATCAAAATGTGAATGCTTCACTCCTTCTTTAAATGAGGAAAAAGAATACCCTTGGCAGGGAAGGGAGAGGCAAAGATTAAAACAGAGACTGAAGGAACACCCATTCAGAGCCTGCCCCACAGGTGGCCCATACATATACAGCCACCCAATTGGACAAGATGGATGAAGCAAAGAAGTGCAGACCAACAGGAGCCGGATGTAGATCGCTCCTGAGAGACACAGCCAGAATACAGCAAATACAGAGGCGAATGCCAGCAGCAAACCACTGAACTGAGAATAGGTCCCCCGTTGAAGGAATCAGAGAAAGAACTGGAAGAGCTTGAAGGGGCTCGAGACCCCAAAAGTACAACAATGTCAAGCAACCAGAGCTTCCAGGGACTAAGCCACTACCTAAATACTATACATGGACTGACCTTGGACTCTGACCCCATAGGTAGCAATGAATATCCTAGTAAGAGCACCAGTGGAAGGGGAAGCCCTGGGTCCTGCTAAGACTGAACCCCCAGTGAACTAGACTATGGGGGGAGGGCGGCAATGGGGGGAGGGTTGGGAGGGGGACACCCATAAGGAAGGGGAAGGGGGAGGGGGATGTTTGCCCGGAAACCGGGAAAGGGAATAACACTTGAAATGTATATAAGAAATACTCAAGTTAATAATAATAAAAAAAAAAATCCCATGGGGAGAGAGAGCTGAACCTTCAAAAAAAAATTGAAAAAGAAGTAAAAAGGAGAAAGAAATACAGCTGCCATATTATTGCAATATTTATATCATTGCATATATTTATATTAAAGAAAATTCATTTTACATACAACCGTTTCAAAATGCAGAATTGTGAAACGGAGTCCCAATGGATACATCTACAAAGCCCTCCTGAATCTGAATCTAAAGTTGTGGAAATAATGTAGGAGAGAGGGAAGAACATGTAAGAACTAGAAGATCAGAGAGTTTGTTATGAGATTTTTATCTCCTACTAAATGCAGAAGCTACATCAAAATATCTCATCAAACTGTCTGAATATAAGATGAACAAGGACGACCCAGTGACCATGCAAAACTGGACAGAGAAACGTCCATGATGCCTTGACCCTATACAAAGTACTGCCATCCCATAATCATATGGGATGCATACCACGATTATGTAGTACCCAAAAACAATAATGGTACATTTCACATTTTTGATCTGCCTTGATAATAATATCTTTCTTCATAGGAAAACTTTAGTTACCTTGGTATTTGAATGATAAGACAACTTGTTTTTCAAAAAAGGAAGAAAAGTATTTGTCATGAACTTCTTTGAAAAAAATCACAAAAAATATCAGAAAGCTGGATAACTTATTGAAGATAGTGTCAGGACATGATGAGGAATAGATGTCAGGGTAGCGGGAAAAGCAGGCAAATAAAGAAGGAGTAGCCAAAACCAATGAGCTTGAACACTGAATACTTTCTTTATGCAAGAGACTTATTTTTCTTTTATGAGGAGTATATGAAAGGTAGGGAATGGAGAAATTAACTAAGGAACATATTTTAACCCAATAAGCCACGCTATGTATGAAGTTTGAATTTAATATTTTTCTTTTTTAACATGTATTTATTTATTTATTTATTTCAAGTCTTTTATTGTATTCCCCATCAGAAGAGAGAACCAATTTCCATTGGAGATGGTTGGGAGCCAACCTGTGGGTATTGGAACTGAGCTCAGGACTTCTGGAAGAGAAGCCAGTGCTCTTAACAGCTGAGACCAATCTGTATCCCAGAAGTTAGAATTTGTAATGAAGTTGACAAGGCATGGAGAGTCTGAATTCACATAGCATTTGTGCTTCAGAAATATCAGTGGAGATGTAATTTGAAAACAAATAAAAAGAGCTATTATTTTCTTCTGGTTTCATAACACACCTGTGCAAAACCAAAACTTAAATTCCTATACTAAAGAGGAGCACCTAACATCTACATATCAAATTATGCTTCTGAATCTTCATAATAAAAATTAGAAATTTTACGAAAATGTTATGCAAATGAAAGCCTTCATTATACATATACTAGAAAACAAAATAGGTGAAATTCCAAAATTTGAGGGCCAATACTGTAAAGTATATGTCACATATAACTATTTAAAGTGAATAAAATGGATGACCAAGTTATAAATTTTAATAATGTTCAGTATAAATATCTTACTAGCGAGCCTGGAGTTTAAACACACAGTGATTTTAATTTAGATTCAAAGTGTGTTTGTACTCAGAGTCTTTCAGGTCCTCAGTCTCCTATACACATACTTCAGATAGTCAGATAGTCCTGTGTCACATCACGTCATCCAAAATACTAAGTGACTAAAGTATATCTAGAGCTGAAGAGAGGGGAGCCTAATATGTGCAGAGGAGGACATTTGCATACTATAAAATATAAAATTATAGACAAATTGATTTGAGAATAGTTTTAATTAGGGTTTCATTGCTGTGGAAGACACCACGACCAAGCTCACTCTTATAAGAAAAACATTTAATTGGGGTTGACTTACAGGTTCTGAGCTTCAGTCCATTGTTGTCAAGATGGTTTGGCGTGTCCAGGCAGTTATGGAGCAGGAGGAACTGAGATTTCTACATCTTCATCTGAAGACTGCTAGAAGACCAGCATACTCAGACAGCTAGGAAGAAGCTCTCAAAGCCCAGCCCACAGTGACACATTTACCCACAAAGGCCACACCTACTCCAACAAGGTCACACCACCTAATAGTTCCACTCCCTGGACCAAACATAGTCAAACCACAACGGAATATAATAGGAAAAATAATTATAGAATATATGAGTCTCCATACACTAGAAGGAACTGAAGAAAACTCCATTGAGTAAGTGCTTTGTATACACTGAACCAGGAGTGTCTTCTTTTCTGGTCATAAGAAATGCAGTAGAAATACAAAAGCTATACCACATGAATGTCACTAAATTTAAATTTCCACCCTGTCTTACCTGCAAAATATGTAGTAGCAAAATATGGCTAGTTGATACTCATGTATCTGAGGACATTTTGATGTATATTGTGGTGGCTAGTTTATGCCAACGTGACACAAGCTAGAGTTATCTGAAAGGAAGAAATCTTGTTGAAGAAAATATTTCCTCGGTTAGATCTGTCTGTCAGGCATTTTCTTAATAGTGAATATCATGGGAGGGCCCAGCTCCTTGTGGGTGGTGTCATCCTCCAATTACTTCATGAAAATATAAGCCTAATAGATTCTTTTGTCCCCAATTCTATTTTGGTCATGGTGCTGTGTCGGTCGCAGCAATAGACATGCTAAGACATGGTCTCACTCCTCATTCCAAAGCAAAGTATGTTTTTGCATTCAACTACAAAGTTCTATCTTCAGTCAATATTTAATTCATTCTTTAATGTCCTAAATATAGTTCTCTCTCTCTCTCTCTCTCTCTCTCTCTCTCTCTCTCTCTCTCTCTCTCTCTCTCTCTCTCTCTCTCTCTTGGTTGAAGGTATTTGATTATTTTCTGGGTGAAAAACTCAAGTATATCAATCAAAGTCGGATACATGAGGCCTGAAATAGAGGACTAATGAGGTGAGACTTTAGCTAGTTGTGGTCACAGATGTGTGTGTGTGTATCTGTGTGTGTGTGTGTGTGTGTGTGTGTGTGTGTGTGTGTGTGTGTGTGTGTATCAAAGCTACAAATAACATTAGCTGGATCTTTAACATAATGGCCCTTTTGAATATGAAATACTTGTAAATCTGACCAGTTTAAATTTTATTACCTGGTCAATTACCATATCATCACTGTCTCTTTGATTCACTCTTTGGAACCTCTGCACAGTTAGGTAACTGTTGTGATAAATTTAAATATACATCCGGGTAACTTTTAGTTTGTCATACATTTAGACTCAGAAAGTTACAGTTTAGTATCGATTCTATTTTAATCCACTTCGTTTGTCATGGTTTTTCTTGACATGAAGAATTGCAGAATTGCAGAGTTTAAGAGTGTATGTGAGTAACGAACCCGGCAATATTGTATAGACCTCCCTAGACATAAACAGAATGTATAGTTCTATTTGGTAATTAAGCGCTTTTAAGCATGCATGTAAAAGAGGCTGCTTTGATATTCCATGTGGAAATGTTCACTTATTTCATTAATTAATATATATTGAATAATATATTTCAGAACTTTATACATTACATAGCAATATGTTAATGTAAAATCCAATATTTTGTATACATTTGTTAATTTAAAAGTAACATTTATAAATAATTTTACAATTTCCCAGGTGAAGTCAAATTACTATAGTAAAGTTGCCACAGTAATCTTTTCTTGCATTCTTTAATAATTAAAAAGAATTGAAAAATGCTGTCTAATACAACTGTGCTGACTAACATGTTCTGTGCCTGCATGGTTGCTATGAACTCATTATGCAGCTCCTACAACCAGTGAACTGAGTTTTAATTTAATGCAACGCTTTAAACACTTAATATTATAGCCGAATAGCACCCATGTGTATCTAGTCGCATCTTAAGATACAGAGCAACTCTGCATCAGAAACAGCCTAATAATTTTACAATCTGGACAGCAGGTCGTTAGCTACAACTCCAAGGATAATGTTAGAATCAAGATGACGAAAGAAGGGCGGAGGCTGCCTCTTGTATGATGACACATCAGCAGTACAGCGTGGGTCTTGGGGAAAACACTACTATTGTTCTGCTAAATGGGCATGGCCATAAAATGACTTGATATTGTATTTGCTACAAAATGTATTTGTCCATTTGGTCAATCTCCACCAGAGAAGCTTCTGAAGGTAGACATGGATTAACACATACCCACACCTGGAAAACAGGCAGAGAATAAAGAAATCGAATGCTCATACCTATAAGACACTCCTACATAACATCCTTCTCCCGCCCCTGGGTGGTCTACACAGAAGAGGTGGCACAGAAAGGTTGTAAGGGTCAAAGCTGGTGGATGACGTTAAAGAATTAGTTTTTGCAGGCACAACAGGCCAGATTCACTTATAAATTCACAGAGACGGTGACAGCATGCACTAAATCAGCTCAGACTCAAACCAGACAAAATCCTAACATGGCAGAGGTGACCTAAGATGATACTGTATTTGATTGTTTCTGGGAGAAAGAAGTCAGCTTTCTTCAGTGGGGCATCATCTGGTATTTCAAACAGGGCAGGTCAACACAGAGGAGTCTTGACTTTTAGGAGCAAAAAAGAAGTTTTAAGGGAGAAATATGTACAATAATGAATGACATTATTTATTATATATTAGTACACATTGTAGCTGTCTTCAGACACAACAGAAGTGAGCATCAGATCTCATGACAGAGAGTTGTGAGTCACCATATAGTTGCTGGGATTTGAATTCAGGACCTCTGGAAGAACAGTCAGTGCTCTCAACCACTGAACCATCTCTCCAGCCCCTGCCATCCCTGTTTCTAAAATTAGGTTTCTCTATTTGCTGTAATTGGTTCTGATATGCCTCCCTTTTTGTCATATATTTCCATGTGCAGAAAACAAAAATCAGTAAATATTCTTTAAGTATGTATGTAACACATACATACATACACACATACACACATACATACATACATACAAACACACACACATATTTGCACACACATATACACATGCACAAAGACACACACACATGCACACATGTACACATAGGTGCACATACGCACATGTATATTCATAAAAACACATACACCCAAATATACAAGTTTCCTGGATTTTGATAATACGTCCTTTCTATATGGTATTAATATTTTAAAAGCACTTTGTTCCAAGAAACTTGTGATTGTGTAATTTTATGATGTAGAAGAAAAAAATCATTGATTATTCTATCTCTCATCTTACTAAGAATTCTAGCTGAAAGGACCATCCATAAGGGCCGGGTTGAGAATCAGGCAGCATATTCCTTCCTACTTAAGACAAACTATTAAAGTTGGACAGCTTCCCTCCTCTTGCCATCTCACATAATGTGTGACCCATACCTCAACCCGTGTCTTGCTCTTCATCCTCTCTTCAATGCGTTTATAATTTTACCAATGTCATTTCTTCAGTGGATCAGGTCTAAGCTCCTGACTACTTTGAGTGAAATGCCATCCCTTTTAGGTTGATGTTCTACAGAGCCAACACTTCAGTTACAATGTTTGCCTGACACTCCAAACTGAGCTATTATGACCTTAAACTAATTTTATAGCACCTATAGATACATATTTAGCTTGTACTCAGAGATACCATTTAGAGTTCCGTTTGTGTTTTCATAGTAATTCGATTTGAAGTTACAAGTACACAAAGGACACAGTGAAATATTGCTTAGTTCTTCCTAGCTCAGCTCTTTGAATATTCACGAGATGCAAACTAAAGCAAAAACTAGAAATTCCTTGGTGAGACTCTTGTGCAAAGGGAAGATTTTATTTGGTCTGTTTCTGGCTCTGAGCCTTCAGAGGCTAGCAGCTTCCAATTCATGTTTCTTGGAAGGCTTCCTGTTGGTAGTCAGCCATCGTTTTAAGTGTAAGGCTCAGCTATTCTGAGCTGAGCTCTAGCCTGCCAGGGCTCCTAGCCAGCAGCCAACCCCACCTTGCTCTTCTGTAAGGCAAGCCTCATTAACACCCAAATCTAATTAAAGCATTGGAACCTGGATTCCGTTTCCGAAACTGATACATAATTGGCATTAAACTGGTACTATTTGGGGAATGGTCCAATATATATTTCAAAAGTGAATAATATAAAGATTTTTTTATCCAGAAAACTACTAGGACCAAGACAGTCATTGTAATAGTTTTCATAAGTCAATATGTTAAAGTTTGAGCCCCATATGGCACTGCTGGAGATGGTGGGAATTTCTAAGAACTGGGGCCAATCAGATTGTTTAGGCGCTAAGGATGTGTCTTGCAACTAAGACACACTAGTTGTTCTCCCTCTCCCTCTCCCTCTCCCTATCTCCCTTCCTCTCCCCTCCCCCTCCTCCCACCTCTCTCTCCCTCCTTTGTTCTCCAACATGAGAAGAACAGATTTTTCTTTGTGGTATATTTTTTTTTATAGTCCCCCAACTAACTTGACCAATCAAGTATGGATTAAAAATGTCAACACATACAAGCAAATATAAGCTTTTCTTTTGAAATTGATTCTCTCTGATATTTCCTTACAGTAACAAACGTTGCTAACAATGTTGCAGAGTTCATATACATCCTCTATTGACAATGAACATTCATCCCACATTTCTTAAATCTTTGGAGTCTCTGTATACCCTGGATACATCAAGACTAACAAATTAAGGAACTTGAGGCTTCCATTTGCTTTCTCTTAGAACATTTACTCATTCTTAACCAGTATAGAAACTGAAGTAAACCCCTAAAAGGTCCATGGGAGGACCAAGTAAGGACCTTATTTCAGCAGAGAATCTGTCACCAAACTAATCTCAAAGAACTGTATTTGTGACCTCTTCATGAGGTCACATTATCTTCATACTCATCCTTGTAGAAGTAGTTTACATTTACAATTTAGTGCTCAATAAAATATCACACCAGGAAAACTTAATTCCCTGTCTTAGATTCCCTATGTATACTACCAACCCCAGCACACTGACTTTGTTTTTGGCGTCTTTTTCCCCTCTGTGTTTATTAATTTATATCAACCCTCATCTCAACTGGAACATGAAATAAAATAAGATAATATAAGATAAATAAAATGAGAACACTATAAAAGAAGGTGTCTGTGTCTTTCAATTTATTTTAGAACAATCACACAATATTGAGTAAATGATTAATAATTTGCTTCTATTTAATGTCAAAGAGGATCTTGTTATTTGGTGAGAGAGACAGAAAATACTATAAGCATAAAGTCTTTTTCTATATCCCTAGATACATTACTTTACTCACTTTCACATATCTAGAAAATAATTAAACTAGAAACTTAAATCCAGAAATTAAATCTGATCTCAATAAATAGGCAATGGCTATGATATTTATTATAAATGAAGTTATACAAGCTAGGTATCCAGAATCAAAATCTAATTTTGATTGATTTCAAAATAAACTAATATGATTTGATCTGAATTGATTAAATGCATGGTAGTAAATTGTAAGTAGTCAAATCCAGATATCCAGCCCAATCCCCAAGGGAATATATGCTAGGGAGCTGAGCTCTGGCACACCTCATGGATAAGCTGCCTCTTGGACCACAGATATTTCTATTCAATCAATTTTCATAAGGATATACATACTTATTCATACATATTTTCCCACACACATTCACACACACATACACATACAACACAACACACACATACACACACACACACAACTTCTCACAGTCTTTCCTCCAATCTTTTTCATATAAATCAGAACACAACTGTTGTCACTACTGCCCTTGATCAGAAACATCTATAAAGTTCTATGTTTTTCTTTTGTAGTATATAACAGTGCTTTTAGAACTATTTTATTATTTATCTATTATTCTTTGAAAGTTTCATACATATACACATTATATCTTTGTAATTTTTCACCACCAACCCCTTGATTCCACCTACTAATTCCAAAACATCTAGTAGCCTGGAAAATAAAATGCTAATACCCTAGTTCAATAAAATTCTGTCTTTTAGATTGTGATGTGTTTTTCAAGAGCATATGGAAGCCAGAGGAGTGTCTCTAGATTTCCTTACAGTGGTAGGAGAGCCCGCTCTAAGGTGCTTTCTGCCCTATCCATGGCTCTGATGATCAGGGAGATCAGCACTCAAATAGCAACTTGAACAAAAATAGACAAAGGAGACAGCAGTTCTGCCTGCCTGCCTGAAAATCCTGACTTTTGACAGACAAATCCTTGAATATAGCCACGCCAGGAACAGCCTACACTATCTGCAGGGGTTTATACGAGAATCAGAAAGATACTTTTGATGGCTCTTTCCCGATAGTTGCTAATTCTATTCTTATTTTCATAGTTCCATTCAGCCAATGGGGGGATGATCAGGCACCATTTATGTGGTCATTCTGGGTCTGTAAAGACAGACCATGTGAAGAGCTCGGAGGAGGAGGAGGAGGAGGAGGAGGAGGGGGAGGAGGAGGGGGAGGGGGAGGGGGAGGGGGAGGAGGAGGGGGAGGAGGAAGACTGAAAATGCTTTCAGGCTTTAGCACTTCCTGCACATGCAACATTCCATTTCTTTAAGCTGTACCTGTGCCAGAATCACACTCCATTGTTACTTGTTCCATTTGAAGTATCAAATCCCCTGTAGCAATCTGTTTAAAGTTCTCTTTACCAATTTAAGGTTATTAATTCCAAGTTAGTAATAAAACATCTCCTGTTAAGCATTCCTAAATGTCTGTCCACTTTATCCTTAGAGGGAGAATAGGCACATCTAGTCAGAGAAAGCTTATGGTTTCTACCAATAACTTCAATATTTTTACCCAACTCTTATCAAATGGGCTTCAAGATGTTTTTTTTTTCATTTTTCCTTTTTGTCTCTTCCCTTCTTAAGTAGATTCTATCTTATAAAGTTAATGATAAAGAAATCTCAAGGATTTCAAAAAAGAAATGTCCTAAAAGAAGCTAACCAAGATGTATCATCATCATCATCATCATCATCATCATCATCATCAAAATCATCATCATCGTCGTCGTCGTCATCATCATCAAAATCATCATCATCATTATCACCAAAATAATCATCACCATTATTAATCATTTTCAAATGTTATTGGGTAGCTCCTCCAGGTCGATGTAAAGAAGCATTCTCCATCAAAGATAGAGTCCTGAGGCTCATTAAACAAAGCAATCAAATGCTAGCCTGAATTTACTGTGTTTACTCATAGGAGCATGAGTGACCCAAAGTTAGCTTTCAGGTAGCTCACTAAAGACCACCCTTCCTCAAAAATTGTTTACTTGTTTCTCAGTCTTTGGAAGTGGTGTTGTGTATCTTATAACTTTCTGAGGTCCTCAGTCTTATATGTTTCATTTGCTTATGAGTCTTGGTCCCCATTCTAGGAGGTAACATTTTACTCTGAAGGAAGTGACCACAAAATAGATACTGTAGAGTCAGGTTGTCATAGCGATAATTCTGTCTCAGAGAATTGTGGTTTGGGCCACTTTGGGCAGAATTTGAGTGCCTGACCAGCCTAACAAAGGAGTTGGCAGACTAATGGGAAACTAGGGAGGCACTATGAATTTCCTCTTCTTTTTTAATGTCATTCCTCTCTTTCCTCTTCATTTTCCAATGCAAGAGTTTAGACGTGGAGCCTCATCTATGCAATGAGAGTGCTCTACCACATAGCTACCTCTCCATCCTCATAATGGAGTCTTCTCACACTACTCGGCAAGCTGAATCTGTTTAGTCAACGTTCACAGCCTATACTTCTATTGAAGCAAACTGTACTTTGACAAAAATACATTTTACTGGTAGTTCCTCAAGAAAACTTTCTCTAGCTCTTGGATTACACAGCAACTGAGTCAATCTTAATATCTCTGATGACAGATATTCTCTGTCACCAAAATATTAGAACACTCATTATACAATCCTGAAATTATGATAAAACACATAATGATTAGATTCTCATGTCAGAATGACCCTTACATTTTCCTGGAGTGGGTCTGACAATTCCTTGATACTACTTTCTAAAAACAATGGTTTTCCAGTATCTGTACTTACTGAAAAAATATATTGTAGAAATTTTCTAGATGAGTTCCTTTCCTATGACAAAAAAAGTCCTATCTAAGAAATTTCAAAGGAAGCACCTTATTATCTGCCTCGGCCCTTGACAGAAGCAAAGCAATCACACTAGAATTCTCTCCATTTCCACCCTCAGACACTTTTAAATCCTGTCATCCAAATCAGTATGGTGCTAATACATTCTCAAGCACTGAGGACTCAGAGGAGCGTGAGGCTTCAGTGTGTTTATAGAATACATTTCATGTAGACAGGCGCGGAAGGAACAGTTTGCATAATCATCTGCCAAGAAGAATCCATCTGTCAGGAGACGGGAAGCTGTTA
Organism: Rattus norvegicus; assembly: GCF_021556685.1. Lineage (NCBI taxonomy): Eukaryota > Metazoa > Chordata > Mammalia > Rodentia > Muridae > Rattus > Rattus norvegicus. Next base: position 110,753,858 of record NC_141542.1, read on the forward strand.
TCAAACAAGCGCATGTTAAAAACAAAATCTCAATTCACTTTTTTGTGCACTACATTTCCTTGAGACTAATTATTGGTGTGCATATAAATGGAGGAAAATATTTCGTCTTGGTATCACTTCAAAATTCTGGTCTTAGCAAGACACAAAAATAGTTGTTCTGTCATGTGATTTCCTCTGGGGATTTCCTGTGCAACAGAGAGTGTTGAGGCTGGGAATTCCAAGCAATTCTCACTTGCCAATGAGAAATTTTACTCTCCTGCTTGTGACAAACATGAACAGCTAAAACATTGTTTCTGCTCCTTAATGTGAACTAATCCTTGTTGGAGTGCAAAGAAAAAAGTGCTGCATATTTCCCTAACAACAAAGCATTCATCACTGTAATTGGTTTCTGATAAAGTTCTTAAATTTCTGCTCAGTTAACTATGAAATGAACATCATTCTTTGGAGAGAAACTGAAATGTACAAAGGCTCACTTTAGAGACTATAGTGTAATGTAAATGTCTGAGCAAAAAAATGGAGAGAAGGGAATTATTGTGTCTTGAAATGTTCTACAGTTAAAAGCTTCAGTTTTTTGATATTGTATGTATTCTATAAAGAGTGTTGCATCCTCAAGTTTTATGCTTGTAACTATGTACTTAAAAGAGTATTGATACGGGCTGGAGAGATCTCAGCGGTTAAGAGCACTGACTGCTCTTCCAGAGGTCCTGAGTTCAATTCCCAGCAACCACATGGTGGCTCACAACCATCTGTAATGGGATCTGATGCCCTCTTCTGGTGTGCCTGAAGACAGTGACAGTGTACTCACATACATGAAATAAATATTTTTAAAAAAAGTATTGACACAAAGATTGGCACTCTTACGCTTTATTACATGAGATAAAAGATTTTAAACAGTATAACAATCACAAAGAACAATTATTTACAGATGCCCACTGGCGTTCATTTACAGATATTTGTTGAATACCTCTGTTGTGTCAGGCAATGCCTAGGATTTGGATATTGCAGTTAATTCAACTAAAAAAAAAAACTTCTAAGTATTTTGATTTTAGAGCTTTGACAAAAGCATTTTTTACAATTATGAAAACACTGGCTATCCGCCCTGAGCTCTCAGCTTCTCATGGCATTCTGTGGCACCCATCATCCCATTGTTGTCATTTCTGGTTATGTATCACTTCATTCAAGCAAGGTATTTCCGAGTGCTTGAGTTAGCTTCAATGTTCTACATTAGATTTCCAATCTATTAAAGGGCTTAATAAGTACTAATTATAATTGTTGAATTCAAATTACAACTATAAAACACTAAAATGAAGTTGTTGATAACATACAGTATATTTATAAGCAAAGATATTATATGCCAGATGACAGGTGAGACGTAGACATACTCCAATACCACAGCGTTGACCCTTAGTAATTTTCCTATTAATTTCATTTTAAGCTTTACTTAAACTTTAAGCTCTAAATTTAAACTTTAACGTTTCTTTTTGAATTGTGTTTGAGGGGGGCAGTGCATTAGTGTGTCAGCTCTCAGCTTGCGGCTCCTGCTGTTATGCCTACCTCTGGCTATCAGATGCCACACCATAATGGATTCTTACATCTCTGAAGCTGAAAGTTCAAATAAACTATTTCTTTTAGTCATGAGTTTTAACAAAGCAATAGGGGGAAAAAAGTAACACAGAGGTTGGTGCCAGAGAGTCGCAGTGAAGAACCCAACTTCCCTTCCACCCTTTGGAGGAATGTGGAAGACTTTGGAACTGTGAGCTTGATGTTCAGTTGAATGCAGAGGGGCAGGGCACAATTGTCTGTGCTAGGAGGAGTCTGAAGGACCCACCCTAGCTAAGCTCAACACGTTTGAAAGAAAAGGTCCTAAGCAGTTTTTCATTCCCATAAAACAACTGCAAACAAAAGTATGTACTAATGTGGTTAAAGGAAGTAAGGTCCCATTCAAAACGGAAAAAGGAGATTGACAGACATCATTTTGTGTTGCTGGCTTTCAGGGCATGAACAGTGTAAGAGTGGAAGAACTATATATTCTTCCTCCTCTGTTGCAGAGAGCTAGGCAGTATGAACTGGAGGAGTTCCTGCATGAAGGCATTTAAAGATCATTACAGGAAGCCATGAATGTAAAGCTTGGGTTACAGTAGACATCTCAAGTGGTCGGACATACAAAAACTGAGAATCCTGACAAAAAAAGCGACATACAGTGAATCTCCACACAGCTCAAGGGAGAGATGTGCTTTATAGACAGCAAGGCTGGTATGAGGAGGTGACTAAAGTCATTGACTTATTTGACTTATTTAAAATCATTGGCTTAGAGCTACTGGTTCTGGTGTTTTTATTTGCTGTCTTCTGATATTGCATCAGTACAGTATTTTCTTACTATGCTTTCTCTATTTTAGAATGGCAATGAATACATATATGCATACACAAATACATATACACATACATATATGAGTTATGTATATAATTTGCTCTGTGAGTTTTTACAGTGGCTTATAATTAAGAGGTTGCCTTAAGTCTCAGGTGACGTCAAGAGTTTTAAATGATTGTTGAGATTGTTAAAGAATATGAAAATGAATTGAGTACATTGTAATCATGATTCAGTGGAATGTGGTGGTTTGAAAGATAATGTTTAATGTAGAATCAAAGATTTAAACCCTTGGATCTCCAACTGGTGGTTTTGTTTGGGGAGGCTGTGGAACCTTTGGGAGGTAGAACTTTAAGAGAAGCATGCCACAGTTTGAGTGGTGGGAGTCTCCTAGGGTTTACAGTCTTACTCCACCTCAAGATCTCCTACTGTTTCATGGTTGTGTTGAAGATATGAGCTTTTGTCTGTCTGCCGCAGATGCTGTGTCTGCACTTGCTGGTCTGCTTCTCCACTGTAATGGGCCCTTATGACAATTAAAGCATTCCCTTCGTGAACCATTAGCCTCAAGTTCCATTTTCTGTAAGTAACCCTAGTCATGGTGTTTTCTCATAGGAAGAAAAAAGGAACTAATGCAGGAGGTGTGTGTGTGTGTGTGTGTGTGTGTGTGTGTGTGTGTGTGTGTGTGTGTGTGAGAGAGAGAGAGAGAGAGAGAGAGAGAGAAAGAGAGAGAGAGAGAGAGAGAGAGAGAGAGAGAGAGAGAGAGAGAGAGACTTGCACAACATCACAGTTCTCTAAGGTCTGCACATACTTACTATAAAATTGAGTATATCCTTTGATATATGTAATTCTTTGTCCTCATGACAAATTTTGAGATAATAATTATATCTTATGGGAGCAGAAATGAAGTTTATATACTGGGGATGGAAAGGGTTAAACAGAGGTTGTAGGGGTATAGGGTAGATGATGGTGTAGGAATGAGGGTTAACCCAAATAAAAGTCATTTTATTAGCCATATGGAAATTTTCTAATTTGTAGCCAAATTGATAATAGGTATAACTTATATTCTAAAATATTTTCAAGGTACATATTTGTGTGTCTGGAAAACGCTGTTCTTAAAATTCTGTGGGTTATTGAATAAAACCCTAATGACATATGTGGGGTATCATTATTAAGGTTACTGATTAAGGAAGTGCCAGACGATCCTGAAGTAATGCAGGTTCTTTTCATTCCTCTTGGTATCCCACCTGGAATAGATGATAAAACACATCACACTTTGTTTGCAAGATACAGAGAAAGGATACCAGCAGCTTCCTCTCTAATTACCACGTTTCAGAGTCTGGAATGATGAGTGAAAGGTGTTTGAGGAGAAATGGAATCTGTGTTTCTACCACTTATTGTTTTCACGTTGTAGATCAGTATAGGAAAACTGAGTTGGTATTTATTAAATATCTTTCTATGTGCATAGATTGAATATATGATATTTTACTGATGAATTTTCTTATAGAAAACATCAATATAATTTCTTTTTTCAACAACACAGTAGCACTACATACCCTTGCAGGTACATATGTAAAGCTTGTGTTTCCAGTCTACACTCAAAGAAGAAATTTAAAAAGCACATATTTTTATTTTTTGTGAATTTTTCCTATTTCAACTCCATTAGAAAAATAGTTTTATACCAGCAATATTTCATAATGCTTTCTTTTGCTATACCAATAATTATTATATCTCACAAGAGAAAACTATATTGGTTATATCATATATTGTAATACAATATTATTATATGTATACTGTGTCATCCTTGTTTATTGAATGGATAGTTTTGCTACATCTAATCTCATATTTTTCTAGACTTTGTGATATGGTTGGAAGTTCTTTCCAAACAACAAAATTAATGGTTGTTTAATCTTTTGTGTGTTGTTTTACAACGCTTAATGTTTGTATTTGCTTTATAAATGAACTTTGTCGTAAAAATGCTTAGAAAAAGTAGTTGGGTCAACACATCAAATAAATAAATCATTGTGTTCTCACAAATAAAAAACAACATTTTCAAACCTAAAGTTAAATATTACATACACACTGGAGTTTGTTCTCTACTTTGCTTTTGTCTTTAATTATACTATTCTTAAACAGAATTCTTCTTTTAAACTGCTGTTTTATATTATCTACAACCTAGTCTTTTATTATTTTTCCTTGTTATACTGCCTTATTACAGCTATTAGGATTTCAAATGAAAGTTGGGATCACCATAATCCGTTTTTAAAGTAACTATTATTACTTTAATGGGAATTCATAATAAATTTACAAATATAAAACATAATTCAGGTAGAATTGACTCTTTACCTGCACTCACCTTCCTGGGAAAGAATAGCAGGCAGTGTAGTATTTAGACTTTTGATGTTATTAAGTGGTTTTCCTCATAGAGTGCATCCTTAGAGATAGTTCATCAATATGTTTCCTTATTCAGTATTGGTTTTCCTCCCTTTTGCTTTTATTAGCTTTCTAATTATATATGTTTTATATATTATATATATAGTTATATATATATATAATTATTGAATTACTCAAGACAGCTATGCATACTTTGTTCCTTTAGGTTTCCTGCTCCCCCTTTTGATACACTGTCGTGTTCTAGATTAGCTTTGGCCTCCAGATATACATAGGAAAACAACGAAAAAAATTTTAAGCTCCATAGGTTCCAAAGTTTTTGAAGACAGAACTGAATAAGATTAAGAGCTAAGGGAGAAGACAAAAGCATTCTTGTAGGCCTGACAGTATCTGTCAATTTCCCTTCTATGTATTAACTAACAGGAGTTGAAAGCTTAGTAACTCTAGACTATGGGTCAGAGTTTGGGATGGTTTCATTATACAAATCAATGTCACTTGAAGTTTTAAAGCACATGAAGATTGAGAAAAAATAGTCCCTGTAGAAAATAGAACTCCAGAAGACCTGGATGCTATGGCTGCCTCCCTACTTAAGGCTCCACCCATCACTTACAATCATTTTAGAAAGAGAAAGAAAAGGGGGGATTACATTTATGAGAATAATTGAAAAGTGGACGTCTGTGTGTATCTGTTCACATTCAGCCTGGTAAGTAACGTTTTCTGTGGAACAGGAATGTGTTGTCCTGTTCAAGGCTTTGAACTTCAACAGTAAAACTCAGTGGTTAAAATGCAGACCACATACAAGTGCACCATTTATCCTTTAGGTTTTATAGAGTTGGCCTCTGCCTGGTCCCAGCCCAACATTTTAACAATTTTTTCTATTCTTTTTATTTGAAAATTTCACTCATTCATATTTAGAATTCTGATCATTTTCACACCCAACTTCTCCTTTTCCTCCTCCTCCTCCTCCTCCTCCTCCTCCTCCTCCTCCTCCTCCTCCTCCTCCTCCTCCTCCTCCTCCTCTTCCTCCTCCCTCTCTCTCTCTCCCTCTCTGTCCCCATTTCTTTTAACCAAATCCTAACTAACACTCATATCTTGGTTTTTATTCATAGTCCATTGACCTTTTTTTTCCCAAGTGTGTGAGAAGTTATTCAGTAGAGCAGAAGCAACCTATCTATGTGCTTTTCACCTTCTCCAGTCCCAACAGACTGGTAATCCCTGTCAAAAATCCAGAGGATGGAGACTTAGCCCCTATTCTTGTGAGTAGGTGAGATGGAATATCTTCAGTATCAGTCTTGTTTGACGTTTTTCTCTAGAATCTACCTGGTTTACTTAGATCTTCACTATGAAATATCTTGCATATTTTTGTGTGATATAAAGATCAGTGAGGAGAATTATTAAAGTATCTCTCACCTTGTGGACTCTAATCTCATTTTCTGTGTCAGCAGCCTTGTGTTCTGAGATGTAAAGAGGGCAGATGCTGGGGTGATCACAGGAAGCATGTGTTCAAGTTGCTGTCAAATCTCTACTGCCATGAAATTTGGGAATTTAAAAAGTATTAAACCTATAGGTTTTCTTCACAGAAGTTTTTATTTCTAAAACATTATGCAAATCCAATCCAAGCCTAAAGAAGATTTTGTGAAATTAAAATAAAAGCTTAAAATAGACTCATTCTTGAATGATAGAAAGCCAAACATTACTAGTAAAAACACTACTATATAGATGTTTTTCTATTTATACAACAAACAGTTATATATGGAAAAAAATTCTGCTAGCCACATCTTCTTTTATATATACCCTGTGAGCTCTATTGTGGAGTCCATGCCAAAACGCGTATGCATCTTACTTTCAGTAGAGCATTATAAAAGTGAAACACTTTATCTGTCTAATGATAAAATCATTGTTAGGGTTTCCATAGTTTACTCAAGCTTCCATGAGCAGTTTCGAACAATGATAGATGCAAATTTCTGGGTGAGCCGTCCTAATGAGGTAGATTCTTGCACATGAGGAAGATGATGATGATTCCTGTGAAGGGATGTTCTTTTTCTAATGATTATTTCATAAATAGAAATAAGTGATTATATTATTATGCTTCCAGGAGTCTGGAATTCTCCAAGTGCCAAATCGACTGATTCATGCTTGAGAAGGTCCTGCCTTTGCTTATTTTCTGGATTTCAAATGACACGGCACTGGCAGCAAACAAAGATGAAGCAAATTAGCGATGAACAATGAAGAAGACTGAAGTTGGCATCCTAACCCAGGGGAACTTGCCAAAGAACAAAGCTGATCTCCTTGGGTCTATCGCTTTCTATTTTGAGAGGATGAAACAGATCCTTTACTGTGCTATAGGAAAGGAGCCTGAACTCGGGGAGATGTGAATGCTTTTGAGAAGCCAAAGTGTAGGCAATAAACACGATCAGTCAATCCCGTGATACTATAATTAAATGTAGCGATTGTTTTAATTTAGCAATGTACACCCAATATGCACGATGGAAATAATCATCTGTGGTGAGCTTGCGCTGGACAGTATTGTTAGTAGTCATTGTCCAGGATGATTCTATGGGAAGAATGAAGCTTCCTACTTCTCAGTGGATCTCTTTTAAGCAGTTTCACAGGTAAAAGGACATGAGAGCCATACTGTAGTAAACTCTACAACTCAGAGAATGGAGAGAGAAGACTGAACTACATCTAGCACGGGACTCATGATTGAGTTGGCAAGGTCTGATTATTGGACTTTAACCCAGAGAAGGTTTATGTTGCACCTCTAGATAGCATTGGCCACGGAATAATGAAAAAAATCATAATTTCTCATGTTTATACATTCTATTGACATAAAATTGCTCAATAACAGCTTTTACTTTTATTTTTATTTCTGGTCATGGTGTATATATGTGCACACGTATGCCTGATCACATATGTATGCATACGAACATACACTTGTATGCTCAGATGTGTAGAGGTCAGAGGTCAACCCTGAGTGTCTCTCCGATCAAAACCCACATAATTTTTTAAAATTTCCCCCTTCTCTTCTCTCTCTTTGTGACTGGTAACATTTAATTGGGATAATTAGCATGGGTATGGAAGTTATTGATTCAACAATGGACAACTTACCAGTGACTATACCATGAAAATTACAACTTACCCCCAGTGACTACTAACTGTTTCTAGTACCTAAAGGAAGCTTGAAACCTCATAAGTCTCTCTTCTCTTTGAAAAATGGTGAAAGGCCCAGACTTGCGCAGTTTTTATACAGGTATCCACTTCTCATGTTTGATCATGGGTGCATAGGTGGGTCATGTACAGAGGGCAGGATATGAAAGCATTCTTCCCTGTCTTTGGGATCTCACATTCTTCTGGCTTCCCCATTTGCAATGTTCCCTGACACTTGGAAGGGGAGATACAGGTGTCTTGTTCAGGGCTGAGAAATCACAAGTTAACTCTTACCCATCACCTTTACAAATTATGAAACGTCACAGTCCCCACGACCCACTGCAAAAAGGCAGTTTTCTGACAAAGAAAGAGCACCCCTAGTCTATGGGTATGAACAGAACTAGAAGACAATTTACATTATTATATTTAGCAAAATAACAGTAGTACATTCCAACAGAGATATGTTAGGATCTATGGCAGGTCCAGTCATGATCTTTTGACCAGGTGTATGGTGTCAGGAATGAGTTCGCTCTTGTGGTACAGCACTTAAAACCCTCATAAATTCATAGGTTACCATCCAAACAGGCATGCCACCATTGTCCCAGTGGTTACATGTTCCCTAGGGGATATGTTTTGTATCATGAAAGGTCTACCTCTGGGTAAAACCCATGATGCTTTTGCTTCCTGACCTGTCACCTTCTAACTCTGAGACAATTAGTCAGCAGGGAGGATACTTAGAGCCCAGCCCAGATTAATGTTTCTGTACTCTACAGCTGAAGCTTGTCACATTTGATTTTTTAGAGATGGATTTCTCAAGGGAATCAGGAAATCACAGATGACAACAACCTGGATACCCAATGAGTTCAAAAGACCTTCCTATCTCTGCCCCCTTAGTACTAAGACCACATTCCTGCATACTCATCTCTTTTATAGAGTCCCCAGGAATTTTGTTCGACATTTGTGTGGCAACAGCTTTATCTTAGAGCCAGCACGACAACCCTTGTCATGCACTTTAATATCTTTAGATATTACTCTTATTCAATATATTATCTAATGGAGATAGGGTGCAATATATAATTAAGAACAGTTGGTAGTTGACAAAATAGAAATTTACTATATGGAAATAATGAACATTGTGTTTACAACTTTAAATATTGTGTGTCAGAAAGACAGCATTTGCTTGTATGCATAGTGAAAAAATACAGCAAATGCATCTCGATGGGCTAGTAGCAATTAATTTAATATGCTGGAATAGGTTTTGAATACATTAGCTGTTTTCTCTAAACTGCACGTAACTGGAAATCTGAGAATAGATACTAAATATAGCGACAGAATTTTGACATTGAGAGATAAAACACATTTTGCTTTCAAGCAAGGCCGAGTTTTTTCTCATCAGAAAAAAATATTTTATGAAGCACTGGCTAAAGAATATCATAAATGAGTAATCAAAACAACACTAATGAACCTGATTTCCATTAAAGTTTTAATGGATTCAAGTTTATACAGGAGCTTGACATGCACAATGACAAAGTACTAGGTAATTATCAAAGAGGACAAAAGCTGTGACTAGAATTTTCATCATTGAAAACATGCAATGACCTATTTTTTTCATTAAGTGACAGCAGGGAGAGCCATGAAACCTAAAACCGTAAACAATTTATGAAGGAAATAAATTGTCTTTTTTAACACATGACAAAAGCAATTTTACCATTTTGAAGAAAATTAATTTTTCTTCCTTTTAGAAATAAAATAAATACATTGACATTAATAACTAGTAACTAACAACTATTTCTTAAACTACATATTATTTTTAGTCAACATTTATATCTTTGACTTAAAATTTGTTTAAATAATGTGAAATAATCCTAAATGACATGTAGAAAATCTTTACCTTTTCCAAACTCCATTTATATATTTTTGAACATTAATATGTGTGCTTAAAATCAATGGGGAGTTTTATGATAAAATAAATGTGAATGGGACTCTTTCTGTTGTGAAGTTTACATTTGTACAAAGGGGCTAGGAATTATGACATCACATTTATTTAAAAGAAAAAGTTGAAAATTTCTTCCTGGATTCAGGGAACTGAGTCATTTGTATCTGCTGCCTTAAACCTACGCCATCCTGTCCTCATGAATCCACAGGATGAATAAATCCAGGTGTGGTAATTTGGCTGCAGAACTCATGAGCTGTTGCGATGCTCTGACTTTTATCTTCCAAAGCGCCATTGGTGTCACGTCATTTCTTTTCCTCTTCCATGGCCCATGGAGCTGATCCAAGAATAGAAACCCTTTGAAGTCACATGAAATTTGTGCTCTGATGAGGCCTGAAGGACACATGAAGTAAGAAATACAGGCAGCTTGTGAGTACGGTGAACATTCAATCAGCTATGTGAACGTATCATCCCAAAGTACATCTACGAACGCACATACATGCATGTGAAATTGAAACATCAAAGCAAAGCTTTGTTTTACAAAACATTTACACGGCTATATCTATTGTGCTTAAGTCAAATATACATATGAATAAGTACATAATATATTGCATATAGTATATATGTACATGTTTAAGTAAATTAGTAAAAAGACCCCAGCAATAGCTCAGTGAGTATTCACTCGAGTTACAATATCTAATGCAATTTATCATGACGCAAAAAAATTCTTTATGGCAAATTATATAACAAAAAATATAATAAATGTCTCTGACAGTCTGTTAGCCTTAGTTGCATAGGCTACATATTAAAACCCAGCAAATAACAATCCACTTGTTTCCAATTAAACATTTCTTAGTATGTCAAAATATGAGCAACAAAGGCCGGCTGCTCGTTAAAAGCCACACTTCTGTTTGGCGAGCCTCCATAGGCTCTGTGATTAGACACAGAGAGAGGGAGACTGCAGGGCCACAGGCTGTGCATCTCTGGGAATCTCTGCCTACTCCCGTTTCTCTCCACTTGGCCTAGGCCATCTTTAAAACATATGGAAGAAATGCTTCAAGGACTTCTAGTAGTTCAATTAAATTTTTATAATTTTATTTTCTCAACACATGTTGGAACAGTCAATGCCTTAGCACTCAGAGGCACTAGGCCTTACTGGTCTAATTCCAGGCTCCTAAATTCGTCTTCACAGGAGCAACCTTCCCAAAGAAGCTACATGGCCAGAATTTTATCCCCTAATTTTACATTACTCAACCTTAAATATTTTAATTATTATACTTAGTTACTATCCTTTGATATCCTAAGTAGTCTCTATTAGAATTTCTCATGTCAATGATCCACTGGGATTTCTAATTTCTTACTTTATTCAGAATGGACCATCTATTTTCCTTTGTCCATAGTGATTTGGGGAATTTTATAAGGTGACCTTCTGTTTTAGATTTAAAAGAAACTTTTGAGGACAACTAGTTGTTCTGTGAATATGGAAGGTTTAGTTTTCTTAGAAAGGATAAAGTCCTATCTGATATTCTAGGAAGCAATGCAATTGTGTTAAAGGTTGGAACTGAAGCTCTTCCTCATACTGACCACCCACTTCGAAGAGCTAAGAATTAATGATCTATTTTGGGGGACATATATTAAGTTGTAATTAAACTTTTAACTGAAAATAGATGTAAAGATGCTAAATGTTGTAGTGAAATACGATGGCCTTGTCTTATCTGTATGTCTGTGTACAACATGTACATAGATACCAAATGTGAATGAATCAAATATACTTTATATTACGCTTATTCATAAAACATTTTTGGTATTTTCTCAAGTATAAGTCTAGGGACTTTTTTCCCCATCTTTATTAAATTGGGTATTCCTTATTTACAATTTAAATGTCATTCCCTTTCCCAGTTTCCAGGCCAACATCCCCTAAACCCTGCTACTCCCCTTCTCTATGGGTGTTCCCCTCCCCATCCTCCGTCCATTACCACCCTCCCCCTCACAATCACGTTCACTGGGGGTTCAGTCTTAGCAGGACCCAGGGCTTCCCCTTCCACTGGTACTCTTACTAGGCTATTCATTGGTACCTATGCAGTTGGAGCCCAGGATCAGTCCATGTATAGTCTATGGGTAGGGGCTTAATCCTTGAAAGCTCTGGTTGGTTGGCATTGTTGTTCATATGGTGTCTCAAACCCCTTCAGCTCTTTCAGTCCTTTCTCTGATGCCTTCAACGGGGGTCCCATACTCAGTTCAGTGGTTTGCTACTGGCATTCATCTATGTATTTGCCATATTCTGACTGTGTCTCTCAGGAGAGATCTACATCCAGTTCCTGTCAGTTTTCACTTCTTTGCTTCATCCATCTTATCTACTTTGGTGGCTGTATATGTATGGGCCACAGTGAGGCAGGCTCTGAATGGGTGTTCCTTCTACCTCTGTTCTAAACTTTGCCTCCCTATCCCTTCCTAAGGGTACTCTTGTTCCCCTTTTAAAAAAGGAGTGAAGCATCCACAATTTGGTCATCCTTCTTGAGTTTCATGTGTTCTGTGCATCTAGGGTAATTCGAGCATTTGGGCTAATATCCACTTATCAATGAGTATGTATCTTGTGTGTTTTTCTGTGATTGGGTTACCTCACTCAGGATGATATTTTCCAGTTCCATCCATTTGCCTATGAATTTCATAAAGTCATTGTTTTTGATAGCTGAGTAGTATTCCATTGTGAAGATGTACCACATTTTCTGTATCCATTCCTCTGTTGAAGGGCATCTGGGTTTTTTCCAGCTTCTGGCTATTATAAATAAGGCTACTATGAACATAGTGGAGCATGTGTCTTTGTTGTATGTTAGAGCATCTTTTGGGTATATGCCCAAGAGTGGTATGGCTGCATCCTCAGGTAGTGCAATGTCCAATTTTCTGAGGAACCTCCAGACTGATTTCCTGAATGGTTATACCAGTCCGCAATCCCACCAACAATGGAGTAGTGTTCTTCTTTCTCAACATCCTAGCCAGCATCTGCTGTCACTGGAGTTTTTGATCTTAGCCATTCTGACTGGTGTGAGGTGGAATCTCAGGGTTGTTTTGATTTGCATTTCCCTGATGACTAAAGATGTTGAACATTTCTTTAGGTGCTTCTCAGCCATTTGACATTACTCAGCTGTGAATTCTTTCTTTAGCTATGAACCCCATTTTTTAATAGGGTTATTTGTCTCCCTGCAGTCTAACTTTGTGACTTCTTTGTATATTTTGGATATTAGTTGTAGGATTGGTAAAGTTATTTTCCCAATCTGTTGGTTGCTGTTTTCTCCTAACAACAGTCCTTTGCTTTACAGAAGCTTTGTAGCTTTATGAGATCCCATTTGCCAATTCTTGATCTTAGAGCATAAGCTATTGGTGTTTTGTTCAGGAATTTTTCTCCATGGTCCATGTGTTCAAGATTCTTCCCCACTTTTTCGTCTATTAGTTTGAATGTATCTGGTTTGATGTGGAGGTGCTTAATCCACTTGGATTTAAGCTTTGTTCAGGGTCATAAGAATGGATCGATCTGCAATCTTCTACATGCTGACCTCCAGTTGAACCAGCACCATTTGCTGAAAATGCTATCTTTTTTCCATTGGATGGTTTTTGTTCCTTTCCCTAAAATCAAGTGACCATAGGTGTGTGGGTTCATTTCTGGGTCTTCAATTCTATTCCAGTGGTCTATCTGCCTGTCTCTGTACCAATACAATGCAGTTTTTATCACTATTGCTCTGTAATACTGCTTGAGTTCAGGGATAGTGATTACCCTGGAAGAAGTCCCTTTATAGTTGAGGATAGTTTTAGCTATCCTTGGTTTTCTGTTTTTCCAGATGAATTTGCAAATTGTTCTGTCTAAGTCTCTGAAGAATTGGATTGGAATTTTGATGGTGATTGCATTGAATCTGTAGATTGCTTTTGGCAAAATGGCCATTTTTACTATATTAATCCTGCCAATCCATGAGCATGGGAGATCTTTCCTTCTTCTGAGTTCTTCAGTTATTTTGTACAAAGGCTTGAGGTTCTTAACATAGAGATCTTTCACTTGCTTGGTTATGGTCACACCGAAGTATTCTATATTATTTAGGACTGTTACGAATGGTGTCGTTTCCCTAACTTCTTTCTCAGCTTGTTTCTCTTTTGTATAGAGGAAGGCTACTGATTTATTTGAGTTAATTTTATACCCAGTCACTTTGCTGAAGGTGTTTATCAGGTTTAGTATTTCTCTGGTGGAACTTTTGGGATCACTTAAATATACTATCATATCATCTGCAAATAGTGATATTTTGACTTCTTCTTTTCCGATCTGTATCCCTTTGATCTCCTTTTGTTGTCTGATTGCTCTGACTAGGACTTCGAGAACTATATTGAATAAGTACGGAGAGTGGGCAGCCTTGTCTAGTCCCTGATTTTAGTGGGATTGATTCAAGTTTCTCTTCATTTAGTTTAATGGTAGCGACTGGTTTGCTGTATATGGCTTTTACTATGTTTAGGTATGGGCCTTGAATTTCTGCTCTTTCCAGGACTTTTATCATGAAGGGGTGTTGAATTTTGTCAAATGCTTTCTCAGCATCTCATGAAATGATCATGTGGTTTTTATCTTTCAGTTTGTTTATATAGTGGTTTACGTTGATGAATTTCTGTATATTAAACCATTCCTGCATATCTGGGATGAAGCCTACTTGATCACGATGGATGATTGTTTTGATGTGTACTTGAATTCGCTTTGCCAGAATTTTATTGAGTATTTTTGCATCGATATTCATACGGGAAATTGCTCTGAAGTTCTCTTTCTTTGTTGGGTCTTTGTGTGGTTTAGGTATAAGAGTAATTGTGGCTTCATAGAAGGAATTCGGTAGTGCTCCATCTGTTTCAATTTTTGTGGAATAGTTCGGATAGTATTGGTATGAAGTCTTCTATGAAGGTCTGATAGAATTCTGCACTGAACCCATCTGGACCTGGGCTCCTTTTGGTTGGGAGACTTATAATGACCGCTTCTAATTCTTTAGGAGTTATGGGGTTGCTTAAATGGTTTATCTGTTCCTGATTTAACTTTGATACCTGGCATTTGTCTAGAAAATTATCCATTTCCTCCAGATTTTCAGGTTTTGTTTAATATAGGCTTTTGTAGTATGACTGATGATTTTTTGAATTTCCTCTGGTTCTCTTGTTATGTCTCCCTTTTCATTTCTGATTTTCTTAATTTGGACATACTCTCTATGTCCTCTCATTAGTCTGGCTAAGGGTTTATCTATCTTGTTGATTTTTCTCAAAGAACCAGCTTTTGGCTCTGTTGATTCTTTGTATAGTCCTTTTTGCTTTTACTTGGTTGATTTCAGCTCTGAGTTTGATTATTTCCTGCCTTCTACTCCTCCCGGGTGTGTTTGCTTCTTTTTGTTCTAGAGCTTTTAGGTGTGCTGTCAAGCTGGTGACATATGCTCTTTCCTGTTTCTTTCTCAGGCACTCAGAACTATGAGTTTTCCTCTTAGCACAGCTTTCATTGTGTCCGATAAGTTTGGGTATGTTGCACCTTCCTTTTCATTAAATTCCAAGAAGTCTTTAATTTCTTTCTTTATTTCTTCCCTGACCAGGTTATCACTGAGTAGAGCATTGTTCAACTTCCATGTATATATGGGCATTCTTTCCTTACTGTTATTGAAGACAAGCTGTAGCCCGTGTTTTTCTGATAGGATGCATGGGATCATTTCTATCTTTCTGTATCTGTTGAAGCCTGTTTTGTGCCCGATTATATAGTCAATTTTGGAGAAAGTACCATGAGGTAGTAAGAAGAAGGTATATCCTTTCGTTTTAGGATAGAATGTTCTATAAATATCTGTTAAGTCCATTTGGTTCATAACTTCTATTAGTCTGTCTATGTCTATTGTTTTATTTCTGTTTCCATGATCTGATCATTGATGAGATTCAGGTGTTGAAATCGCCTACTATTATTGTGTGAGGTGCAATGTGTGCCTTGAGCTTTAGTAATGTTTCTTTTGTGTATTTAGGTGCCCTTGTACTTGGAGTATAGATATTTAGGATTGAGAGTTCATCTTGGTGGATTTTTCCTTTGATGAATATGAAGTGTCCTTCCTTATCTTTTTTGATGACTTTTGGTTGAAAATTGACTTTATTTGATATTAGAATGGCTATCCCAGCTTGCTTCTTCAGACCATTTGCTTGGAAAGTTGTTTACCAGCCTTTTACTCCGAATTAGTGTCTGTCTTTGTCTCTGAGGTGTGTTTCCTGTAGGCAGCAAAATGCTGGGTCCTCATTGCATATCCAGTTTGTTAATCTGTGTCTTTTTGGGGGGGAATTGAGTCCATTGATGTTGAGAGATATTAAGGAATAGTGATTGTTACTTCCTGTTATCTTCATATTTGGAGGTAACATTATGTTTGTGTGCTTGTCTTCTCTTTGTTTTGTTTTGTTTCAAAACAATTAGTTTCTTGCTTTTTCTAGGGTGTAGCTTGCCTCCTTGTGTTGGGCTTTACCATTTATTATCCTTTGCAGGGCTGGATTTGTAGAAAGATATTGTGTAAATTTGGTTTTATCGTGGAATATCTTTGTTTCTCTATCTATATTAATTGAAAGTTTTGCTGGATACAGTTACCTGGGCTGGCATTTGTGTTCTCTTAGGGTCTGAATGACATTTGTCCAGGATCTTCTGGCTTTCATAGTCTCTGGTGAGAAGTCTGGTGTGATTCTGATAGGTCTGCCTTCATATGTTACTTGACCTTTTTTCCTTACTGCTTTTAATATTCTTTGTTTTGCGCATTTGGTGTTTTGACTATTATGTGATGGGAGGAGTTTCTTTTCTGGTTCAATATATTTGGAGCTCTGTAGGCTTCTTGTATATTTATGGGCATCTCTTTCTTTAAGTTAGGGAAGTTTTCTTCTGTTTTTGTTGAAGATAATTACTGGTCCTTTGAGTTGTGCATCTTCACTCTCTTCTATACCTATTATCCTTAGGTTTGATCTTCTCACTGTGTCCTGGATTTCCTGTATGTTTTGGGCCTGTAGCTTTTTCCATTTTCCATTATCTTTGACAGTTGTCTATATGCTTTCTATGGAATCTTCTACTCCTGACATTCTTTCTTCTATCTTGTATTCTGCTGGTGATGCTTGTATCTATGGCTCCTTGTCTCTTCCTTTGGTTTTCTATATCCAGGGTTGTCTCCCTTTGTGCTTTCTTTATTGCTTCTATTTCCATTTTCAATTCCTTCACCTGTTCGATTGTGTTTTCCTGTAATTCTTTCAGGGTTTTTTGTGTTTCCTCTCTAAGGACTTCTACTTGTTTACTTGTGTTTTCCTACATTTCTCTAAGGGAGTTCTTTATGTCTTTCTTAAAGCCCTCCATCATCATGGTCAAATGTGATTTTAAACCTAGATCTTGCTTTTCTGGTGTGTTTGGATATTCAGTGTTTACTTTGGTGGGAGAATTGTGCTCTGATGATGCCATGTAGTCTTGGTTTCTGTTGCTTGAATGCTTGCCTCTTGCCATCAGTTTGTCTCTGGTGTTACCTTGTTTTGCTATTTCTGACAGTGACTTGACTGTCCTATAGGCCTGTGTGTCAGGAGTGCTATAGACCTGTTTCCCTGTTTTCTTTCAGCCAGTTTTGGGAATAAAATGTTCTGCTTTCAGGCATGTAGTTGTTCCTGTCCACTGGCTTTCAGCTGTCCCTGTAGGCGGGCACCAGAAGAGACTCCCCCTACTTTGCCTGGGTCCCTGTGCACAGGGGGCCCAGATGGTGCTAAGTGTTTTCCTCTAAAGTCAGAAATGTTGGCAGAGAGTAGTCTCCTCTGGTTTCTCAGGTGTGTCTGCCCCTCTCAATGTCCAGTTCTCCCTCTCTCGGGATTTGGGTGAAAGGAGCTGTTTGACCAGGTCCCTTAAGATCCAGGGGCAGTCTGGACCACAGGGCTCCTGCAGCTTGACTACTCCTATCTTCCTGTGCCCAGAGGCCCTATACAGTTTCCTCTTGGGCCAGGAATGTGGGCAAAGGTGGGCAGAAGTGGCAGTCTCTCCTGCCCTGCAGTCTCAGGATTGCCCACACGTCTGGGCATCTAGGGACTTTTTAAATGTTTAAAAAATTTTTCACAAAACATTGTTAAAGTAAAGTAGTAAAATAGTCCCTATATTCATGTTACTGTAGCTCCACTGACATTGCAGTTTACATGGCATCATATACATATCCCTACCAGATAAGAGTACCATTTTGGCTTATTTAAGAGCAAATAAAATGAAATGTGTGAATGACAGAGCCAAAGCAGTTTTGGGTCTGGTAAAGATATCATAAATAGCTTTCTAAAGTAAGCAATATTTATTCAAGTCACAATAGCAAGGAGAGTAGGAGAAATAAAAGTTAAGTGCCCGTGATCTCATTATTAGAACTACATAAGATTCTTCCTTTATCGTAGCTTCCAATACCACTCTCAAGCGTGCTTGTGAATAATGGCACTCATCACATGGGTCTTAGCCAGGAAGTAAAATCATCAACAGATATTTGTTGTTTCAGGAATAAATGAAACATGAACAGAAGGCTTAATGTTGCCCATTTTTACAATCATTTTATTCATCTTTTTAGGTATGGAGATTTTGCAAGAAGGACTGGAAAATAACTGTGCGGCTTTTCAAAGCACATAAATGCCAATGCTAAAATTTTAACTTCATCATTTTGGAAAAGTAACGGAAATTTTAAAATAGAAGATTGTCTTTGGGCTTGCTACTCAAGAAAAATTATGACCCAAATCTCATGGGGGAGAGAGCTGGACCCTCAAAAGTGTGGACAACCTTGAAAGCTTAGAGGAAACAAATGTGTTGTGCCCACATTCCTGACCCAAGAGGAAACCTCTTAGTGCTATCTGTGGCCTCTGGGCACGGGGACCTAGGAGAAGTGAGGTGGAGGACCCTTCTTGTTTCAGCCTATACTGAGAGCTGAAAGACAGTCACCAGGAGCACCTACACACCTGAGAGCAGAGGTAAGACCAACTTTTCTGCTCTAAGCAATCCACCTAGAGGCTTCAGGTCACAAAAAACACAGGAGCAGCTCTCTTTTCCCAGATCCAGTCAAAAGAAAACAGGTCTACAGGAGTACAGACACACAGCCTACAGGAGGGTCAAGTCACTGTCAGAGACAGCAAGACAAGATAACACCAGAGACAACCTGATGGGGAGAGGCAAGCACAGGAGACTAAGCACCAGAAACCAAGACTACTTGGGGACATCAGAGTCCAGTTTACCCACAAAAGCCAATACGGGAAATTCAAACACACCAGAAAAGCAAGATGTGGATTTAAACTCACATTTATAAAGATATTGGAGGACTTTATAAAGGACATAAATAAGTCCCTAAAGAAATACAGGACAACACAAGTAAACAAGTAGAAGCACTTAAAGAGGAAACATAGAAACACCTTAAAGAATTACAGGAGAACACAACCAAACAGGTGAAGGAATAGAACAAAACGATCCAGGTTTTAAAAATGGAAACAGAAACAATAAGGAAAGCACAAAGGGAGACAACCCTGGAGATAGAGAACCTAGGAAAGAGATCAGGAGTCATAGATGCAAGCATCACCATCAGAATACAAGAGAAAGAAGAGAGAATTTCAGGGGCAGAAGATACCATAGAAAACATCGACACAACCATCGAAGATAATGTAAAACGCAAAAAGCTCCTAGCCTAAAACATCCAGGAAATCCAGGACACAATGAGAAGATCAAACCTAAGGATAATAGTGAAGACTCCAAACTTAAAGGGCCAGCAAATATCTTCAACAAAATTATAGAAGAAAACTTCCCTAAAGAAAGTGATGCCCATAAACGTACAAGAAGTCTACAGAACTCCAAATAGATTGGAGCAGGAAAGAAATTCTTCCTTTTACACAATAGTCAAAACACCAAACACACAAAACAAAGAAAGAATATTAAAAGCAGTAAGGGAAAAAAGGTCAAGGACATATAAAGGCAAACCTATTAGAATTACACCAGACTTCTCACTATGAAAGCCAGAAGATCCTGGTCAGATGTCATACAGACCCTAAGAGAACACAAATGCCAGCCCAGACTACTATAGTCAGCAAAACTCTCAATTAACATAGATCAAGAAACCAAGGTATTCCATGACAAAATCAAATTTACACAATATCTTTTTACAAATCCAACCCTACAAGGGATAATAGAAGGAAAACTCCAACACAAGGAGGGAAACTACACCCTAGAAAAAGCAAGAAAATAATCTCCTTGCAACAAAACCAAAAGAAGAGAGATACACAAACATAATTTGACCTCTAACAACAAAAATAACAGGAAACAATCACTATTCCTTAATATCTCTTAACATCAATGGACTCAATTCCCCAATAAAAAGACATAGACTAACGGACTGGATACCTAAACAGGACCCAGCATTTTGCTGCAAACACGAAACACACCTCAAAGACAAAGACAAACACTACCTCAGAGGAAAAGTCTAGAAAACAACTTTCCAAGCAAATGGTGTGAAGAAATAAGCTGGAGTAGCTATTCTAATATTGAATAAAATTGACTTTTAATCAAAAGTTATTTAAAATGGTAAGGAAGGACACTTCATATTCATTAAAAGAAATATCCAACAAGATAAACTCCCAATTCTAAATATCTATGCTCCAAATGCTAGGGCTCCTACATACATAAAAGAAACCTTACTAAAGTTTAAAGCATACAATGCACCTCACACAATAATAATAGGAGATTTAACACCCCACTCTCATCAGTGGACCGATCATGGAAACAGAAATGAAACAGAGACATAGAGAAACTAACAGAAGTTATGAACCAAATGGTTTTAGCAGATATTTATAGAACATTTTATCCTAAAACAAAAGAGTATACATTTTTCTCAGCACCTCCTGGTACCTTCAACAAAATAGGCCATCAACAGATTCAAGATTAAAATAATCCCATGCATCCTGTCAGACTACCACAGACTAAGGCTCATCTTCAATAACTGCAAAAACTACAGAAAGCCCACATATACATGGAAGTTACAATGCTCTATTCAATGATAACTTGGTCAAGCAAGAAATGAATGAATTAAAGACTTTTTAGAATTTAGTTAAAATGAAAATACAACATACCCAAACTTATGGGACACAATGAAAGCAGTGCTAAGAGGAAAACTCAGAGCTCTGAGTGCCTGCAAAAGAAACTGGAGCAAGCATACTTTAGCACCTTGACAGCACACCTGAAAGCTCTAGGATAAAAAAAAAAAAATCAAATGCACTCAAGAGGTGTAGAAGGCAGGAAATATTCAAACACAGTCAACCAAGTAGAAACAAAAAGGACTACACAAAGGATCAACAAAACCAGGAGCTGGTTCTTTGAGAAAATCAACAGATAGATAAACCCATAGCCAGAGTAGTCAAAGGGCACAGAGAGTGTGTCCAAATTAACAAAATCAGAAATGAAATGGGATACATGACAACAGAAGCTGAGGAAATTCAAAAAATCATAGGATCCTACTACAAAAGCCTAAATTCAACAAAACTGGAAAATCTGGAGGAAATGGACAATTTTCAAGACAAATACCAGGTAACAAAGTTAAATCAAGATCAGATAAACCATCTAAACAATCTCATAACTCCTAAAGAAATAGAAGCAGTTATTAAAAGTCTCCCAACCAAAAAGAGCCCAGGACCAGATGGGTTTAGTGCAGAATTCTATCAGACTTTCCTAGAAGACCTCATACTAATATTATTCAAACTATTCCACAAAATAGAAACAGAGGGAGAACTGCCTTATTACTTCTTTTTTTAAAAAATAAATAACATTTTATTTTCCCAAATGTACAACTGATTGAATCTGTTCATTCATCTTCACCAGAAGCTGGGGCATCACCACCCTTTGTGTTTCTGGTGTAAATTACTTGGGCTCTGTGCTTTGGAACCAGCTTGATAAGACCTTTACTACATAGCTCCTGATGTGCTGCCCTGGCCAAGGAACCTCAAATCTTCAGTCTCTTGCAAACCACAGCTGGAGTAATAAGCTTATAGTTGGGAACTTCCTTACAAAGTTTGTTGTAAGTAACTTTGTCAAACAGGACGAGAGTGTTCAACTTTTCTCGAAATTTGCATTTGGACCACTTCTTCTTGGCTTTGCCACCTGATTTATTCACTGGGTCTTTGTCTTTTTTGGCTGACTTTCTGGTATCCTTCTTCTTGTCATCTCTGGGAGGCATGGCAAAGCTCAGAGAGTAGTGTGGACCACTGCAGCCCCACTAATATGTCGGAAAAAAGGGACCCAATTCCTTCTATGAAGCCACTATTACCCTTGTATTTAAATCACACAAAGACCCATCAAAGAAAGAGAATGTCAGACCAATTTGCCTTATGAATATCTATGCAAAAACACTCAATAAAATTCTTGCAACCGAATTCAAGAACACATCAAATTGATGATTCATCCTGATCAAGTAGGCTTCATCCCAGGGATGCAGGAATGATTCAATATACAGAAATCCATCAATGTAATCCTCTATATAGACAAACTCAAGGAAAAAAAACACCACATGATCATTTCATTAGATGCTGAGAAAGCATTTGAAAAAATTCAACACCCCTTCATGATAAAAGTTCTGGAAAGAACAGGAATTCAAGGCCCATACCTAAACATAGTAAAAGCCATATACAGCAAACCAGTAGCCAACATTAGAATAAATGAAGAGAAACTTGAAGCAATAAGAGACTAAACAAGGCTGCCCACTCTCTCCCTACTTATTCAATATATTACTCAAAGTCCTAGCCAGAGCAATCAGACAACAAAAGGAGGTTGAAGGGATACAAGTTGGAATGGAAGAAGTCAAAATATCACTATTTGCAGATGATATGATAGTATACTTAAGTGACCCCAAAAGTTCCACCGGAGAACTACAACACCTGATAAACAACTTCAGCAAAGTGTCTGGGTATAAAATTAACTCAAACAAATCAGTAGCCTTCCTCTACTCAAAGGATAAACAGGCTAAGAAAGAAATCTTGGAAATGACACCCTTCGCAATAGTCCCAAATAACATAAAATACCTCCTCCTCGTGACTCTCACCAAGCATGTGAAAGATCTGTATGACAAGAACTTCAAGTCTCTGAAGAAAGAAATTGAAGATCTCAGAAGATGGAAAGACCTCCCATGCTCAGGTATTGGCAGGATCAGTATTGTAAAAATGGCCATTTTGCCAAAATCAATCTACAGATTCAATGTAATCCCCATCAAAACTCCTCCTCAAGCCTTCATAGAGTTAGAAAGAGCAATTTTCAAATTCATTTGGAATGACAAAAAACCCAGGATAGTGAAAACTATCCTCAACAATTAAAGAACTTCTGGGGGAATCACCATCCTTGGCCTCAAGCAGTATTACAGAGCAATAGTGATGAAAACTGTATGGTATTTGTACACAGACAGGCAGGTAGATCAGTGGAATAGAATTGAAGACCCAGAAATGAACCCACACACCTATGGTCACAGAGGAGCTACAACCATCCAGTGGAAAAAAAGGCAGTGTTTTCAAAAATGATGTTGGGTCAACAGGCAGTCAGTAAGTAGAAGAATGTAAATTGATTCATTGGAAATCTATGCTCTCCATAATTCAACACAATGTTGAAGTAAGTGGGTTATGTGGCTTCCTATATTTTATGAATCTTACACAAGCAACACTTTTCATTTGATTCTCAACTTCATCAGAAATAAAAGGAAAGGAAAAAAAAGAAAAAGAAATGATGGAAGTTAGAAAGTACATCTGCTGTAGGAACTTCATAAATTGTTGGGGAAATGCTAGAGCATCAGCATAAGGAAATAACTGAAAAAGAGAATCATATAAAATAAGATGCATGTTGAAAAGATGTTTCAAGAATCATAAATTTATTGCATAAAAAGGGACTGTAATTTTGATTATTTTGAATATTTGCATTGTTGGCGGATAACTTTGAAACATTACTAAAATTAGCAGATACCTACAAATAATAAGGAAAGTGAAAATACTTGAAAGGCACATTTGAGGTATAAGCATGCATCAGTGTAGGAAGACAGTGACACACTCTTTGCAGTGCTCCTTAGAAATCTGGATCTCTAGTTCCCTAGAATTTTATCACGTTGTTTCATTTATTTTACTTTTGGGAGAGTTATCCACTGGTCTCTGTCTTCCTGCTTATGAATATTTTATGTCTCTTACTAAATCAAATTTTTTAGAGCTAGAGTGTGGGATTCATAGTGCTGAAAGGCACTTTACACATCACCGGCAATGAAAGGTAATCAAAAGTATCCTGCTATGAATCCTGCAAGTTACAATGGCAACCCGCCTGTGATACATGCCTGCTGGTGCAGTAGAAGCCACAGTAGCATGAATGGTATGGGAGTAACTAGTTCAGTTTTCTTTTATGTCCTGCTCCACAAGATAAAATCCATTAGTAACACTGTCCAAGATGCAAAGAGAGAAGACTACTTGGACCATGAACCAGGAGATAAAACCTAATAGTATTATTCTGGTAAATCGACATGATAGTAAGATGGGCTCCTAAAAATATATTCTACCTCCATAGATCAGGGCATTACTCAACCCTTGTCAGTGAATACATAAACAAACAAACAAACAAACAAACAAACAAATAAATAAATAAATAAATAAATAAATATTCTTACAATAGAGAGTAACATAAAACTCCATGACTGATCAGTATACAGAGAATAAGAGAGAATGTTCTGTCCTAAATGTTTATATCGCAGCCCTCCTCATGAGACTTATCTGGATCTGTAGGCAAGAGAGACAGAAAATTTGTAAGAGCCAGAGGTGGCAGATGGCTTCCAGGGACACAATGGGCCAGGTACACTTAGGAATTTACAGAGATTGTGGCACCATGCATGAGGCAGACAAAATCTCAGCATGGAGCAGAGAAGGCACGTATGAGATCCTACCTCTAGCCAAGTAGCTGCTGGAGAGTGATACAGAGTCTGGGAGAGGAAAGGCCACTGTTTTGTTTGTTTGTTTGTTTGTTTTGTTTTGTTTTTCTTTTTTTTTTTTCAGCGAACTGACCCTGTGAATACTAATCACACTACAGGACAGGCCCAGTGCTCAGGTGTACTTGGCCAATACATGACGGTCTTTGTCTTTCATTTTTGTCAGAGAGAGAGAGAGAGAGGGAGGAGGTGGAGAAGGAGTTGGAAAAGGGGAATAGAAACATTCGAAATATTCTTTATGAAACTCCCAGAGATCCAATGAAAACATTATATTTTTTTTAAGTTAGACTTTTTCTAGCTTTTAAATTTGAGAAACAGACTGCAATACTTTACTCCAGTTAAACGTGTTGGGTCTGCTCGGTTTTATGACTTTATCTTGCTCAATCGCAATTTAAATACAAACTTCTGGAATTTAAAATCCTATGAGAATGTGGATTGAAATGAAGAAAAAAGTAGATTTTGTTATTAAGCACATGAGTATGTGGATTTTTATATAACTGTCCACATTTATGGGCTCTTCAGATTTTTTAAATTTACTTTTGAGAGCTTGAAATGTAGAAGGCAGGTATGATAGCTTAATACACGTGGCACTTGACTTCAAACTTGATGGTCTAAATTGCATCGCTAGAACTCACAAGGTAACAAAAGGCAGTCCACCCACACAAGTTATCCTCACTTCCACATCCATGTTGTGTCATATGCATATAAACTATATGTATATACACCCAGACATATATACCCACAGTATGTATTTATAACTGTAATAAAAATTAAGAATTTACAAAACATAGTTGCATACATTTTTAATAAGTTACATTTGTATAAATATCAAGGAATTTGGTAAATATAGAAGAGAGATATACATCCTATGCCGGTTGTCTTTTATGTCTTTGTCAATTTGTTTCTCATCAAATATAAAATATGTGGTGAAGAAGACACAGTTCACACTCTGAATAATTTCAAGATACGCCAAGATAAAATGATATAACTCATGGGAAATACTTAGTGCATAGGTCATGGGCTAAATAAAAAAGAAAACAGTTCACTAACACTATGATTTAAATATCTACCAGTTACTGCTATGTTTAATGATAATTTCAAGATTTGATTTGAAGCAGCAGATTTGCATGTTGTAAGAGCCCCTTAGTGAGTGTTCCTATGGCCACGTTACTGGGAACCATAGTATTCTCTAACATGACCCTTAGGAACCAAACAACTTCTCCTTAATATCCAAATAAAATCTGAGACTGTCTGTCACACAGTCCCAAGTGTGTGGTAACAATCCAGAATTAAGGAGTGGGTTTATTGCCATTTCGTCTTTCAGGTCACACTCAAGTACGGCAGAAAACCTAGAATACATTTCTACACAGAGCTCAGTTCATCTTTGTGTAAGCTCTTGAAACACAGAAACGGTGTGCTGATGCAAGCATATTTGTATATATGGACAATTGTTGAACATTTTATACATTTTTATCTTGTCTGAAAAATTTCTCACTTGACAGAACTTCGACTGTGGTAAATCTAGTGTGTCAGATGATGTGGTTAGTGGGGAATGTCGAAACTGAAAGAGCTAGTCACAGCAGTGTATATAGGTGAAGAGAGTCAACAAAGACACAGAAGTGAAATGAATATGAAAGCGGTCTGAACGACAGACTCAGGCAGTATAGAAACCTCAGAGATAAGGAGAATAGGGAGGAGCTATGTGTGGTACCGAAGCAGAGTAGAGAAAAATTCTTCTGAGGATTCTCAAACCCCTCTGAAAAGAAGATGTCTTCCCACCAGAAAAACTACAGCAAACCAAACCACACAGTTTTACCTCATTCCATGTAGCGTGGTTTTTACCAGTTAGGCAATAAATAATGACTTTGGACTTATGGAAAAGTGCCATTCACAATCTCCTGGTTAGAGGTGAAACAGCACAATAACCATGAAAACCAGTTTAAGTTGGGCGTAGTGACTCATGTGGATAATTGCAAAACTCAGAGGACTGAATCAGAGGATAGCCATGGATTCAGGCCAAGCTACAGGGTCAGACTCTGTTTCAAAAACAAAAGAAAAAGTCCAAATACAACAAAAATACAATTTTATTTAATCACATTAATTTAATTTATTTGTATAATTCATAAAATATGGATTTACTCTGGGTACAGAGTCAAAAGAAATCAATTATCATAGGAAAGAAAATCTGCCCTCACTATTAGTTTTCTGCAATATTAAACGTACCCAAGAATTAGAAGCAACAAGAAGGTACACAAACCCGTGAATAGATAAAGAAAAGTGCTGCATGTATATCATGAAATACTACTTGCTCTTACAATGGATATGATCAAGCCAGTAATACCTGTAATCCCTTCTCATGAGAAGAGAAGGCAATAGGATAGGTGTTTGAGACCAACCCGAGCTTTACAGGGAGTCCCAGGATATACTACAATATACAATATAAAACCCAATAGAAAAAGAACTGGAGCAAAACACAATGGGAAAATGAATGGAAGCCTGTAATTGTAAAGACCATTCTGTTAAATGAAGAAAGATTGGCTTAGAGAGGCAAGCATGACACCATGTAATTTTTGTGACATCTGCAAAAGCCTAGCATGGAGCACTGGTTAGGGGATGGCACAGAGAATGAGAGGGGTGGTGAGGTCTGCTTGCCGAGTGTCTTAGTTACTGTTCTAGTGTATGACCAAGATGACTGGCAAAAGGAAACATTTAACTGGAGGCTTTATTACAGTTTCAGAAGGTCAGTCCACAATCACTATGGCGGGCACTGGGACATAGGCAGGCATGGCACTGCATCAGAAGCTAAGAAATCACATTTGATCTGTAAATTGCAGAGGGAGGATGGGAGGTGGGGAAAGGGGGAGAAGGAGAGGGAGAGGGAGAGGGAGAGGGAGAGGGAGAGGGAGAGGGAGAATTCATAGAACCTCCAAGTGACACACCTCTCCCACCAAGACCATACCTATTCTAACAATGCCACAGTCTCCTAGCCTGTCTAAATGGTTCCACTAACTAGAGCTTATAAACATTCAAATTTATGAACTAACTTCGGGAATTTTCTTTCAAAATACTGCACTGAGTCACAATAGCAACCTGAATGTAGTTTTCTACTGTTAAATAGGTTGTGTTGCCCTAAAAATACCTTTTCCACCTCAAAGGGGATATGAGATAGTTCATTATAGAACCAAACATGACTGACAATAGCTGGAATTACAGATTTAAGCTACCCCAATTTCCATGTTCCAAAGTTGGGGGCAGATTCACGAAGTTTTTATACTATTGGAACAAAAATGCCATAGATGAGAAGCCTTTGAAAACTTAGGTGGGTGCATTCAGTAGGCACGCTCTACAACAACGTGAAGAGAACTCTGCTGTAGATCTTATATACAATCTGACAGAATTCTTAGTCTTCTTATTGGTAGAGCCCAAGGCTCTGTTCAGACATTGCAATGGATTATTATCTGTTAGTCATATTATGTGACGCATGATGCAGAAGTAGGTAAGGATTGGCTATTTATGGAACTAAAATTAGCCCACGATAAACTTCAATTAGACTTTGGATCTGCACCGTTTACATACTTCTACATTATGTAGTCCGAGTCAGTCAGTCAGCCTTCACAGACAAGTTTTTATCAGTGACAGGTGACTTTCCACAATAATAATATACTGTATTTACAACATTGGGGAGTGAAAACGGAGTCTTGTGCAAGGTAGGCAAGTACTCCTCCAAATGGGCTGAATCTACAGTCCTTTTGTTTGGTTGGTTGGTTTTGGTTTCAAGACAAGTTTCCTTTAAGTAGTTGAATTCTTCAGATCTTTCAAAGCATTGCTGACAAGAAGCACATTCCCCAACAAGACACAGGCAACAATTTATAATAGAGTGCACTCTCAACCCAGTTCATGAAGACAGGTCAGCCTTGCTTATGACCATAAACATACAAACATCTCTGCCCCCTTACAAAGAACCCAGAACAAACTTGGTTTCCTAAATCTTTACCTTTGGTGCTGCTGATTTATTTTTTTGAGTGTGGATTTGACATGATAGCATGTTTTATTCCCAGGAGTGGTAACAGTCCTTATAATTAATAGCTATTTACAAAGAGAAAACTGTTGAAAACACTACTGCTGTAAAGTCAGAACCTATAAAGGGAGACTATATAAGAAATAATCATTAAAATGATTGTGGGTGTTGTATAATGAAAACTTTTTCAAGAAACATATATTAGTGAGATGAAATACACCTGAAATTACCTACCATGGCATCTATAGTGGGGTCTGCAAGACAACTAGGATATTTTTTATGTGTACAATGAAAGTAGGGTAACAGAATAGTGTGTTTTACATTAAAGAAAATGGCCAAATGTATGGAAATATCATTTGTTTAGGATAGAGTTGTAAAAAAAAATAGACAATAGTTTTCTCTGTCTCACTTAAGGTATATTTTGTGTAATGATAACACTTTAAGATATTATTCTCCAATTTATTTCATTATTAACCCAGTAATTATGGAGGATTTATACTTTTACAATACTGTAATGAATTCTTGTATACTTAATTTGTTATAACTCATATATACATATATATACATATATAATCATATATGTATACATTGCTTTTTTTTTTCTTTTCTTTTCTTTTTTTCGGAGCTGGGGACCGAACCCAGGGCCTTGCGCTTGCTAGGCAAGCGCTCTACTACTGAGCTAAATCCCCAACCCGTACACATTGCTTTTTAAAAAGATTTTATATTAGGCAAGAGTGCTATAAATTTCCTAGTGTGCAGTTCAATACAAGCTCTGAGATGGCTTGCATATGCTTGGGCCGTGGGAGGTGACACTGTTAGGAGGTGTGGCCTTGTTGGAATAGGTGTGAGCTCATTGGAGGAAGCATTTCACTGTGTAGACAGGCTTTGAGGCTTCCTAGTGCTCAAGCTCCACCAAGTCTGACCCTTCTGCCAAGAAGACCCTTTTCCTGTCTGCCTGGGGAAGAGTCTCCTTCCAGTGGCCTTCAGATCAAGATGTAGGACTCTCAGCTCCTCCAGTACCATGCCTGCCTGCACACTGCCATGCTTCCACCATGAAGATAATGGACTGTCCCAATGAACTGTCTTCCTTTATAAGAGTTGCTTTGATTATGGTGTCTCTTCAGAGCAATGGAAATTTTAACTAACATAGCTAGCTACATACTGTTTATACTGAATAAGAGTAAAAATATTAATCTTTGTCTGTCTATACCACATTTTGACATACATGAAGAATCATAGACTATTCACATTATTTTTAGACAATTTTAATACTTTTTCTAAGCCTCTCAATATTTTAAAATTATTCAGCTTGGCGTCACTACCTTGACACAATGGAATTATTCCTATGCTAAGCAGACCAGTAGGCAAAATACAGATTAACTGGTAGTTTTTCCTTTATTGTGTTTTCTTATTTGTTTTGATATATTGTTCATTCTAGAAATAAGAACACGGTGTTGATTTAAAGGCCTCTGCTGTCCCCAGGGAAGAGAAGTCACCACAGTTGCTATGCATGAGAAAGACAGTGTACCATATGTGACCCACTTGTCTATGTTTATGGCCGGTTAGGTCCCTCATAGAGTTTCTTGGTTATTCTCATTATTACAGCCCAGACAGAAAAGAAATCATCTTCAATGCGCTGTTACATTGAATGAATCATACTTTACAAGCCATTCTTGTCAGCACATAATGTAAACTAATCTTTTAATAAGACACTGTGTCCTTCCATACAGTTCACGGAAGTGCACAGTGGTTTGAATCTTAATTGGAAATGATTGTCTTTTCCAAAGGTGACCCTTCAACCCTAACTACCATCCAAGTTCATCTATCTATTTTACCTGTACATTTCCAAACATTGTTTTTATAGACTACAGAGCATTAAATAAAGCATTAGTATTAGTCCAAATTTCCAACACAAACAAGAGAAATCTTCACAGTGTAAATAGCTGCTACCTAGATAGCAGTTGCAAATGGATGGCTAGGTCTAAAGCAGTATCTTATCTATGTAGTATAGATATAATAAATTAAAATTTTAATTTCCTTTTGAAGCTCATAGTTTTAAAGGAGAGCCACATAAGAGCCCCCTGTAAAATAATGCCATTATCTCAGTACATTTGATAAGGAAGCTAATTTACACATTCACATTTAATTTTTTCTATGTTCTAATTTAAGTTGATTTCCTCATAATATATATATCTTCTTTTAATTTGTATAAAATGTAGTTCGATTCAACACACACAAACACACACACACACAAGTACAGAGGGAAGGGCATTAAGCTATATAGAGAGAAAACAGAATATTCAAGCATCATTTTTGTTGTGGAAATTGACAACAATATCACAACCCTAGAGTTACATCAAAAGTCTTTTAAATCAAATTTTATGTACTTGTTTATTTATCTACTAATTTATATGTGTGTATATATTTGCATATGTGGGCATATGCACTCTGTGGTGCGTTAGTGGTGAGAGGGTATCATGAGGAATAAAGTCTATCCTGCAACATGCGTCAAAGACATCAAGCCAAGGTCTTCAGACTTGGAGGCCACCTCATTAGTCCTACAGAATCTTTCCAGCTCTGAAACCCTTTAAAAATGTTTAATATGGTTAATTGCCAGACAATACTTAATATCATATTTAAATTATATAGAAAATTGTTTTATTTTAAAAATTTGTACATTAAATGAGAAGAATCTGTCCCTATTTTTTTTTTAGTACAATATCCTGATTAGGAATCTTGAAACAACCTTGAGTGGGTTATTTTCTTTATATGTGACAGAATGAAATACACATGCTCTCTAACTGTTGAAATTATATGTAGGGAAATGGAAAAAGTGTATAATTTTAACTACTTAGAATATTTACATAAACACTTTATAGTGACTTATTAAATGTTTATGGCCATTGAATTCCTGAGAGTGATCTCACTTCTGTTGACTTCCCCACAGGGTCGTACACATTAGAGTAAAAATGTCTGATGCCAAATGATTACAACTTATTTCAAACCTGTGTAACGGGCAGAGTTTATTTCAACAGTTTAGTACACAGTTTATTTAGTACCGTTGATGATAAAGTTCATGCATCTAGAAATAATTTTCCTAAAATTACAAAGTTTCTATTGTGCCACCCATAATTATGAGTCACTAGGGGACTCGTTCACTAGTTGTTCATGTTTGTCTATAGAACCTAATAAATGTATTTAGAAACCGATGCAAGAACAAGTAACTTTGCCTACACAATCTGTGCACATGAAGCTTTGATGATCACACCCAGCACCTAATTACAAGTTTGTATTTCTAGTCCCACCGAGGTGTACCAATTAAAAGAATTAGACTTTAATTCCAAGCAACATATTAGACCTAATTAGTGGATGTACTGCCTGCTCTAAATTTTGTTTAACCCTTGATATACTGCGTGGATGTGTGTATTTAATACCTATTCTGTGATGCTTTATGAGATAAGAAGCATTTTCATAACTTCTCTTATTGGCTATGATTTCAAAAATGAAGCCAACTGAAAATATGGCATATTTATGTGATACATTGTTATTAAGATTTTGAGAAAAACGAAATTAAAACATTTGCAGGTGAATGGGTGGAGCTTGAAACGATCTTTTTGAGTAAAGGACAAATGTTACAAAGCTGGTTGCCAGCTTTGAATCTCCAGCTATGTATAATTCTTTTGGAATATTCATAGAGGTCAGGGAACTACGAAGGGCATCTAAGTGACTTTCAAAGGATGGGAGGTAGAAAAGAAGTAGTATAAATGATAAAAGGCAATAATTCAATAGAAAGGAATAGCATAAAAGAGACGAGGTCAGAGTAGAGCATGGATATGGAGGATACATAGCACAGGAGATCTACAAAGAAACTCTCTGGACAGAGCGCAGCAACTCTAAGAGGATAGAGAGACTTATATATATGTTCCAGTCAGAACTATTGGGGTAGCCTACCCATGCATTGTTTAAAAGTGTGTCCCTGTATTTTCAACTGTTGATCACTGCACTAGCTGAGAGCTCAAAGCTGGGAGGATTTTGGTATTGTCACTGCTATGGTCCATCACCAGTTTTCTATTTGTAAAGGCTTGTCCTTCCTCACTATCCAAAAGGTAAAGGTCAGGCAGTCCTCAATGCTTCAAGGCTGGACAGGGTAACCCAGTAGGAGGAAACAGACCCCAAGATCAGGCAAAAGAATCAGAGATACCACCACTCAAATTCTTGACACAAAATACCATTCAGAGAGTCCTGGTTATGCCTTTTCTTTCCCCTGAAACTTAGCAATCTAGGCCTCCATGGTCTGAACTTTTCTCTTCTTTCTTATCTTCCCAACTCCCTAATTAGACCTGACCAAGTTCTGAGCACTCAGTCACTTTCATGCCCAAAGTTCAAACGCCACTACAACCCTCTCCAAAACTCACGATGCTCAGGTCTGTCACAGTGATACCTCATGAACTGGTATAAATTTCAGTCTTAGCTCTGGATTGTATTGCTGTGATAAAACAACATGAGTGAAAATACTTGGGCACATGTGTGTATTGTGCGTGTGTGTCTATGTGGGGTGTGTGTGTGTTTTGGCTTACAGTTTTTACTCCATTATCCAGAGAAGTCAGGGAAGGAGGTCACAGCAAGAACCCAGAGGCAGGGACTAGGGCAGCAACTGTGGGCGAGTACTGCTATTAGCTTGCTTCTGATGACTTATTCAGCTGGCCTGTGTTGTAAAATAGTCCTATTTTTGGTTCATATCTTTTAGGATTTCATGACCTTCATATTCTTCTCTGTTATTGTATAATTGTTTACCAATCCATCTGATCATTCTGACCCATTATATATAAGGAGTACCTATCTATAATAGGGTAATAGATTATTGAAAGCAAATAGAGTAGTGTCACACAATGTCATTCATCCATCAAACATTCTGGTTACAAAATAAAGCTGTTCCCAAGACCTGACACTATTACTGAGGCTATGGGGCAGTCACAAAAAGGGTCCTACCATGACTGCCCCCCAAAATGCCCAATAAGCAGCTGTAAGAGTCAAATGCAGATATGTACACCCAACCAATGAACAGAAGCTGCTGACCCCTGTGGTTGAATTAGGGAAAAGCTGGAGGAAGCTGAGGAAGAGGGCAACCCTGTAGGAGGACCAGCTGTCTCAATTAACCTGGACCCCCAAGATCTCTCAGACACTGGTCACCAACCAGGCAGCATACACCAGCAGAGATGAGGTCCCCAACACATATACAGCAGAGGACTGGGTTTATTCAGAGAAGATTCACCTAACCCTCAAGAGACTGGAGGTCCCAGGAAGTTTAGAGGTCTGGTGGGGTGGGTGGGGTGGTGTAGGGAGCTGTATTGGATTTGGGCCTGGCCGCTTTGTAACTGTATGGCCACAGTTAAGATTACTGCCATACTAGTCATGAGACAAGCCTCTCCCATGTATTTATGACACAGGAAGAAAAGACCAAGTAGTAAACACCCGGTGTCTCCACTGCATGACCTCTGCTGAGCCCGGCTGATGCATGTGGAACCGACACACCTTGACCACACCTGGGTGGTGGTCAATTTACTTCTGCCTTTTGCTTCCTCAGCCTTTATCCTTGTGATTTAGGCTGGTCTTCTCCGATTTCTCCCTAATTAATTCAGGTCTCAAAGTCGGTCTTTTGTTACCGAAGTCATGAGCCAGGGTTTCCCACTGTGCTTCCCAGATATTTTCTACCTGGAGACTTGGGTATATAAGTGGTGAATAAAGCTACAGGAGACTCTTCCTTCCTCTCTCTTCCTCTCTCTTCCTCTCTCTCTCTCTCTCTCTCTCTCTCTCTCTCTCTCTCTCTCTCTTCCTCTCCTGGCTTGACAAGATAACCTCTGTGTGTGTGTGTGTGTGTGTGTGTGTGTGTGTGTGTGTGTGTGTGTGTGTGTTTCTTTAATCCCACAGGCTTTCACCAGATTCTCGGTACCATGTTGGTGCAGGCGCCGACAGGGTGGGGACATCCTTGTGGAGACACAGTGGGAGACTGAAGGAAGAGGTATGGGATCTGGAACTGTTGGGGGTGGGGCAAGGTGGACCGGGAAGGGAATAAAATCTGGAGTGTTAAAAATAAGTAAATTAAAAAACTTACATTTTCTATAATAAAGTCCTAAAATGTTAATAACAATCTTACTACTTTATTTAACATACTAATCACACACAGAAATATACACATGCTACATTCATATCCATTGCAATAAGCAAGGCTTGCATCTACTTATAAAACTTTCCAAATGTACGTTGATATTAAAGTATGAAATTGCAAACCTAAAGTATTTAATTTTCTCATGAGAAGAAATATTCGGAAACTGCTGCAGCATGATATGTATCAAGAACTGGGGTTAAGTCAGTGAACTAGAACAATTTTTCAGATTCTGCAACAAGTAATAACTTATGGAGGTTTATTGATCTTACCTGCTATGAGTCTCTTCAAATTCATAGGCAAAGTTTCTCTTAAAATTTTTTAATCTGTTTTTTTTTTCTGTATTTGTGTAGCATCTATCATTTTACATCAATTTATTTGCAGTTCCATTCATTTAAAAAACCACTGTTTGCAAACCACTGTTGAAGATTCCGGGAAGCTCAGTAGTTTGGGTCTACATACTGTAATGGTAACTTTTTATTTTCTAATCGCCTGTTGTCTTCAAGGCAGTCTGCTTGTTTCCTCAGTCTGCCAGCCTCAACCTAGTCCTGGAAGTCTCTAACCTCCATATGATCTCTCTACGCCTAGAACTTTTCAGCCTCTGAAACTCCCTGCTGAGTAAGCTCCCCTTTCTTTCGCTTTGTTTACTTGGGCTGGCTGATCAACTCAGCTGTTCTGGCTTAAACTCCTGCCTGTACAAACTGCTTCCATCTGGCTTCCTTCATTTCTGACTGGATTGTTCTGCTTGGCCTCAAACTCTAGCAATCTGCTCTAATCTCTGGCTGCTTCTTACTCTGTGGCTCGTTCTCTATTCACCTGTGTCTAGCTTATTCTCTATCTCTACAACTTGTGTCTGTACAACTGTGTCCCTCTTTTTTTCCAGTGGTGTACTCTCGAGTGGCCTCTTTTTCCGGTCTCTTCTACTGTGGATGGTTATTTACTATCTCTGGTCCATCGTGTCAAATCTTTTGCTGATTCATCACTTTGTCTTCCATTTAATTGGACATCACTTTCAAATAATGGTGCTTCCTCCAACAAACTAACTTTACCTTCATTGTTTGGGATTAAAGGTATGTGCTAAGGGAATGTCTGTGTTCCAGCCAGAGAGATTAAAGATTTTGACTAAGCCTGAGACACACCACGACTAGAAGCAGCTTTCTTTCAGTAAATAACACAGTGTTGGGGTTAACAGTGCTATCAAATATCCTGAAACAACATACTAGACTCAAAAATGCATTATTTGTTCTTCAGAAATAATTCTTCTTGGTAGTCTTGCACTTTTGGCTGAATAGTTTAATTGATTATATTTCTCCAGGGCTTAATACTCTCTATCTATCTACATGGTTCTACTGCTAGTTTGCTTTTTCCTTTGGGCAATGGACGCTCTGCACTCAAACTTTAAATTAGCAGAGAAAACGGTATCTATCAACACTGAATTGTGTTATTCTGCTAATACCATCTCAGCTGTAAAAATGGATATTATCTTGGCCCTCTAAACAAAATCTATTAGCTTTCACTGAAATTTGGCCTCAAGTAAATGACTTAGAAAAACGCATGGAAATGCAGAATGTTCGGTCTAATGTAATCATGAGTTTCCCTATGTCTCTTCAGCTGCACAGGCCTTGGGAAAATGGAAAGTGACACAAACTGCTCTCTGCTCACTGCCATGAAAGCTCCTTGTTCCTAGAACACTTTGAAGTTATTTGTCCTCCTTGTGGTTGTTTGTAGGTGGCCTAGTTTTTAAGTAATAATGGACTTTGAAAAACAGAACTTTAACAGAATGTATTGTCTTCCTCTTGCCCGGTTTTAATCTACTCCCCCATAAACCCTTTAGACAACACTATGGAAATAACCACTGGCTTCTTTGTTGGTGAGGCCAGGTGACAGTCCTGTTCCACTACCTGCTCCCCTCCCAGGCTCTGCACACATTGTTCCTGGCTCTCACAATTGTTCCCCTCTTTCTTCTCCTTGACAGCAGCTGTAAAAAACATTTCTTTTCATTTAAAAATAGATGTACCTTTAAAACTTGCTTAACTGCACAGTCCTACAAAACATTATAGGACTTGACTCTGGAATTTTGATTAGAACGTTAAATTTAAAAAAAAAGTTTTAAATGTAAAGATAAAATAATCAGAAGGCACTTAGAATTAATCCTAATGTGCTGTTGTTTTGATCTTCCAAATATTTTCATAGCGATTCCATTAGCTTTCTAATTCATTAACATGCCATTATTTTGGGAGTACAGAATACTTTTATGTAAAAATTTACAAAGGCAAAAGCCCCAGAATAGAGAAAACAATTCTTAACGATAAAAGAATGGCTGAGAGAATCACCATCCCTGACCTCAAGCTCTACTACAGAGCAATAGTGAAAAAAACCGCATAGTATTGGTACAAAGACAGACGGGTTGATCAATGGAATAGAATTGAATACTGGTAAATAAAACCACACACCTGCACACACTTGATCTTTGACAAAAAAGTCAAAAATATTCAATAGAAAAAATAAAGCATCTTCAATAAATGGTGCTGGTCTAACTGGCTGTCTCTATGTAGAAAAATGAAAATAGATCCATATTTGTTACCATGCACAAAGCTCAAGTCCAAGTGGATCAAGTACCTCAAGATAAAACCAGATACACTGAAACTTAGTAGAAGATAAATTGAGCAAGAGTCTTGAACTCATTGGTACAGGGGGAAAGTCTCTAAACAGAACTCTGACGGCTCACACTCTAAGATCAAGAATTTATGAATGGGACTTCATGAAACTGGAAAGCTTCTTTAAGGCCAAGAACATAGTCAATAAGACAAATCGGAATCCTACAGATTGGGAAAAAAAATCATCACTAACCCCACATCTGATAGAAGGCTAATATCCAAAATATATAAAGAATACAAGAAGCTAACCACCAAACAACCTGATCAAAAAATTAGGTATAGAACTAATCAAGAATTCACAATAGAGGAATCTCAAATGGCTGAAAAGCACCTAAAGAAATGTTCAAAGTCCTTAGTGATCAGAGAAATGCAATCAAAACAACCCTGAGATTCCACCTTACACAACTCAGAACGGCTAAGATAAACCTCAGGTGACAACACAGGTTGGCAAGGATGGGAGAAAGAGGAACACTCCTCCACTGCAGGTGGGACTGCAAACTGGTACAACCAGTCTAGAAATCAATGTGGAGGTTCCTCAGAAAATTGAAAATAGACCAACCTAAAGACCCAGAAATACCACTCCTGGAATGCCACAGGGGCACGTGTCACACGCTGTTCATAGCAGCCTTATTTGTGATAGCCAGAAGCTGGAAACAACCCAGATGTCTCACAACAGAAGAGTGGATACAGAAAATGCGGTCCATTTACACAATGGCTTCCTACTCAGCTATTAAGAACAAGGACATCCTGATTTTTGCAGGCAAATAGATGGAACTAGAAAATATCATCTTGAGTGAGGTAACTCAGACCCAAAAGGGCATACATGGTATGTTCTCACTAGTAAGTGGATATGAGTCCCCCCCCCCCCCGAAAAAGTACAGAATACCCAAGATACAGTCCACAGAACTCAACAAGCTAAAGGGCCCAAGTGAGGACACCTCAGTCCCACTTGGGAGGGAGAAGAAA
This sequence comes from Rattus norvegicus, assembly GCF_021556685.1. Classification (NCBI taxonomy): domain Eukaryota; kingdom Metazoa; phylum Chordata; class Mammalia; order Rodentia; family Muridae; genus Rattus; species Rattus norvegicus. The sequence continues at coordinate 110,792,476 of NC_141542.1, forward strand.
GCAACCACAAGGGAGGGAGGGTGGGACAGGGAAGGGAAAGGGGATGGAGGTGGCATAGAGGGGAACATGATCTAATATTGGGTGGGGAAAAAGAACTGAAGCCCTGAGGGCCAGCAGAAAGAATGGAAACAGGTGACCTCAGGAAGAAGGAGGTTGGGAGGACCCTCCAGAATGTACCAGAGACCTGGGAGGTGAGAGACTTTCAGGGCTCAAAGCGGGGATTTAAGTAAAATGCCCTATAATGGGAAGAGGGAACTTGTTGAGCCTACTTCCAGCAAAAAAGACAGGGCATCAAGTGTGGGATTGGGTTGCTATCCCACAGTCAAAACTCTGTCGAATAATTGTTCCTGTTTGAAAGAACTGCAGGGACAAAAATGGAGAGGAGCCTAAGGGGAAAAATGGTCCAGTGACAGGCCCAAATTGGGATCCAGGTCAAGGGGAGGCCCCAAGACTTGACACCATTACTGAAGCTATGGGGCACTCACAAAAAAAGAAGCTATCATGACTGCCCTCCAAAAGACCCAACAAGCAACTGAAAGAGTCAGATGAAGATATGTGCACCCAACCAACAAACAGAAGCTAATGAGTCCTCTTGAATTAGGGAAACAAACGCTGGAGGAAGTTGAAGAGGAAGGCAACCCTGCAGGAGTACCAGCAGTCTCAATTAACCTGGACCCCTGAGATCTCTCAGACACTGGTCACCAACCAGGCAGCATACACATATACAGCAGAGGAATCCTGTATCCTGGGTCTGGGTTCAGTCAGAGAAGATGCACCTAACCTTCAAGAGACTGGAGGCCCCAGGAAGTTTAGAGGTCTTGTGGGGTTGGGGGGGGACATCCTTGGGGAGACAGGGGGTGGGGAGGAGGTATGGGATGGGGAATAAACTATGGAGTGTAAAAATAAATAAAGAAAAATAATTTAAAAAGAAATTATCTTTCCCCTGTGATGCCATGCTTTAAAATGAACATATTTTCAAAAGATGAATATTAATACAAGATACTAACAACTACTTTTAGAATAATTGTGTTAATGGTTAAATCTAGTGCACTTAGGTCCTTATAGTCAGTATATTTTTATAATTCGAAATTGGCAAGTATTCTCTCATAGTAAGCGTGATGTATAACATTTTTTAATTAAATGATTTCAATGCCTTACCAAAACTAATTCATTTGACAAAACTTATTCTAGTACTTTATGTTATCCAATTTATCCTAGTTGAGTAGAACACACACATGCTAGTCCTCTTTTGTCAACTTGATATAAATTAGAGTAACCTGTCAAGAGAGACCCTCCACGGAGGAATTGCCTCCTCCCAATTGGCTTGTGTGAATGCCTCCTCCCAATTGGCCTGTGTGAATGTCTGTTGGCATCTTCTTGCTTAACAACTGATGTAGGAGTGGTGGTGCTGCCAACTCTGGACATTTGGTCCTGAGATGTAGAGAAAAGCAAGCTAACCAAGACACAGGAGGCAAACCAGTAAACATCATCCTTCCATAATGCCTGTCCCAGTTCTTCTCTCTAGTTTTCTGTTTTGAGTTCCCTTTCTAGATTCCCTCACAAAAGGTCATGAGCTATAAGCTAAAACAAATGCATTCATTTCAGAGTTTATTTGGTTATGACGTTAATCACAGCTTCAGAAAGGCAAAGTAAGTAATGATATATAAATAACCTAAAACATAGAGAACTTACATACAGTTAAAATTATTTGAGCTTAAATAAGGCAACTTTGATTTCCCATGATAAATTTGAAATATTTTATACAATGCAAAGGAAGGTGATTATTATTCCATTGTTTTAAAGAAATGAGGTTATAAACATATGTGTAATGTCATGCAAAACACAGAATGGACATAATTTTTAGGTACTTTGAATTATGCATTCCAGCACTAATTAAGATTATCTGTTACACTGATCAGAAAAAAAAAAGATAGCTGAAAAGATATCGATGAGTCTGGAAGCCATGCAATATAAGAAATCTTTATATTTTCATTTACTAAGAAAGTGTCACTTTTATTTAAAAGGGTTTTTCATAAAATTGTCTTCAAAACAAAGGCAACATTTAAGCAATTTTATAGTGATGGGAATGGAAGGGGTGACCTGCAAGTGTATAAATTTTCTGTCCCTATAGAACAAGTGACCAAAAACCTATGTTTTAGCAGAAAACACTAAAAAACAGCTAAAGAGTTTTCCTAGGATGCATTCGAAACATTGGTCAGGAGTTGACGTTCATCTAGTGAGTTGCCTGGAAAGAATTCACTTCCAGGTATGACTGGGAGCCCTAGAAATTTGCCAGTCACACTTACTTCCAGGTCTTTACTATCTGACCTTCTTCAGAGGAGCTGAGATATCATAATTAACTTATTCAAGGCTATATTATAGAGAGAACAGAACTGCCATGAATAATAGAGTTTATATAGCAAAACCAGAGGGAGATAAAATATCATAATGATAAAAACATTGCAGGAGTGAAGATTACATAATGTGAGAGTCAGAAAGGGAGTTACTGGGGATACCTTGGGTTTGACTGGCATTGAAGGTAGCAAAATCATGTATCTACAGATTAGAGAGCTGGATAAACAGTAATTAAGCAATAACTGTTAACAAAATAACACTGCTAACTTAGATAGTTACATTGATAGCACTGGGATGGTTCAGTGGGCGAGAGCACATGGCCCCAATTCTGATCACATGAGTTCAATCAATCCTCAGAATCTACATTATGGAAGCAGAGAAGGGACACTTGCAAACTGCCCTTTAACCTCCCTACCCCCCACGCACATATGTCCTATGACATGTATGTGCATACACACATGGTAACTAAATATAAAAGGTTAAAATGTTTCATTGTTACCAGTTAAGTTTCTGATATAGGTTCAGTCTACTTAGATACAAACCTCGGAAAGGGAAGAAGATGCTTTTCTTCCGGTGCTAACCCTTGCCAACCTTCTCATTCCTTCACATTTGCTAGTTTGGCAGCAGATAAAAGCAAGAGCGAACCAAGGTTGAATCTATTGCTCAGGGCAATGGAGCCAAGACCTTTAACCCCGTGAACGTGCTTCTAATGTTGAGATTCCTCAGCGCTAAACAGCAGCTTGTGGTGCAGCTTGCTATAGCTACTGTCACAGCTGTCTCTGCACAGGAAGCAGATAAAAGAGCATTCTCTCTCTGTCACCGCCTGGGTCACTGCCAGCTGCTGCTCTCGAAGATTCACCCCTCTTCAAGATGTCAGTGTAGCATGATATTTGTGTTTGCGGCTCGGTCGGCTGACTTATCAACTCTGGCTCTGGCACCTGTCAAGGCAATGTAGTTCCCACAGTTGTGCCTTTACTCACTGTCAATCTGTCAACTTTCTTACACACCACCCCCATCTTCAATAGCTCGTCTGCAGCTGTCAAAGCAGCCAGCTGCGTTTCCCCTTCTGTAACTTAGCTCTCCAACCTTTCCTCATCACTGCTACTGCTGCCCCCACAGCTCTGTCATCTCCGTTCTGCTTCTTTCTTCATGCTACCAAATGAGATCATCCACTAACTGCGAGCACGGAAAGCCACGCCAGACTGAGCCAGACTGAAAGCCTTCCACTAGGTTGAATGTGGAAACACCAGAACAACACCACGGGAGTGTCTCTCAGCTGGCTCACCCATGAGCCACACTGCTTGTCCGTGTAGCCAGGGAAAGGGAGTTTTGACCAATTACAGCAAAACTTACCCTCAAAGGAGAGTTTCTTGTCTTCACTGACCACAAGCTGGTCCCTTTGCACCTCCTGGAGCACCCACTCCCATTCCAGCCTGGGTGGAAAAGACAGTAAGTTCCCTGAGGGTTTCCATACTGCAAAGTATCCTGTGCAAATGGTACTTGAGAGAGTTAGGACTGAGCTGTGGCTCCAGGAGCGCAATTGCCCCTCTACTGCAACTGTGATAAACCTTTCTCAAGGTGCCTCTCAACACGACCAAAGCAACCAGCATCTTCATAATGGTGGGCCAGTCAGTTGGCTTCCTAACGGTCCTTTTATTCAAGGCACCCTGTAGACGGGGAGAGAAACTAATTTTCATCACCTATGAATCCAAATCACAACACTATCCAGTTTCTCTCATGTCCAGGCAGACAAATATCGAGAGAAGCACCTATAGTTTATATTATTATCCGTTTTAACATTTAACATTAACTTTTACTAAATTTCATCCTCATCAGTACAACAACCCAGGGAGAGCTGAAGTTCCCTAATCTATGACCGGATGCGATGCCTCTACTGGGTCTGCATCCCCTCTTTCAAATAATGCTCTAAATGCCAATGAAATGCTCACACGTGGGTATCTTAGTTTCTCTTCCCATTGCTGTCATAAAATATCTATTATTTTATTCAACTAATCATAATTGTTCATACGTGTATATGCAGGTGTAAAACCCAAGCTACATAGATATTACTGAATAACTATTGTATTTTTTTGTCAAGAATTCATTTACTAATATCTTCATTTTTTATTGGATATTTTTACTTACATTTCAAATGTTGTTCCCTTTCCCGGTTTCCCAGACATAAGCCCCCTATCCCACCCCACTCTCCTTCTTCTATAAGGGTGTTTCCTCCACCCCAGCCACCCTGCTTCCCCCTGCCCCTGACATAGCTATTATATTTTAGAATGAAACTAAACCACATACCTTTTCACCAACGTTCCCTGTACTACTAAACTATATTTTTCTTGGGGTTTTCTTTCTTTTCTAAATAACTAAAACAATACCCAGCAATAATATTGCTAAACAATGGATTATTGTGAAGTAAATTTTAATAAATTAAAATATTTCTTCTTCCTCTGAAGAAAAAGAGTTGCTACAGACTGATTTCTCTGAGCAAGTTTGTAATCAGTTCCAACAAGAATCCACTACATCAGCCATTTTTAGTAACCAGCCCATTAAAAGCTGCATTTATAGTGTGGAAGAAAACAAAATTTTAATTAGCTATATTGTATAAGAGGACACAGATGCAGATGTTTTAAACATGTGCATATATCAAAGAATAAAAAGTTGCTGTGATTTTGGTTTCATAATAATAGGAATTATATATAACTCTTTTGACAGAAAAAATGATACTTTATCTTATTTTATTTGTGAAACTGATACCGAAGAGAAACTTAGGGAATCTTTGAGGCATGTTCCCCAATGACAGATGAAATTTTAAGTAATTCCGCTTGGCATAAAAAATACTCTATGACAGTTATCTGGCTTCAGATTTTAAATATCAGTACTGATTAAATTTTAAATGACATAAATGCTATTATTTTAATAGTATGTACTTGAAGGTTGAAGCAAATACCCAGGGTTAGGGTCAACTGCTGCTCTTCCAGAAGACCCAAGTTCAGATGCCAGGACGCTCCCAGATTCAGGAGATCTGAAAACATCTTCTGACCTCTGTGAGCACCTGCACGCAGAAACACAGACCCGCGTAAAAACACATACATAATTAAAAATATTTTTATGTCTGTAATTTAAAGTACTTCCTTCTGTTTACTAATAAAATAGTTTGCTGAAAGATAAAATACGACTAACAATCCAGTCATTTATGTATAAAGATCATGCGATAATTGCCATTTAAACACAAAAGAATAATTTTCTTTTATAATAATTTAAATATTAATAATGCATTGGGTATTAATGGAACTAAATGCCTTCTCCTGCCCATGAACTGAAAATTTTTAAGTATTTTATGCTTATATTTTGAATCTATTTCGCCTTGTTAAATCCTTTGATAAAACCTTACAACTGATCATTTTATTTTGCCAGGGTCAATACATTAATTTGAATTATCTTCTGTTTTCATTCTGTTATATCTTTGGACATCATACTTCAGCAATATAAAATGAACAGTGCTTATCTGAACATACTGATTAAACCCTATGTATATTTTTGTGTTATAATATACCTTGCAATTATATATTATACAAGACTCTGGAATCTTCAAAATCTGGCTTATCTATTTTCCCAAGTTAGAGTAAGTGTTTCAGATATTATTTTCTTTCTCTCCTGCATTTACATCTTTTCCAGGCATCTGCGTGTGTGTGTGTGTGCGTGTGTGTGTACATTTAAAGTTTCAGTATTTTGACTAGTACTTTACCAGTTATTTATTAATTTTATATCTTCAACAGATATGTATCGTTATAATTGACACTTAATTTGTCAGTGCTTAAAACAGTACTTAAAACAGTATTCCTTAATATAACTTTGTCTTCTTTAACATTTTTCTTACTCTATGACTTCAAGAAAACCAACTGAGGGGTTGGAGATTTAGCTCAGTGGTAGAGCGCTTGCCTAGCAAGCGCAAGGCCCTGGGTTCAGTCCCCAGCTCCGAAAAAAAAAAGAAAGAAAGAAAAAAGAAAACCAACTGATAAATTGATGAGTGCACAATAAATGCAAATTAAATAGAATTTGTAGGGAAATAACCATTTCATTTCAATGAGTGTTCACAAGCTAATATTCCTTTTAGAAACATCAAATGAATGGAGAATCATCTAAAAGCAAAAATTATTCTATGATATGTGAGTGATTCATCCCGATTTTATTGACAAGCTTGTACTTCTAACAAATAAAAATATCATATTCAACAAATAAAATAAATTTTAACATCTATCTCTTCAGACATGGTAATGCTAAATAATGTGCCACAACTATATTTTAACGCAATCTTCTTCCTTTATTGATGTAAATCTTTTGTTGATTTGGAACTGTCTCCAAATATTCTTACTAACAATATTACACTTGCGATATCCTCTCTATAGTGAAGAATGTTGAATTTTGAAAGGATTCTAGGAAACTAGGAGATAGGAAGGGGTTTAGAGTTCCTCCTAGGCAAATTTAGGCTGGCAGCATGTTTTATGTAATTAATTTAGAACTCTAATTGAAAAGCTAGAAGCTTCCAATGGTAGGAATTAAGGAAAACGATTTTCATAGTTTGATTTAAATTATTAGTACAGTAAGTTATAGGTTTGATACATAGCCCATGATGGGTAGATATGTGTCCGTTCCTGGAGCAAATGTCATGCAGCTTGTGGGGGCTATGATAATAATTTGTAGTAATATAATATGTTGTAATAAATGGCTTTATGTAGCCATTATATTATTATATCCATCTCAATTCTATTATATTATATTATCCATCTCAATTGTTTTTAATGGACATACATCAGCATATATCTTTCTTTTTCAATTTTTTGGAACTGTGTAAGTGTGTCTATTGCTATGCGTGTTATAATGTTGGATAGCATGTGTGTGCACAGTGTGAGTGCAAGTGCACCTGAAGGTTCAAAGTTGACACCCAGTATCTTCCTAAACTGCTTTCCACTGTATTTATTAGTGCAGTTTCTCACTGAAGCTGAGCTCATTCCTACTAGTGTAGCTACCTGGCTGTCTTCTTGCCTTGTGATGTTGGTCTCAGCCTCTTGAGGGTTAGGATTAACACTCAACTGTTGCCACACCTGCTTAGCTTTCAAGTATTGGGAATCCCAACTCTAGTCTTCATACTCAACCACAGGCATTTGTTCACTGTGGCACTGCCTGCCCACGATATAGCTTTCAAAACTCAATTTTCATTTTATTATCTTGGCTATTAATTATCAATAACAACTTTAAAATTCCTCAAAGGGTCTTTACTCCGATGAACGCCACACAGCAAAAGTGATCCCAGTTTGACCAATGATACTAGTTCCACAAGTTATTTAAAAACCTAGTTTAAAAAGACGGTGATGTATAGGTGTATTATTTTTCACACATTCCACCACTCAACAACACTTTAAAATCTGTTATTCCTTGAATTTTTCCATGTAAAATTCAAATCAATCTGACTACTTACTACACACTACATATATTGAGTGAGTTTCAGGAATATTAAACTGATTTTTTCACATAAGCTGAATTAACATTTTAATAACTACAAGGAGAAAAAAAATTATGATTGATATACAGTTCTTCCAGTTGTCAACATTAGGTGTTTACTATGCCTCTCTACATTTGAATCATTCAAATATTTTTGCAAACAATATGTTTTAATATTATTTGGCTTGTCAAGCCAGAGAAATTATAATTGATTAGTATAGCAGCAATAAATAAATAAATAACTATGCCAGTCTGTGGAAGAGGCATGACTTTTTGTTTTGCACTCCTTAGGTTTATAGCCTTCTAATTTTTTATTATAAATCAATAAATTTTATTTTTTGAAGGACTTCTTTTTTTACTTTTTATTTTTTTCCATTTTTATTGAATTGGGTATTTCTTATTTAAATTTCTTTTTAAATAACTTTTTTATTAGATTTATTTCTTTACTTACAATTCAAATCTTATTCCCCTTCCCGGTTTCCTGTCCATAAGTCCAATTCCCTCCCCTGCCCATGCCCCCTAAACATCCCCCTTACTGACTCCCCCATATTCCCCTGCACTGGGTATCCAACCTTGGCAGGACCAAGGGCTTCCCCTTCCCCTGGTGCCCCAACAAGGCTACATATGCAGCTGGAGCCCTGGGTCAGTCCATGTATAATCTTTCAGTAGTGGTTTAGTCCCTGGAAGCTCTGGTTGGTTGGCATTGTTGTTTTTATGGGGTTACAAGCTCCTTCAACTCTTTCAATCCTTCCTCTAATTCCCCCCAAGGGGGTCCTGATCTCAGTTCAGTGGTTTGCTGCTAGCATTGACCTCTGTATTAGACATGCTCTGGATGTGTCTCCCAGGAGAGATCTGTATTCAGTCCCTTTCAGCATGCATATTTTAGCTTCATCAATCTTATTTAATTTGGGTGGCTGTATATATATATGGGTCACATGTGGGGCAGGCTCTGAATAGCCATTCCTTGAGTTGTTGCTCTAAGCTTTACTTCCATATCCCCTCCTATGGATATTTTTCCCCTTTGAAGAAGGAGTAGGAGCATCTGCATTTTGGTCATCCTTCTTGAGCTTCTTGTGGTCTATGGATTGCGTCTTGAGTAATTCAAGCTTTTTGGCTAATATCCACTTATCGGTCAGTGCATACCAAGTGTTTTTTTCTGTGATTGAGTTACCTCACTCAGGATATTTTCTAGTTCATTCCATTTGCATGTGAATTTCATAAAGTCATTGTTTTTGATAGCTGAGTAATATTCCATTGTGTAGATGTACCACATTTTCTGTATCCATTCCTCTGTTGAAGGGCATCTGGGAAGAGTATAAAACACTGGAATTTTAAGAAATATATTACTTTATTTCTTTATAAATTATATGAAAAAATAAAAATGTACCATATACTTGAATTAATACATAAATATATATACATAAATATATATACATATATATACATATATGTATATATATTCCACTTGAGACCTTAGATATCTTAAGATTCCATTCAAATAAATGTTAACTAGAAAGATGACATAATGCCACTAATCCAGCCAATCATACATATGGCTAGTGAATTCTTCCCCAAGACGACCTACCAGGTTTTTGCATCTCCATTATTTTGTAAAAGGAAACTGACATTTGTTTAATAAAATTGTCAATGCCAAGAGACACATGAAAGGGTAAGGAAATATTCCAGAGTAAATATATTTGATAGCTTTAAGACCTACCTACAAGAGTCACCCACTGGTTGTTAAAACAGAAAAAGAAAATAGCTATAAAGAATTTTACAGGAAATCTGATAAAATTTCAGTATAGAAACAAGGGTCCTAGATAAAGAATGCAATGGTAGCAGACAGTGAGGAAGGTAGTAATGATGGAGAAGATGTTGGGGTCTGGTATTGCTTGTGATTGCTCTGCAGCAACACATTTTCCTTTCTTCCTCCTTCCCTTCCTTCCTTCCCTCCTTTCTCTTTAATTAAAAGTAGTTTTTTTTACAATATATCCTGATTACAGTTTCCACTCCTAGATCTCCCCAACCCCATCCCATCTTGATCCGCATCTTTGTCTCTTATTAAGATAAGATAAAATAGAATTACCCTAGATGCCAAGAACAAACGAAACTCAAGACGGATGATCAAAATGTGAATGCTTCACTCCTTCTTTAAATGAGGAAAAAGAATACCCTTGGCAGGGAAGGGAGAGGCAAAGATTAAAACAGAGACTGAAGGAACACCCATTCAGAGCCTGCCCCACATGTGGCCCATGCATATACAGCCACCCAATTAGACAAGATGGATGAAGCAAAGAAGTGCAGACCGACAGGGGCCGGATGTAGATCGCTCCTGAGAGACACAGCCAGAATACAGCAAATACAGAGGCGAATGCCAGCAGCAAACCACTGAACTGAGAATAGGTTCCCCGTTGAAGGAATCAGAGAAAGAACTGGAAGAGCTTGAAGGGGCTCGAGACCCCAAAAGTACAACAATGTCAAGCAACCAGAGCTTCCAGGGACTAAGCCACTACCTAAATACTATACATGGACTGACCCTGGACTCTGACCCCATAGGTAGCAATGAATATCCTAGTAAGAGCACCAGTGGAAGGGGAAGCCCTGGGTCCTGCTAAGACTGAACCCCCAGTGAACTAGACTATGGGGGGAGGGCGGCAATGGGGGGAGGGTTGGGAGGGGAACACCCATAAGGAAGGGGAGGGGGGAGGGGGGATGTTTGCCCGGAAACCGGGAAAGGGAATAACACTTGAAATGTATATAAGAAATACTCAAGTTAATAAAAAAAAAAAAGAAGATAAAATAAAATGTCAAGGAAAGTTGAGCCTGACAAAACAAAACAAAAAAAGAACATTTAAAAAAGAGCCAAAGGAAAAGCACAAGAAGTGCTGGAGGCCTGCTCCAGCTGAGGAATGGCTGAAGTTCAACATAGCGTCAGACAGGCTAAAGATGGATGATTCCTGGGCTTATCATCTTACTATTTGTGCTTTAATAAGCACTTGTCCTAATAAATACTGGTTTCTTTTCTCTCTTGTTCAAGGACCTCTTGTTGGCTGTGCAAGAGGCTTTTGACTCATTAACTCTTTGTGAATCATCAGTACAGCAAGTGGAGGGTTGGCGTTGCCATCCCACAGTCAAAAACACTGACCCAGAATTGTGCCTGTCTAAAAGAACTACAGGGACAAAAATGGAGAAGAGCCCGAGGGAAAGGAGGCCTAGTAACAGGCCCAAATTGGGATCCAGATCAAGGGAGGCTCTAGGGCCTCACACTATTACTGATGCTATGGTGTTCTTCAGACAGGAGCCTAGCACGGCTGCCCTCTGAGAGTCCTAACAAGTAGCTGAAAGAGTCAGATGAGGATACTTACATCCAATCAATGAACAGAAGTCAGGAACCCCTATGGCTGAATTAGGGAAAAGCTGGAAGAAGCTGAGGAGGAGGGTGACCCCATAGAAACACCAGCAGTCTCAACTATCCTGGACCCCCGGGATCTCTCAGATATTGAGCCACCAACCAAGCAGCCTACACCAGCTGAGATGAGGTTCTGACACATATATAGCAGAGGAATGGCTAGTCTGGACTCAGTCAGAGAAGATTCACCTAAGCCTTGAGAGATTTGAAGCATTAAGGAGTTGGGAGGTCTAGTGGGGAGGGGGTTGGGAGGTAGGGTCACCCTCTTTGAGACAGAGGACTAGGTATGGGGTGAGGAACAGACTGGGAGAGGCATCACAACTTGACTGTAAAAAAAGATTTAATGATGATGATGATGATGATGATGATGATGATGATAGAAAAAATAAAGGAAAAGAATTAAAATCTTTTACACAGGCAATATGCGTGCATGCGTGCGCACGCGCGCGCGCGCACACACACACACACACACACACACACACACACTCATACACACAAATTCTGATTGGCATGACCACCTGTCTCATCCACTCCATAAGTGTTCATAGATAGTCATATACACACAACTAAACTTATACTTTTACATATACAGTTGGTGGAAGGAGCAAAAGGTCAAACCAACAAGTTCCAATGAACAAGTGCCAACAGAAAAAGCTCACTCATTCTGGCTGGAAAAAAAAGAGGCTCCAAACTTTATTGCTCAGAGAAAGAAGAAGCTTCAACATTTTTACTGTTAAAAGTAAATAAAGACCCTAACATGTATTACTGAGAAAAAGCCTCTACCTCATTATTGTTGCAAGTAATAAAAAGGCCCCTCTCTTATTGTCATTCTTAGCTCTTATATTTCTAAGGAGACTTGATCACATGGTATTCCAAGCATCTTTAAAAACCATGAGTTCATAGAGAGTTTAAGATACTAAGTCATAAAATTGACAAGGAGTTGCAGCAGAAGTGTTTAGATGTGTTTCCATTAAGACTATTACCTGACTAAGCATTCACTATCTGCTACTAGCTCTATAAGTTCATTAAAAGTTGAAAACAATAATTCTCATGTCATGAATTTTGTCAGGATTTTGTCAAGAGGCAAATCATCTGCCTTGTGTCTCATTAGTTTTGAGGGTTTGTATAGATGAACCAGTCAATATTTTTATTTTTCTGTCCTTACACCTATAATAAATCGTCCATTCCCAATTTATGGCCCTTAGTTATCAGATAGTGGTCTCACAACTAAACTAGAGGGAATATTTTCTTTTACTGTAAATCTTTCAAGCCTGATTCCTTATTCTACTGCAGTTAACTCTTGAAGTTTTACAGAGCACTATTTGCAGCTTTTCAGAGACTTGAAAATCACTTGTATAAATTTATGGATTTTTATAAAATCATTATCAGCAGTTACAAAATCATCAACTTGTCTACACAACATTACTATATTATAGTACATTTTCATAGATCTGCAAAAAATTTACTCAATTGGGTGAGCTAATGCCCACAATTATCAGGCTATGTAATAGTGACAGCACAGGCATATAAGTAGCAAGAAGCAATCCTGAGATAAAAATATCCAAAGGTCCTACAATTCAGAGCTTACACATCACAGCCATACAAAGCATTGAGTCATCTCTAGAAAATTCACTGGCATCCCTTTAACCTTTCCTAGATGGATCCTGCCAAAGAAACACATACAGAAACACAGAGAGAGACACATATGATTGCATGCACAGGAAAAACCTTAAAAACACAAATCTGGAAAACATAATACATATTCAAAGGACCTGTAAGATTAAAACAAATTTTGTGATAAAAATTATGACACCAAAAAAAAAAAAATCCAACAGCAAAAACAATGACAACAACAAAACCCTCTAAAGATGCCATTGAATTTGTTTTGTGTCAACCATCTATTCTTAAGGCTGGGGACTGCACTTAAGAGTGTTTTTGTATCCCCAGTGAGCCTCCTTTGGAGAAAACTAGTGTTTCAGTTGCAAGCCCTGAACAATTGGAGATAGCTTCTGGGCTAGAGACTGGGGCTTATGCCCACTTCTTTTCTGTGCTCTAGGAACAACCAGTGCAAACCTATGCAGGCACTGTACCTGCTGTCATAGTCTCTGTGAGTTCATATGTACTGTAGTTGTACTGGTCTTAAAAGGTTTGTTTTTCTTGCTGTCTGTTATCCGCTCTCACTCATTCCATATCATCCTGTCAAGAGCTCCCTGAATCCCGGGGAAGGGATTTAACAGTCATCTTATTTAGGCCTTGGTGTTTCAAGGGTTGTATTCTATCAGAAAATCTTTTTGCTTTCCAAATTGAATGGTACCATAATGTTCATATCTACACAAAGAGACTAAAGGTATTATTTGTTTTAATTTTAATTAGTTGGTATGGAGAACAGAAAGGGTCTGAATTTTTCAGTGGTTCATTTATGTTTTTAGCAAGGCTAACATCCACAGGCATAGCACCTTAGTGATTTATAAGTTCTCACAAATACCCATGTCAGTTGGGGCCTCTCACAACATTTTCATTTGTGTTTTGTGCTTTGTAATCCACATACTGTGTAAGGTGGGTGTGGTCATGGCCAAGGCAGTATCAAGGACAACTGTGTCTTTCTCCATGTTTCACTTATTTTCAGAATACAATAGATTTGTGCAGTGTATTAGATTAATAGTTTTTTCTGTTATCATTTCTGCTATATTAATCAAAACTCAGACTCTAGAAATAAAATCCACCTCTTAGTGGAAAGACCAGAGGTGTCCCACTGTACTGGACTTTTCAAATCCAGCTATATTTGAAATAGTTATGCTTGTACCAGAACATTAGTGCAAATTTTTTCATTAATGTGTGTATTTCAAACCTTATTTTTATGAGAAGGTACTCTCTCCTTCCTCTTTCCCCATGCTCTCTTTTGAGATGCTTTTAAGAGAAAAATGAATCTTGCTCTGCTACTCTCTTTCATTTTGAATTTCATAGGAGCACTTTCCTCCACATAAACTTTTCTTGGGATTCTGAGCTAACTTATGAATATGTTCCACATTGTAAGTTAATGTCACTGCATCACATTCTGAGTTTAACACTAGATGTGTCTTCACAGAACATCTAACTTACTGTTAGTGCCATTTTTTATTCCAGTTTATGTTTTAAATAGTTATTCATAATAGTAGCTTTTAATTTTAGCAAATGGACCTTTTAGTTTCTCTCCAAAAATTTTTACATAGAAATTCAGTAAGTAAAAATGTAAAAGTGGTGGTTACTTAATATAAAGTTAGAGGTAACATTTATCCTTTATCACTTAAATCAATGAAGAAAGGGAAAGAAGGGATCGGTACATTTATAAAATAAGTAAAAGTGATCAGAGTAACTGGGCATCATGGGACACATTTGTGAAGCTAGTGCCTACATAGTGAGTTTGAGAGGACAGACGACACACTGAAACCCCATCTCAAATGGAGAGATATACTGATGGTTTCAAATGCAGTTCAGTGATGGAGTGTCTACCCAGCATGCTCAGTGCCTTGAACTGCATTCCTAACTCTATGGGCAAGGGAGGAATGGTAGCGACCAATTGGCATTATTTATTATACACATATGAATACTACATATTACATCAATATATCTCTTAATTTCTATTACCTATTGGATCCAACATAACCCTTTCTGTAGCCTTACCTTTCCGTGTTTTACCCCACAGTGAATCTTACACAGTCTCCAAAAAGAACAAGTCAGGTTTCTTTCTGTACTTGACTCTGATATTTCTCCTTCCTAAAAAAATTTCCATGCTCTACCATCATCCCAAAATAGACATTTTGCATTCATGTTCACATGTACTGTGTATGTTCCATTTGTACACATTTCAGCATAAATTTAAATACTAGGGACTAATATCAAAGCTTGAATTTTAAGGTAATATTTAATGAGAAAAATCCCATTATTACCTATGACTACTTCTGATCATGTTTTAATCAAATGTATTTGCTCCAAATAAAATGATTCACTTCCTTAAAATGCTGCTGTCAAAGACATCTTAATGGAATTGCCAATAAAGAGGGAGACAAAGTCACAACTAGACATCTTACAGCACTAAGTGAGACTGCCAGTGCCATGAGCGAGTTACATATAATTAATTACTTTAGTCAATGGAATCCCATGGAAATCCCTCAAAGAGCAAGGCTCTTGGTTGCTCTCCACAAACTGATGGTAAGGTAAGGTTCACTCAATGAACACAGAGAAGTCGAGTTGATGCTTACCTACAATTTACCTCTACTGCTCTAGTTGCCTAGAACCTGAGACTAGATAGGCTACAGATCTAGAGGAAAAACAAATGCAACTGCTCTGTTAAAAGAACAGAGCAGGAAAATGATTCCTAACAATATTCTGCTAGAGTCAGATCAGTGTCTTACTCTGCCATCATCAGAGAAGTTTCTCTTAAAGTGGATGGGAGCGACTAGAGATTCACAGAACAATGTGCAGAGAGTGAAAAAACCTTCAAAAACTCAGTCTTAAATGTGGTGTCTCCACTAATTTTCGCTCCTCAGGACATGGGGAACCCTGCTGAAGAGGAGGTGGAAAGATTACAAATGCCAGTAGGGATGGACGATGACAAAGAAACCAAGGAAGCAGGTCTTCTGGACACAGCATGTCGGATCTACACATGGAGGCACAGAGACTGTGGCAGCATGCACAGGGTCTGCACATGCCTGAGACCCATGGAGTCCAAGCCCTGAGAAAGGAAGTAGAAATAAGGCCAATCCCTAACCCTGACCCAGAAGTTATCTCTAATTGATAATTGCTCATGAAAGAAAAAAAAGAGGAGTTTTCTCCAATGGAGTCACATTGGGTGTACAAACCACACTTAAAAGAAGCTCCAATATAGGGCCAACATAAAACAAATCCAGGGGTATTTGGAACTTCTCTGTCTTTCTGTCTGCCTGTCTGTCTATCTCATAAGACTTTGTCAACCCCCCATGTGTGCGTGTTAGTTATCTGTGTGTGTGTATGTGTGTGCGTATGTGTGTGTACGTGTGTGTATGTGTGTGTATGTGTGTGTATGTGTGTGGGTATGTGTGTGTATGTGTGTGTATGTGTGTGTATGTGTGTTTATGTGTGTGTGTGTATGTGTGTGTATGTGTATGTATGTGTGTGTATATGTGTGTATGTGTGTGTATGTGTGCATGTGCGTGTGTGTGCGTGTGTGTGTATGTATGTGTGTATGTGTGTGTATGTGTGTGTATGTGTGTGTATGTGTGTGTATGTGTGTGTATGTGTGTGTATGTGTGTGTGTATGTGTGTGTATGTGTGTGTATGTGTGTGTGTATGTGTGCGTGTGTGTGTGGGTGTGTATGTGTGTGTGTATGTGTGTGTGTGGTGTATGTGTGTGTGTATGTGTGTGTGTATGTGTGTATGTGTATGTGTATGTGTGTGTGTATGTGTGTGTGTGCATGTGTGTGTGTGTGCATCTATATGTGCTTCTTGTGTTTTATCTTTGGCTCTTTTTTTTCTGTTCATTTGTTTTTGTCTCACTCAAGTTTGCTTGTTTCCATTTTACCTTATTTTATTTTTCTCCTCTATTTGTTAGACACATGTTTGTTTTTTAATTCAAGGGAGCACGAAAGGCATGAAAGGATGTGTATTTGAGTGGTGGTGGAGGCAGGGAGGATATGGGAGTAGTTGGAGGAGGGTAAAATATAATCAGAGTTAATTGTATAAAGAATCTACTTTCAATAAAACAATGGAGCTATAAATATGTAATAATTCTCAGTCCTGACGTACATGGTGATGAAGACATGAGGCCAACACAGCAATGGGAAGAGCATTTCCTAAGCCACACATTGTGCAAACCTAGAGCACAGGACGATTGCGTGGGCTCGGCATTATTATTTATAGAATTTCTGTCTAATTATACATATATTAATTACTTAATATAAATTAGCATCTGTTTACTTATCACTGTTTTATCTTCTTATGTGTAAATAAGGTAAACTGTCATGGGACGGATGATATGTACTCTCTATTTAGAGAGCATTACATGAAATCTTCCATATTTAAGTGACAGATATTTAAAGAACTAATTTGACAGGAAAATTTAACAACCAGGTTGTCTCTTGAAGATTAAGAACATAGTAATTGGGGGTTGGGGATTTAGCTCAGCGGTAGGGCGCTTGCCTAGCGAGCACAAGGCCCTGGGTTCGGTCCCCAGCTCGGAAAAAAAAAAAAAAAGAAAAAAAAAGAAAAAAAAAAGAACATAGTAATTGATTTTTAGATACTAACTTAAAGTTCATAAACTATAGAAATGTAGACATGGGTTAACTTACACCATCTAAATGTAGTTTCTCTCTTGACTATTAATAATGAGCTACTAGTTCCTTTTCTGCAATTCTGAGAAGAAAAACTCACGTTTTGGAAAGAATAGAGAATTAATGTTGTATAATACAAAGGTTCTTCAATAGAGAAAGTATGGCCTTTAAACACATGGCCCAGAAACAATAGGATATCCATATGAGATATGAACAAATTCTGTCCATATGGCTTAATCCACGCAAAGGCACTTTTAAATAGCTCTAGAAAAACATACCACACCTGTATTTGTGACATGGGATTACTTCGATAGTTTTAAATTATTCTCAGATAATATAATAAACTTATAAAATGTTGACTAAGCAATATGCTGGTTTTGATCTAAACATGATATAAATTTTCTACTTGAAAAAACTTTGAAGCTATTAATCAAGCTACTCCCAAGGATCATAATGTTGATTATATATTCACATGTGTGTCAAATAAACCCATGAGACATAGAGTCCTCCAACTCCCCAGTCACAGAACAATGTTGTCCAACATATTAGCCATTTTATAAATATGGATATATACTTACTGTATGCTGCATACTTATTAGGATATCTAGAATTAAACCAATCAATAAATACATAAGTGATACCACAAGATATCTTGCTGGAGGAAATTTATGTGAGTATAAATGCTTTACGTAACAAGCTTGTCACAGGATCCAAGAATTCTACTTCTAGATATAAACTGAAAACTCAAGTTCGTGAAAGACAAACATATTGGGTTTTTAATAATAAAAAACCAAACAGAAACCAGGTAGGGCAGCACATATTGGTAATGGCAGTGCTCAAGAAGTTGAAGCAAGTCTGTGAAAATGAGTTTAAGGTTTGGGTTACATAATGAATACAAGGCAAACCCACCTGCATAGGAAGGCCCCTTCCCAAATCAATCATCACAACAATTAAGGCAAAGGACAGAACTCAAATTTAGCCCTCTGACCCCGCAAAAGCAAAATCTACAATAGTTAAGTTACTAACCAGTGTTAGCATATAGAACAACTTGGATGTATCCTAAATGTAAAGTTTTAAGTGAAAGAAGCAACATTCAAGAAGCCATATGCTAATGCTCCTATAGACTCTGAGAAAGGTAAATGTATAAAAGCAGAATACAGTGCCTGCCACAGTCTGCATGGGGAAGCTGCCTTCCATAATGACATGTAAGGAAGGGAAGTCAGAAAGCATGAGGATTGCTAGTTTGGTTCTAGGAGAAAAGTTGGCATTTATTCCCTCTTATACATAACTCTGTCAAACATCAGAGTCATATAGACATTTGTATAGTACTTAAAATCTTTGCCCGCTTTCCCTCAGCAAAAAGGCAGACGTTCTCTGATATAACCTTTCAGGCACTACTTTATTAATAATGGTTCTCGAAAGGTGCTTGTGTCTTCTACTCCTCATATCAAAGACAGCATTGTTCTGTGCCTGGGGAGTGGAAGGACTCTATGTCTCATGAGGTAATTTCTTGTAAGGCTACAGCTGGCACCAGCTAATATTTTTCTTGTTGTTCCAGTCACCTATTTCCCAGTTACCATTGTCTTTTTTAACTTTATGAGATCAGAAATCTGAGAGATTAACAGATTTATGTGTGCATCTTTATCTGTAAATGTCAGCGAAGCATAATGTGCTGTGTTATGCAATCTAACAAACATTAGAAGAACGTTTGAATTTAAGACAAATGGAGGAAAACCAACATAAGAGAGGTCATTTTTAGGCTTAAGTGCACTTATTCATTTATTTAATGTATTACTGTATTCACTCGTAACTTCACTTTGAACATAATTTACAATGGTTTATAAGAATCGATCAATTCAGAAATTTATTGATAATCTGGACTAGGATATAGGACATGGTGTGAAGTGCTTGCCTCACCTGCATGAGGACCTAATTTCAATCTCAAGAACCCATGCTAAAAATACAGATATGGTGTCAGATGTTTATAATCCCAGCACTGGGTGAGTAAGACTGGGGGTCGCTGGGACACCTTTGCTACCCAGTCTAGCCAAATGAGGAAACCCAAGATAAGTGAGAGATCCTGTTTCAAAATATGCAGTGGATTGCCCCTGGGATATCAGACCAGTAAGATGGACCTCTTGATTCCACCTGTACATACACATATACTCCCATTTATGTGAATAAAGACACATAAAGTCATGCATGATACTGAGAGGGGAGTTGGTTAAATGCAAATGCGAGAAGACTAAGTAAAAATTAAAGCCGGTATAAAATAAGTACTTCATCATGATTAGCAGTTTAGTGTATGTTCAAATGTGTCAGCATAGAATACAGTACCACGGATAAGTAAGTATCGATGCTCTGGTTCCTGAAAATGGAAGCCGCACTTGTCTTGCACATAAAACCGTTCCTACAGATTTGCATGTCTATTTGTCATCTCGGGATCAGGAGAGCAAATGTCAGCAGTTCATGAGCCTAAAGTGCTGTGATAAGTAAATAAAGATAATAACTTCCACAAGCCGGCAACTGCTGACCACAAAACCACATTCGTTTTAGTTATTACTAAACTCTATCTCACTAAGCAAGATAAAACAGTTGAGTCAACGGGAATGATTCCCCATCTCCATGAGGCAGGTGCGATAGATCAGTAATGCAAAGTTAAGCCTGTCTTGCATCCAATGGAACAGTCGTTCAGGAGAAGAAAATATGCAGTTGACTCTTGCGTCTGGTCAAGAAGGCAGTGAAAGTGCAAGGACAAGGTGCTGTTGCAGCAAACAGCTCATAGGACTGGACAGAAGTCAACAACTCTAAGATTTCTTTTGTCAAGTAAGAAAGGAGATGAACATACAATGAATCTACGGGGAAATGTGACATTTGTGGTCGCCTCATTTCCATAGGAACCTGAATGATAATGTCACTGGTCCCATTGCAATAGATGGTTGATGGACCCAGAAACAAAGCCTTTGTTAGATTGGTCATATAACAATAATGGCTTACTTAATTGGATATATACACATCATACCAGTCTAATATTTATTAGAATTGCTGCTATGCTGTGCTCCAGCTAGACTAATGATGATTATTGAGCAATGGAAGGTCTAACAAACCCTGCAGTTGTTCAGTCCATGAGGCTGGATGTCTCAGCAGTCTTCAGTACATTCCTGAATCCTGAGAAAGTTGGCTCTAATGCCAGTGAAGGAGCGACCTTGTTAGTGAGAGTGAGAGCATCAGGAAAACACAGAGAAGTGTATTTTAGTCAACAAAGCTGAAAGGAGTCGGAGTTATGAAAAATACTTTGGCATTCAACTTGAAGATGAAGAATTTGATATTTTCCCTGCTGGATTTATATTGCTTTGGTCCAGTATTTCCTTACTATAGTCCCCTTCCTCTCTTTTAGAATGGTAATATATATTCTTTGCCATTTTATGTTGGAACTGTGTGATATGCTATTTTACTTTGATTTTATAAGCAGTTATAGCTAAAAGATTGCATGCACCTCAGAAGGGACTTTGAACTTTGGGCATTTAAACAGTGTTGACACTGTGATGAACTATGGTGACTTTGATGTTGGACTAAGTGCATTTTGCATAACGATATCATTACAAACATATGGTGGCCAGGGGATGGAATGTGGCAGGTCTCAATAATTCTCTACGTGCATGCCTGCCACCGTGCTCCCCACCATGATAATACTGGACTAAGCCTCTGAATCTGTAAGCAAGTCCCCAGATACACAATGTTTGCCATGTTCATGGTTTCTCTTCATAGCAGTAGAGTAGTGACTAAGATGCATGGTCTTAGAGAAAATATATTGAGTTTTACCAATTAGTGTCATTGATAAAGCAGTAAATTATCAATTTAACTGAATGTAAATGTCAACCCTTGCACATGAAACTTTGTAATAAATAGTACATCTACACTGGAGTAAAAGGGAAGGATGAATAAAAATCTCGGCTGCATACTGATGTGAGATATTATGTCAGGTATAGCACTCATGCATTGCTAAACTACAAGCTCTATTATGTGTTTCTATAGTAAAGCTCTTTCTTGAGCACACAAGTGGCAGGCATAGTGTAACTATTCAGACAGGCTTGACAGATGTCATTTCAAAAGCTAATGAAGTAAACCTGCCACTGTAAGGAAATAACTGACAAGATTGGTTGCACTGATAAATTTCAAGCTTTAAAGAAAAAAAATGAATTTGGAAAAATATTTTTTACCATGATGTAGACAGTTTCTCAATATTCATATTATATTTTGTTAGTAAACAAATGGATAATGAAGAGTGTAGGCTTGTAGAAACTCTGTGTAGCTCAGTTAAGGAATACTTTCCAGAAATAAATAAATAAATAAATAAAGAGAGAGAGAAAGAGAGAGAGAGAGAGAGAGAGAGAGAGAGAGAGAGAGAGAGAGAGAGAGAGGAAGGAGGGAGGGAGGGAGAAGAATTCAAAGTGAAGCATGAGTAAAAAGGCAAATTTATTGTGTAATAGATAAGTAAATAAATTTATTTTTGTTAATATCAAATGTTTATTGTTACTTGCTATATATCAACATTCCTTTGATTGTTTTTCTGCACCTCAATCTGCCATAAATAAGCTGACAGTCATCAATTTTGTATATTTCAAAGAATCTGCAACAGTCTAAAGTAATTATCAGAAAATTCATCCTTTCCAATGACATACCTGTGAAGGAGCAAAAATTCCTCTGTACTTAAGCCAAACTCATCAGACAGTAGAGAGCAAAGGCAAACATCAGAATCTAGACATCAGTATTATTTTCACATTTGGCACAAAAGATGACATTTTCCTCCATGTTTCTCTCGTTTTGGAAGGAAACAATTTCATGAAGCAGTTAAAAGCATTAAAACTTTCTTACTTGGATATTTTATTTGTTTACATTTCAAAGGTTATCCCCTTTCCTGGTTTCCCCTCTGCAAATCCCCTATCCCATCCCTCCTTATCCTGCTTCTATGAGGGTTCTCCTTCAACCACCTTTTCACTCCCACCTCACCACCCTAGCATTCTTCTACACTGGGGCATTAAGCCTTCACAGGACCAAGAGCCTCTCCTCCTATTGATGCCAGACAAGGCCCCTAAATTTTCCATTAGGGTCCCTGTGACCAGTCTGATAGTTGGTTTTGCGCATGAGCATCTGTATTGGTCAGGATCTGGCAGAGCCCCTCAGGAGATATCTGTATCAGGTTCCTGTCAGCAAGTACTTCTTGGCATCAGCAATAGTGTCTGTGTTTGGTGTCTGCATGTTGGATGGATCCCCAGGTGAGGCACTAACATGATATGTTCAAAAGAAGCCTGTAATTATTCCTTTTATAAGCCCTTAAAAACTCTCCCAGTCTGGAGCTCCTAATGGATGTCCAAATATATCTGAAAGAGCTTGGACCTAGCGTAGCAGCAACAGTCCTGACTGGAGCAACAGCACCAACAACATTGCAAATTACTTACCAGCTGAACATCCTCCATAGGGTTTCAGTTACCTTACTGCTTACTTAGCTTTATTTTTATAATATTTAAAGGTAGCTTCTTCTACTAGTTTTAGTTTTTTTTTTCATTATATACAATATTATGACACAGGGAACCTCCCGAAGAGCTTCCAAAGTCGTTTTCTGTTGGACATTTGCTGCTGGGCATATGGTCTACCCTTAAGGTCCTGGCTTCTTCTTTGTCACTTTTTTATTTTATCTTGTTATTTTTCATTTTTACTTTATATATTATCTTCCCTTTTGCATGTATTCTATGGTTTCCAGTTAGTGTTTTTATGAGATTCCTGAGTATACTAGTTGGGCCCGTTTCTTCTGTCTTCTCTTGGTGTCTTTGGTCTCTTGGTTTGTTTTCTTCTATTACAGGTGCTTCAGTGTATATTCTATTCTATTATATATTGTGTTATAGTTATAGTTTTCCTTTAGAAGCTTTGGTTCCTAATAAGAGGCTAAAAGGGGTGGACCATTATGGAATGGAACATGTTCAGGAATTGGGAGAAGGGGAGGGAGGAGAAATTGGAATCAGAACATATGTGGGGTGGGGAATGTGTTCTCAATTAAAGAGAGAAAAACAAAACAAAACAAAACAACAACAACAACAGCAACAACAAAGAATTACATACATTTTGTAGTGCAGTCACTTTGTACGTATGCCAAATCCAGGAGGAAGGTTTCAGGGTTGGCTTGGCATACAAATGCCAACGAGATAATCACGTTTTGCTGTTTGTCTGCCGTTCCACTGCCCCTGTTGGACTCTTCCCTCTTGCTCCTAATGGTTCCAATAAGTTTTCTGTAAATTCAACCAACTCATCTGCCTGGTCTGAGCTCCCCAACACAAGCAGTTGTACAGGACAAATACTTCAAAATGACATTTGCAGCAAGGAGGAAATCTTTCAGAAGACCACAACTGACTGGGAAGCCTTTTCTTTTAATGTCTGTGACAATCTTTAACCTACCTGTAAATTAACCACAAATATACACTCACTTAAAAATCCCTACACCTGTGCTTCTTTCTTTAGGCGTGTTGGGTAAACTGGATAACCTAGAGTGAGTTCTCCAGAGAAGAACTTCTCCAGAGAAGAGTCTGGTAGGGTCACGTTTAGTTTTGGTTTCTAAGGTCAAGATTTCACCATTCTCCAAATGTAGTTGTTCTTGTTTCCCAGGAAGTAAAAGGTAAAACAAGGCAATAAATAATAAGCAGGATATTTTTTCAAGAATATTATCTGAAACTTGTACATGCTACATGCCTCCACCTGCAAGCCATAGTAGTTAAGAGGTGCTTACTTGTGACAAACCAGGCTATGCATGCAGGCCCTATCTGGAGGACTGGGGGGACAATGAAAACTTGTGTGCATATGGTGGGGATGACTGAGTTAAATTTACTGAACTTACAATGAAGCTAACGAAACATTAACTTCTGAGCCTCACATGTGTGCAGCCTTTTGGTGCAGTCTCATATAACGTACTCATTTGTTTATTTCACATATTTCCTAACACTTATGTGGTGGTTTAGATAATAGTGGCTCATATATTTGAATGCTTAATCATCAGGATTGGCACTATTTTAGAAGGATTAGTGGGTGTAGCAGTGTTAGTGTAGGTGTGGCCTTGTTGAAGGAAATGTGTAGTGTCTCAATGGGAATGGGACTTTTTCAAATCCCACACCTAACACAGTTCGTTCTCTCTCTCTCTCTCTCTCTCTCTCTCTCTCTCTCTCTCTATCTATCTATCTCTCTATCTCTCTCTTCTTCCTTCCCACCCCTCCCCACTACAAACCCTGATAGAGATCAGGATGTAATCATTAGCTTCTACTCCAATGTCATGAGTTCCACCTGGCTCCCACCATGACCCCAAGAAAATGAAGGCAAGCCAGCAAGCAGCACTCCATAGCCTCTGCATCAACTCTGCCTCCTGTTTGAGTTCCTGTCCTGACTTCCTTCAATAGTTCAATAGTAATGTGGAAATGTAAGCCAGATAAGCCCTTTCCTGTCTAAATTGCTGTTGGCCGTTGAGTTTCATCACAGCAATAATAATCCTGACTCATTCTACCCACTGCAAGTAAAGCCCATTTTCAAAATCATGAGGATGAAATGTATTGTTTAGAAAAATTGATCCCCTCTACCCTAAAATCTTTACCTTCATTTTACAAATGAAGACCAAAAGGGACAAATATTTTGCAATAAGTCAAACCAGGTTGGGGTTGAATTGAAAACATGGGTCTTTATTGTGCAACTACTTTTGACCATTAAAAAAGGAATCAAGTATCCATATCTGTTTGAATTTTGTTTAGAATCTTTTGAGATTCTTCCAGAAAAAAAGCTGAACAATCTAGCAAGGACAAGGTAATTGGATACATCATCCTGTCTCCATCTGTTTAGCTGTTCTCACAGTAGGAAGGGCAAGGAAAGGGAACACAGAGAACCCAGCTGCCAAGCTGATAAGACAGCCAGTTAGGCGAGGCAGTGCCACACTCATATGAACCCAAAGGTTAATAACACAGATGTGGTAAAAATCTGATGGATAGAGGTTATGAACTCTGCATTAGTAACATACAGTGAAAACCAGATGTAGCCGATGAAGACGGTTCTCATCAATTAAGCATGGCAGTACATTGTTATGAAGTTGTCAAAAAGGATTGTTAAATTTCACAACTTGTCTCTCTTGGGTAAAACAAATAACCCTAAAGGTTGCATTTTTAAAACCACGTTTAGTATAATAAACACTTGACTCTGGTTTAGAGGTGCTAAGCACTTTGATCTGTATTTTAAATTTTTCTGCATCTGAACTAAACCATTACCTTTACACTGATCTTCAAATGTCTAAATTTAAAAAAAAGTGGCTGATAATTTTAAGATTTTTACAATTTGTTAATGCAACTTTATCAAGTACTCCAGCCCCAAGTCTGAATATGAGAGTTGAAAATGTGTTCAACAGATTGGATTTGTGTATACATTTCTGAAATTTTAATTACATAACAAACATTCTACACTACTCTTGGTTTTTGTATATTTCCTCATTCTCAGTAGGTTCAGAAAAATCACACATGCCCTAAGTCATAGAAAGTTTAATTTCTGATTTCCCTGGATATATACTGCTTCCCCAGTGTGAAGACTATGTAAAGTGACTTCCACCTAATTTGACTTTAATTCAATCTCTTCATTCTTTTACCTACTAAAGCCAGATTTAACTTTTGTATTTATTAAACTTGCTGCTGGAGGAATTACCTTGTGCATCATCAATGTTCAAAAGATCTGGTAAAAATTGTGAACTTTGCATAAGCTGGACTCACCTGAGGAGTCTCCATGAAAAGTTATTTAGATCAGATGACCTAGGAACTTGTCAGTGAGGGACGGTCTTGATTGTATAAACTGAGATGTGAAGTTCTGCACATTGTGCACTGTTCCACATCTCTGGCTTGGATATGGAGCTTCAAAAGTGCAAAAAAGGGTTTATGCAAAAAAAAAAAGGGTTTATGCATGAGTAAATGGGCATACAGTCCTCTCTCCCTGCTCTTGACTCTGGATCGGGTGTGGCAAGCTGCTTCAAGCTCCTACCTATGTACCATGAAATGATGAATGATAATCTTGAACTGTAAACTAAACTAACCTGCTCTTCCCTAAGTGTCTTTTGGTCTGGATATTAGTCACAGCGATGGGAATGAAATTAAAATGGCCACCATGGTTGTACTTATAATGCGAACACTGCTGCAAAGGACATGTGCTCATTTAACAAACCTCCTTACATAGAGCCCTGCACGTGTAACATGGCAGCATTGGATCAAAGACCGTTATCAAATTATTCCTAAGGCTTCCTTGAGGAAAGGTCTTACCTTCTTTGGCATTAATAGAATCCATGGTCCCTTTGTTTTTTTCTTCTTTCTTTTTTTTTTTTTTTTTTTTTTCCGGAGCTGAGGACCGAACCCAGGGTCTTGCGCTCCCTAGGCAAGCACTCTTCCACTGAGCTAAATCCCCAACCCCTGGTCCCTTTGTTTTTAAATCCCTGCCAAGTTGGACAATGCTAAAGTTTGTCTGCACCAATGGCCTGTATGCTGAAAGCGTGTAGCTGGACACTATCGATAGGTGGTAGAAACTTTAATACTGCAGTGCCACTGAGGGTTCTTCTGCTTTACTGCAGAAACACTGTAGGATGATGTTGAGATTCTTTTCTTTTTTTTTTTCAGTGTCTTGTTATCTTGCTCTCCACCTTATATTTTTTTTTAATTTTTTTTTTATTAACTTGAGTATTTCTTATATACATTTCAAGTGTTATTCCCTTTCCCGGTTTCCGGGCAAACATCCCCCTCCCCCCTCCCCTTCCTTATGAGTGTCCCCCTCCCAACCCTCCCCCCATTGCTGCCCTCCCCCCATACTCTAGTTCACTGGGGGTTCAGTCTTAGCAGGACCCAGGGCTTCCCCTTCCACTGGTGCTCTTACTAGGATATTCATTGCTACCTATGGGGTCAGAGTCCAGGGTCAGTCCATGTATAGTCTTTAGGTAGTGGCTTAGTCCCTGGAAGCTCTGGTTGCTTGACATTGTTGTACTTTTGGGGTCGCGAGCCCCTTCAAGCTCTTTCAGTTCTTTCTCTGATTCCTTCAACGGGGGACCTATTCTCAGTTCAGTGGTTTGCTGCTGGCATTCGCCTCTGTATTTGCTGTATTCTGGCTGTGTCTCTCAGGAGCGATCTACATCCGGCTCCTGTCGGTCTGCACTTCTTTGCTTCATCCATCTTGTCCAATTGGGTGGCTGTATATGTATGGGCCACCTATGGGGCAGGCTCTGAATGGGTGTTCCTTCAGTCTCTGTTTTAATCTTTGCCTCTCCCTTCCCAGCCAAGGGTATTCTTTTTCCTCATTTAAAGAAGGAGTGAAGCATTCACATTTTGATCATCCGTCTTGAGTTTCATTTGTTCTAGGGATCTAGGGTAATTCAAGCATTTGGGCTAATAGCCACTATATGAATATCGATGCAAAAATACTCAATAAAATTCTGGCAAACTGAATTCAAGAGCACATCAAAACAATCATCCACCATGATCAAGTAGGCTTCATCCCAGGCATGCAGGGATGGTTTAATATACGGAAAACCATCAACGTGATCCATTATATAAACAAACTGAAAGAACAGAACCACATGATCATTTCATTAGATGCTGAGAAAGCATTTGACAAAATTCAACACCCCTTCATGATAAAAGTCCTGGAAAGAATAGGAACTCAAGGCCCATACCTAAACATAGTAAAAGCCATATACAGCAAACCAGTTGCTAACATTAAACTAAATGGAGAGAAACTTGAAGCAATCCCACTAAAATCAGGGACTAGACAAGGCTGCCCACTCTCTCCCTACTTATTCAATATAGTTCTTGAAGTTCTAGCCAGAGCAATCAGACAACAAAAGGAGATCAAGGGGATACAGACCGGAAAAGAAGAGGTCAAAATATCACTATTTGCAGATGACATGATAGTATATTTAAGTGATCCCAAAAGTTCCACCAGAGAACTACTAAAGCTGATAAACAACTTCAGCAAAGTGGCTGGGTATAAAATTAACTCAAATAAATCAGTTGCCTTCCTCTATACAAAAGAGAAACAAGCCGAGAAAGAAATTAGGGAAACGACACCCTTCATAATAGACCCAAATAATATAAAGTACCTCGGTGTGACTTTAACCAAGCAAGTAAAAGATCTGTACAATAAGAACTTCAAGACACTGAGGAAAGAAATTGAAGAAGACCTCAGAAGATGGAAAGATCTCCCATGCTCATGGATTGGCAGGATTAATTTAGTAAAAATGGCCATTTTACCAAAAGCGATTTACAGATTCAATGCAATCCCCATCAAAATACCAATCCAATTCTTCAAAGAGTTAGACAGAACAATTTGCAAATTCATCTGGAATAACAAAAAACCCAGGATAGCTAAAGCTATCCTCAACAATAAAAGGACTTCAGGGGGAATCACTATCCCTGAACTCAAGCAGTATTACAGAGCAATAGTGATAAAAACTGCATGGTATTGGTACAGAGACAGACAGATAGACCAATGGAATAGAATTGAAGACCCAGAAATGAACCCACACACCTATGGTCACTTGATTTTTGACAAAGGAGCCAAAACCATCCAATGGAAAAAAGATAGCATTTTCAGCAAATGGTGCTGGTTCAACTGGAGGGCAACAAGTAGAAGAATGCAGATCGATCCATGCTTATCACCCTGTACAAAGCTTAAGTCCAAGTGGATCAAGGACCTCCACATCAAACCAGACACACTGAAACTAATAGAAGAAAAACTAGGGAAGCATCTGGAACACATGGGCACTGGAAAAAATTTCCTGAACAAAACACCAATGGCTTATGCTCTAAGATCAAGAATCGACAAATGGGATCTCATAAAACTGCAAAGCTTCTGTAAGGCAAAGGACACTGTGGTTAGGACAAAACGGCAACCAACAGATTGGGAAAAGATCTTTACCAATCCTACAACAGATAGAGGCCTTATATCCAAAATATACAAAGAACTCAAGAAGTTAGACCGCAGGGAAACAAATAACCCTATTAAAAATGGGGTTCAGAGCTAAACAAAGAATTCACAGCTGAGGAATGCCGAATGGCTGAGAAACACCTAAAGAAATGTTCAACATCTTTAGTCATAAGGGAAATGCAAATCAAAACAACCCTGAGATTTCACTTCACACCAGTGAGAATGGCTAAGATCAAAAACTCAGGTGACAGCAGATGCTGGCGAGGATGTGGAGAAAGAGGAACACTCCTCCATTCTTGGTGGGATTGCAGACTGGTAAAACCATTCTGGAAATCAGTCTGGAGGTTCCTCAGAAAATTGGACATTGAACTGCCTGAGGATCCAGCCATACCTCTCTTGGGCATATACCCAAATGATGCCTCAACATATAAAAGAGACACGTGCCCCACTATGTTCATTGCAGCCTTATTTATAATAGCCAGAAGCTGGAAAGAACCCAGATGCCCTTCAACAGAGGAATGGATACAGAAAATGTGGTACATCTACACAATGGAATATTACTCAGCTATCAAAAACAACGAGTTTATGAAATTCGTAGGCAAATGGTTGGAACTGGAAAATATCATCCTGAGTGAGCTAACCCAATCACAGAAAGACACACATGGTATGCACTCATTGATGTTGAGATTCTGATCCTTTTGTCTTTCTCTTTGTGATCTTTGGCCTGGCGTAGATGGACTTGTTCCGTTGTGTCTGCACCATGACAAGCTGTTCTACCAAAGGCTTAGAACAAAGAGGTTATCCAACTTGCCTGCTTTCACTTCTGTGGCTGTCACACAAAGAAGCATAGGAGATCAAAGGGTAATTGGCTTACAGTTCCAGGTCACTCGAGCACCCAGCCACATTACAGCCGCAGTCAAGAGCAAAGTGGGAGTAAGTGACTTACGTTTACTTGCTTCCTAGTGAGGACAGCTGTTGTTCTCTAGTCTTTTGGTTCAAATCCCAGTCTATGAAATAGTACTGCCTACATTCAGGGTAGGCCTTCAAGACTCCCATGCAATAATACTCTCATTTAGATAAAAGTCTTTCAAAGGAGGCTTCCTTCTCACGTGATCCTAAACCATAGAAAATTGACATTTCAACATATCCAAGACACAAACCATCAACTGAAACTTCCCAAACTGTGAAACGAAATAAGTCTCTGTCTCTGGTATGTTTTACTCAATTTGATGAGGTGGTGAAGAAATACCAGGAAAAAAATTTTAAATCTGATTCTTAACCAATCCTTGACACTATTAATGATACTCTGTTATGCTTGTAGACAGGTGTCTAGCATGGCTGTCCTTTGAGAGG
Organism: Rattus norvegicus; assembly: GCF_021556685.1. Classification (NCBI taxonomy): domain Eukaryota; kingdom Metazoa; phylum Chordata; class Mammalia; order Rodentia; family Muridae; genus Rattus; species Rattus norvegicus. Next base: position 110,823,358 of record NC_141542.1, read on the forward strand.
CTACACTCAACAGCTGACTGAAACAGATGCAGACAGCCACAAACAGTAGAGGGAATTTAGGGACTCTTTTGGAAGAACAGGGGGAAGAATTGCATCCCCTAAGGGGATAGAACTCAACTAACCTGATCCTTGGGGCTCTCAGAGACTGAACCATAAACCAAAGGACATACACAGGCTGGACTTACTCCTCCCATCAACACACACACACACACACACACACACACACACACACACACACACACACACACACACATGAAACAGATGTATGGCTTGGTCTTCATGAGGGTACCAAACAACTAGCTATCCCCAAAGTTGTTGCTTGTACGTGGGATATATTCTTCTAGCTGGGTGACCTTCTCCGGTCTCAGTGGAAGGGGAAACTCCTAGGCTCACAGACACTTGATGAGCCAGGGTTGGGATAAATGAGGAGGATCCCTACCACTCAAAGGAGAAGGGGGACGGGGATAGGGGAAGGATTATGGGAGGGGGTGACAGGGAGGGGTACAGTGAGCAGAAAAATAAAATAAATAAATCTCAAAAAAGTAATATTTCTCAGTTATTACTTGGTAATTTATACCCTCAATTATGCTTGTATTCGGCCCAAAGGGTACGAAAACTTACTCAGAGCTCTGTCCCATAGACTTACTCAACAAAGCAAAAGGAGAACTCCAGCTTGTAATTTATAGTAGTTACCCAGGTCGGTAGCCTAATAATTAAGCATGAGATACAGGAAAACCTAAATTTGATTGAAAACACACAAGGCATTGTCCTCTAAGAGCTGATTCTAGATCTTCTATTTTGTAAACTAGATTTTATTAATTTTATTAAGATTGAACAATTCCCAGAGAGGCATAGACATGTCAATAAAAGCAGCCCTGGGATTTACTTACTGAAGTCAGTTTAAAACACTTTTCATCATTCCATCATGAATTCTGAACTACCAAGTGATTCTGTTTCTTCTGCATATTAGCTTGCATGAGGAGTAAAATAACCTATGTAGTGCCAAGAGTAAATTTGTATGTCCTTAGTTCCTGTAAAACTTGACATTGTGGCAAGAAACATAAATGAATTGCTTGACCAGTTGACTGATTTCCACAGAAACTGCTTGACTGACTGTCTGATGGATGGCAGATACAGGAAGGGTCAAGGTTACCATTTTTAAATGTTCCTCGGGGAAATTTCTAAAGTCAAACATAATTGACAAATCTGATATCTGGAGTAAATGTTTCCAACCTATGCTGAGGCAAGATTCTAAATGCTATAGATTGTCTTTAAATACTTTTAAACCACATTAGAATTTTTACTTTATATAAAGTATCATTTTAAAACAAAAAAAAAACAATCCTATCTACATCTAAGAAGTAAATTAGGCAATGAGCACTAAATATGAAAGTGGCAGTGATGCCGTGTAATACTATCTGACTCAGGAAAAATCATGTAACATTTATATTATCAATATTTAAACATAATCCATGACATTCTATTGGCAAAACATCTAAACTTTAAACATTATTATTAAATTATTAAATTTTAAACATTATTATTTTTGTTTTGTTTTTTTTATTTAAAACACTAACAGTTTCTTATGCTTCTCTCTGCTATACTTGTTAGGAAAAAGCTTGAAGAGTTAAAGACAAATTTGCCCTAATTAAAAATCATCTTTGCGGGAATAGGCATATGATTCATTTCCCCTCAACTTCTCTTGGTTTTCCATTTTCAACATCGTTTATTTCAATAAAATACCACGGAAATTGTTGGGATTCAGACCCAGGACACACAGCTGAGGTGCATACCGAAGTGAATCTGGCTCCAGAATCTTCCAGCATCCCTCAGTCCCTATCTGGCATTCTCTACCCTCTATCTACTGGGCGCGCAAGTCCTCCGAAGAGACTGTGTGCCCGCAGGTACCTGTCAGGTACCTGTGTTTTCCAATAAACCCTCTTGCTGATTGCATCCGAGTGGACTTGGCTCGGTCATTGGGCGCTTGGGACTCCTCCTGAGGGAAAGGTCCTCTCCGGGGGTCTTTCACAATGTTTGGTTCAACTCAAGACCCACATCAGGAGATGGAGCCAGTGCTATACATGGATGGACAGGGACCAAAGACTAGATAGTTCAGAGACCTAGGATAGAAGCAAACACAACTGGCAAGAAGAAAAAGAAGAGGAGGAGGATAAGAAGAAGAAGAAGAAAAAGAAGATGAAAAAGGAGAGGAGAAAAAGGGTAAGGAAGAAGAGGAGGGGGTAGAGGAGGAGGAAGAGGGTGAGGAGGAGGAAAAGAAAAACAAGAATAAAAGACAAAAGAAAAGAGAAGAAGAAATCATTCCCAACGATATACTGATATACTCAGATAGGTGATTGTCCAGTTGTTATCAAAGAAACTTCCTCCAACCATATAAAGGATCTCCATCAGTTCCCTCCCCCTTGGAGATGGGGAAACCCCATAGAAGATGGGGAGGAAAGACTGTAGGACTCGGAGTAGATAGAGGACACCAGGAGAACACAGCCCAGTGAATCAAATAATCAAGACTCCTATGAGTTCACAGAGACTGAAGTGGCAAGGATGGGGTCTGCATGGATCTTCACCAATCCTCTGCTGTGGAGAGTTTTTGGGGCTGCTTGGCAGGAATTTGACATTGGGCCAGGACAGGGAAGTAAGTTCACAGAGGAATCTGATTTTAGACTAGAACAAAGAAGTAGGCTTCAGGCAAGAATCTGACTTTGGGCTGGAACAGGAAGTACCTGCATCTTGGTCATCCTGATAAGCCCTTCGACACAGAGATCACGGGACTTTGGTTATTGCCTTGCTTGTTCCTTGACTACTAGTGTTTATTGTCTTGCTTGTTCCCTTAACCTAGAACTGACCTTATTACTTGCATTTAATTAAAATGTTATAAAAGCAGACTAGAAAAAAATAAACCCACCTCAGTCTCAGAACTGGCTAGGGCCATGCTTCAAAAAAAAAAAAAAAAAAAAAAAAGAACTTTCCAGCCCAAGGGCTGGGCTTCCCCTCCCGCAGAGTGCGTGTGCATGTGCGTGTGCGTGCGCGTGCGCGTCTGCGTCTGCGTGTGTTTTAATCCTTTATAATCCAGACATTTTGGTCTCTCCCCCTTTCTCTGTCTTCTCTCTCTCTGCTCCCGTGCTGTCTCTCCTCTTCCCCCTCCCCTCTGTCTCCCTCCAGAAGGTGCCTTCCCTGGCTGTGGTTCCTGGGATCAGTGAACTAGAACTGCTTCCCAGTAAAGCTGCCTTTATGCCTTCACATACTCTAATCTGGCTTGAATTGACTAATTTGGCGGGCAGAGAAATAACTTATCAGAAACAAGACTATAAATTATGAGAAAAGACAAAATTACTTTTGGAAAAAAACCATAAATGATGAAGTATCATTTTATATAACAATAATCTAATGACATTATTAATATGATCTGAACCTTCTAATATGAGTGTGTAATATACTTATAATTTAATTATATTTTGACCTGTATTTAATGAATTACGTCTATCACGTTTCTTTTATCTATTTTTATTAAATTATTTTATTTATTTACATTCCAAATGTGGCTCCCTTTCCGAGTCCCCCCTCCCAGAATTCTTCACCCCGAGCTCCTCCCCTTTGCCTCTGAGAGGGTGTTCCCCCACATACACCCCTCACCCAGCCCCCTCACAAACCCCCATATCCAACTTTACCTCCCCCCAGCACCCCCCTTCCCTGGGGCATCAAGTTTCTACAGGATGGCACATCCTCTCCCATTGAGACCAGACAAGGCTCTGCTACATATGTGCCAGGAGCCACGGACCAGCCCATGGATGCTCTTTAACTGGGGGCTTAGTCTCTGGGAGCTCTGAGGGGTCTTGGTAGGTTGATGTTGTTGTTCTCCTACAGAGTTGTGAGATCGATCACCTTCAGCTCCTTCAATCCTTCCCCTAGCTCTTCTATAGGGCATTCCCAACCGTTGTCCTATGAGGATCCGCATCTCAGTCAGCTGCTAGTGGAGCCTCTCAGAGGACAGCTGTGTTAGGCTCCTGTCTGCAAGCAGAACATTGCATCAGTAATAGTATCAGAGTTAGGTGCCTGTGCATGGGACAGAAAAGGAGAGACTTGGCGGGGGCCGGGCACCCTCTCAGAGGCAAGGGGGAGGGGAATGGGATGAGGAAATGTGGGAGTGGTTCCCCCCGGGATGGGGAGCAATGGCTGGAATGTAAATAAGTAAAATAATTTAAAAGAAAAGAAAGAGAAAAGGAAAAGAATGTGAATTTGAATGGGCAGAAAATAGAGAGGTTCTGGGAGGAGTTTGAGGAGAAGAAAGAGTAATCAGAATAGACTGATTAAAAAATCTATTTTCAACAAAATAAACACATAAAACAAATATGTGCAAAGGATAAAACAAGTTATCTAGAAAATTATTAATGGTAGCAGTCGGGTAATCCAATGATGACTTTAGTGGATATGATGCTTGAACAGATGACTACAAATTGTTTTCCTTCTGGAGGAACAAGGACAGCAACAGCCATCTTCTCTTAGGATTATTTGCTGCTACAGACCCAGACTGTAAATGCCTGAGGGATAGATCTACTTCCTGTCCTTACATGTCCTACTTCCTGTCCTTACCTGTCCTCTTAGAAAAATGCTACTGTTCTGGGGTTGCCCTCAGAAAGGGCTCTGCTCTATGATGTCAGATGAAGTCTAACTGCAGACGAAGACTACAGATTTCTCTTTTGAACGTTTGAGATCTCTTTAATGTCTGTCAAGAGTCGAAGAGACTCTAGATTTAAGCTGATAAAACTCTATTATTTAGGAAAATTGGGTTAATCGTGAACTTTGAGTGGATTTAGGTCTATAGCGAGCAAAACTAGCTTTAGGTTTTAGAAGAACACAGACATGGGTTTCTATTTGTCGTCATGTGCTGGAAGTTTTCTCTGTAACCCGCATTCAACTTTGCCTTGTGTCTACTGCCTTCATGGCCTTTTGAATTTGAGGCCTAGCTGAGGTAGACTTTCTTTGACTTCTATAATTCTGTGAAGTTAAAATCGATGAACATTAAAATCTTACTGAACATTGTTCATACACACCCAGATGAAATTCTGACAGAGAAGGTGTTAATTCAGTGGCATCAACAAATGCATTGAAGGTTTTAGTGGCCATACATTCTCAAAGCTAGAACCATTCTTTTACCTCCTTTGAGTTTGGTTCATGTCTCTGTAAATGATGCTGCTTCTTTCCTATCTTAGTTTAGACATCGTACAAACCCTTACTGATTTTCTCTTACGTTAGCCTCTAGCTCTCTGCAAACTGCCTATGATTCTCACCCTTCCATCCTCTACACTCTAGTCTGAAGTGCCATATGGCTCCACTTTTCCATGATGACTCTATGGATACTTGTCTTCAATACATGCTATCATCCCTTTATGAAATCCTCCAAGTGTAGCATTTCCTGCAGACTTGTGCAGAGGTCAATGTGGGCATCTTCTTCTACAGTGTACAGTCACGGCAGAAGCTGAGTAGAACACTGAGTGTACCTCCTGTCCTTGCACTGAATAACTCATTATGTAAAATGGACCCCTGTCCATCAGCTCGCTGCCTGGGAGCAAGCAGATTGCAATTTCATTTTCTTTCAATAAACTTGCTTTTAGACATCCTGGGAACTCCATTTTTCTTCTATAATAAATGTATCTGAATCACAGGTCCCCTGGAGGTAGTCTTTCTTTTTCCTAGAGTGGCATCCATTATCCCCTGAGGTATTTACTCTGCATTTATTATAGAATCCATGAGGTAGAGCTAAGCCCAGGCTGAGGCTGAAGTGAAATACAGTATGAGAAGTCTCTCAAATCCTTAGGCAGACAGGCTATCCAAAGAGGAGAGACGGTGCGGATTTTGAGGAAGTACACACACGTACACATACAGACACAGAGAATTTATTCGTTTTTTTCTAAATTTGAACTACTGAAGATATGCATAATGTGACCAATTCCCATTTCTCAGTCTTAGCCAATTTTTGCATGAATAAGAGGAGAATGACAAATCACCCTTCACAGGTATACACATAAGCTATCTGTGCAACTTCAAGAAGATCAAATAAGAAAACAAACTAGCCATTGAGGAAAGTAATTTACTTAAATAATTTTAATTGATGTTTGATTAAATAGGAGACATAATGCCCATAAAAACAGAGGACCATGGCAGTGCATGAAAATCAATCATGAGATGGATGTTTATTTCCAGGAGTTTACTTCTCGGTATCCCACTACTAAGGAAGAAATTTGGAGAGCAACTTGGTAACAGTTTCTACATTCTGGTTGCATCCAATGGAAAACAATTAATAAAAGTGGACTTTTAATTTATATACATCAGTAGATTCCTTTTGCCTTTAAACAACTTTTAATTAGATCTCAGTCCATTTTATTGACTAGTACAGACACTTGTTATCCATGAGAGAGTTTAAGATTCCAGGACAAATATCAAGGTAATGCCAACAGTTGTTATATATTATTTTACATAATCCTTAATAATACCTCCACAAAGTGCTGACCAGTGTTGGTAGTTGAAGGATGAGCTCAGTGTTTTACACTAGAATAGTTTTCTAATATAAAACCCGTAAGGAAAAGAAAGCCCTGTTATTGTCGAAACCGGATTTACTATGCATTTTAAGCAGGAGCTAGGAGATTCATGACATGGTGAAAGTAGACAGTTGCTTTTAATGTGTGTAAATGTGTTAACTTTTAGTGTAGTTGTTTATGATCCTCTGTCTTGTGTTACCTGTAATTTCAGGTCTGTGCTTGAATTTTCTAAATAAAATGAAAGGGGGGGGGGAAGGGAGAGACTGCCCCTCGGTTGCCAAAACCTACCAAAGTATTTGACATAGTACATATTTTTATATGTTATTTATCACTTCTGATTATTGGCAGCTTAACAGACACATGCAATTAATTTGGTTCATTTGCAAGCCTACTCTTCCCTCCTGCACACACCTTTCCTGCTGAAAGGCTCGACTCCCATCAGTACCATCACTCTTTTCAAGCATTCCTCTTCTATGTGACCCACCTAGTTTAGTTTCTTTCTCAAGAGAGCCTATTTACTTGAGCAAAAGTAATTATCATTGGCTACCTTGCTGAAGAAAACCACACTTTCCCCCCAAACAACCATTGACTGTCAATAGTTCTCAGGGCGTTCTAAGACTTCCCAGCTACCTTCCCATCCATAATTGAAGACATCTGTGAAAATCTCCTGCAGAAAATCACAGTTACAGTACGTTGGAGCGCAATGGCTGTGTTATGTTAAGAGGGCAGTTTTGTGCTTCATTTCCTGTGACTCTGACATTCTTTTGTCACTACTCCTGTGATGTTTTGAGCCTTACATGCAGTGAAATAGCTCTCTCCTCTTTAAAGGGAGAACTTAACCAGTTTTGGCACTTCGGTAAGCCTGCATTTCTACCTCTTTCTACAGTGAGACGCTCCTATGATGACAGTTGACCAATCTCAAATGGGAGAGGTTGGCAGGACCAAATTACAGACTGGTTTTGCTATCACATCTGTCAGACTAGATTTGGAACGGAAGTAAACGTGAAATTCTTCCAACGTGAAAATCCAAATAGCTTCTTAATATGACTTTATCTTCTACATTTCACACAGTTATTTAATAACAGTATCCCTACATCTGTGAATGACGTTTTATGATATGATGGGGATGAGGTGAGAGGTTTGCACTACATTAGCAGCATCCAATGCACCAGTTGACATGTCTTAGAACTCAACTGATAGATGTTTTACTCTCGAAGAATAGAATCAATGAGTGATGGTTCTTCTTTGAGTCTGGCTATAAGAGAAATTTAAAATTAGCCATATGACTTCTGTCAACAAAATAATTTCTATAAACAAAATTCTTTATCTTGTGGGATACATTTACCGTATTATTTACACCTGAGGATATACTTATATTTTAATAGCAGAGAGTTAGGGACAATTCATTATTACTGAGTTAGTCACACACACACACACAAACACACACACACACACACACACACAGAATCTTTTATTTAAAGTAAAATGCAAATTAGAAACTCTGTAGAATTATGTAAGATTGATATGGAGAAATAAAAATGGTATAAAAACATGGCCTATTTTGCAAATGTTTCCTGTGAATATTAATAATTGTAATTTTCCTGTTTGGTATTAAATAAAGTCCACAGCAAACTGAACTCTTCTCCATAACTAGCCAATAATTCAAACATGGGATTGCAAAATATATCTAAATGTCTCTGTGATTCTTAAAACATAAACAAAGCTTTTACTACAACAAACTTAAATATGCTTACTTAAGCTAGTTGGTCTCAGGGGAGCTAACACATTTATGAAAAAGGCAAACATTGTAAATTATGAGAAACATAAAAATTAGTGAAAAATGTGGCGTGTAAATATTTTATGAGTATCTTAAGTAAATTCTATGTAAACAATCAATTCACATAGCCCCAAGCAACACTGCTATAACTGTAGACCTAGGCATACAAGATTCATTGTGAATATGAAAGATGTGTTACAAGATGGTAGGTGTTACATGGCCACAGCCTTACAGAAACGGTAACATTAGACAAATGCCACATTTAATCAACTATAAAATGCTTGGTATCCTGGACAACATTTTGTTGTAGTTGTAGAACTATTTCTCATCCTTTTCCTCACCTGTTGACTGAAATCTCCATTTCCAAAACTTTTTAACAGCTAACATCCTTTTCTCTCTTTCTCCTCCTTCCCTCTCTCCTCCCTTTCCTTCTCCCTATCCTTCTTCCTTTCTTCCTTTTCTTTCTTCCTTCCTCTTTCTTTCTGTCTTTCATTCTGGACTCTTTATGAGAATGACCGCAGAGGAAAGTGGAAAAACAAAATTCTTTCTAACTCTGGAAGAATTTAGAGCAAAGACATTTCATCATTGATTCAATTCCAATGCCTTCTTCCCTGGAACAAGATTTCTCCATGTTTCCAATTTACAGAAGGAAGCCTGTTTCTCATGTGTTTAAACAGCATCTCATCTCCTTTAACTTCATTTAAATATGTAGCAGCTAACTTCCCAGTGTCTTACATGCTAATATTTGGGTTTTTAGCTTTAAAAAAAAGAAAGAAAAGAAAAAAGGAAAAAAAAAAGAAAAAAGAAATCCTTTAAGTATTTTTAACTGAAATTCTTTACACCAGATATGAGTATTATTTACTGACTATATTCTAATTGATGTTCAGCCTGTTTTGACTTCTCATCTTCTTACCACTCCCTGACAAATGCTGGGATTACAGTGGGCGTAATGACTAACCATATGTGTGTTTAAGCTAACCACATATTTTTATTAATTTTTGCTGGAATAATGAAGTATCTTACATTGCACTAAAAATAGCACATATGCCAAATATTTTCTTTGATTATTTCTAGTTTGTATGACTGTGCATAAGCTCAGTGCCTTATGCTAATTTCTGTTTATTTGTAAAGTGCTAGTTGTTGAAACGAGGTATTGGTACACACAAATCCTTGCTTATGTTCTGCCACTGAACTATATCCACAGCCCAATTGGTATTTTGCTAAAACAGGTTGAAGACTTTGTAACAATAAGGGCTATTTATTGAAGAACATATATGTTTTGGGGATTAATTAGTATATTTAATCTGTTAATGCAACAGTAAATGTGGGTCACATTCTGAATGCCTTGTCTATTCAGACCTGCTTTCCAATGGCCACATTTTGGATGTCTTGCCTATTCAGACCTGCTTCTCGAGTGCTTCTGTGTTGCCCTTTTCATTGGAGGCTGTTATAGCAAATGAAATACACCTGCTTCCCTGTTACTGAGCACCCTGTCATTATTATTTGTCTGGAGGAGCTTAAAATACTCTGCAATGGTATCTTAGCTGGTAGGCTATATTTAATTTGAATGTTATCTAGTATATTCCTGTTGCTAAAGAGATGAACTCAAAACCTAGGGTATTCAGCAAATGCTTTGCAAACCATACACCTCATTTATAACAGAACACTTTACATCATAATACACCCAGAATTGGAGTTGTTGGCAATTATAATAGCAGGTTGAGTTCTACATAAAAATATCCGTAAGAGTCAGTATGATGAATGAGAATAGGCCATTAAAGGCTGTATACATAGACATTACAAAGCTCCTAACGCTGTTTGAAGCATTTTATGAACACTTACTCCAAATTCCCACACTGGGTACATTTATTATCTTCATCCACGTATGTAGGCAACTTGGAGAGAGCGAGAATGATTTGAGGAAAGGAAAATAAAGATATTCTGTGTCTGAGTCAGGGTTTCTATTCCTGCACAAACACCATGACCAAGAAGCAAGATGGGGAGGAAAGGATTTGACATACATAGATCAATAAGTGTACTACAGAATGCTAACATAATAAAAATGATCATCCCAGTAGGTCCAGATATATTTTATCCAGTGATATATATGGATAAGCTCTTTTCTCTATTTTTTCAAATAGTTTACCATGAGTGTACAAGCACAGAATTTTTATGTTGATTTTATTTCCTGCAAAATTACACATTTTTTCCACAGCTTTGGTGATGCCTTTGTCCATGGTAAGGGTGGATCATCCTAAGGAGAGACAAACGGAACAATATTTTTTTCCTCTCTTTTCAGGCTCTGACTTAGGTATCTGAAACATTAATGCACCAAACAGAAATTATTGTACTGGGCAGTGTAGTTTTCCCTAGATCTGGAGAGGACAAACATTCAACGTTACAGCTCTCAGTAGGAGGGCACTGTATCATTGCAAAACCCAGCTCTTATTGCTTTGCAGTATAGTTCTTTGATGACTAATTTGTTGAAAGCTTTTAATCACTGGAGACAATTCTTTCTGGACCTACTAGGATGATCATTTTTTATTATGTTAGCATCTTGTAGTGTGTTTATTGATCTGTGTATATTGAATCATCCTAATCAGGATTCACATTAAAGAACTTTTGTCATCTATTTATATAAAAAAAATGTCATAGCTGAAAAAGATTCACAGTAAGTAACCTGTATTACTTCTAGATTTCTACAAATTAATACGAATCTTAATGAAACCCTGTTGTAGGTGAAGAATGCAGACGTGGCTGACTAAAAACGGACTCCGTTTTCTTCTTCCTCAGGAAGTTATATCACGCCTAAGGTTGGTCTGCACCCTTTGACTCCTTTTGAAGAACTTCTTAGCATGTTGACTTATATGGTCACTGAAACATATTTCTTGACATTTATAATATCTACAGTATTTTGACTAAATAAAGTAGTCCATCGAGTTTATAAATTACACTATTTTGAGCTACTCATATCCTGGACTCACAGTTGACATATCCATATCTTTCTGATACATTTTAGTGGAAACAGAAATACTGCCACAATTTATATTAAAAAGTACGGGCAATCAGAGGCCATTTTTAACCCTAAGGATTCTCCAACAATGGGTTAGAGTTAATGTTGTCTTTTGGGTAGAAAAGAAAGTTCACTCTTGTCTTTATCATCCTCTAAGTCTCCATCTTTAGAAAAGGTGATGTTGTGACATTTATTGCCTTTCTATGTCATAGGTAGTGATAGATATGCCTCTGATATTATTATTCGTGAGTTTCATAAAGTTACAGTATTTTTGGAAACAGAGGTATGCTCTGAATTCCAGGATAACCTTGGGTTGTTGTTGTTGTTGTTGTTATTGTTGTTGTTGCTGTTGTTTTGATAGTGTGTGTTTGTGTGTTTCATGTATTTTCTCCATTCAACATAAGGCTTTATATTTTGTAGTCTTCACTTTATTACTTATATAATTTTTCTCTCATACAGTACATCCCAATCACTCCTCCCAGTTCCCTGCCACCTCCCCTTCCCCCCATTCACCGCAACTCTACTTCCCTTCAGAAAGGAGCAGGTCTCCAAGAGACAAGAAGCAAACACAACAAAGCAAGTTACAATAAGAGGAGGCAAAGTCTTTATACCAAGGCTGAGCAAAATAGTGTTGGTTTTTTTTTTTCTCCATCTTTATTAACTTGAGTATTTCTCATTTACATTTCGATTGTTATTCCCCTTCCCATTTTCCAGGCCAACATTCCCCTAGCCCCTCCCCCTCCCCTTCCCCTTCGATATGGGTGTTCCCCTCCCCACCCTTCCCCCATTACTGCCCTCCCCCCAACAATCACGTTCATTGGGAGTTCAGTCTTGGCAGGACCCAGGGCTTCCCCTTCCACTGGTGCTCTTACCAGGATATTCATTGCTACCTATGAGGTCAGAGTCCAGGGTCAGTCCATGTATAGTCTTTAGGTAGTGGCTTAGTCCCTGGAAGCTCTGGTTGGTTGGCTTTGTTGTACATATGGGGTCTCAAGCCCCTTCAAGCTCTTTCAGTCCTTTCTAAGAGCAAAATAGTGTTTTTAATGGAACAAAGTTAACACAGCGGCTGAGTTCTAAGCCTCCACCTTTGAGGTTCCAGTGTCTCCAATTTTGCCACGAGTTACAATTATCCTCCTAGGGTCTACGTAAAGATCCAGCTCTTCCTGTGGACTGGGAGGCAGAACACTGTTTGTCTGGAGGCTAATCTCCGTTCTAATAAGCAGATACTATTGCCTACTCAATCTGAATTAGCCTGATGAAAGCGATGTGCTCTGAACTGACCGTCAGACTCCTGTGCAGGTAGAGTTTGCAAGTGCAGGTCTTGCTCTCCATTTGCATGTTAACGAAGGGACAATAAAGTGCGACCCACATTTCCCAGTGTATTCTCACACACAATGAATTTAGAAACGCATTTAAGAAAAGGCTTAGAATAACAAGAACTAGTGAAAGTTAGACATGCTTGTGTGTCTGGCTTAATGGGACAGGTGTAATTCTAATAGCTGCCCTCTTCATTCACTTTAAGATATTGGCTCCTTTTCCCTTATTGGTTTTTCTCTGCTAACTTCGGGCTCCTTTATTGTGCACTGATTTGTTTCTTTTACTGACTTGGCATTTCTTGGGGGTGATTCACTTGTTAGCAATGGCAATTGCTGGCTATTGACCAAATATGACATGACTGCTGAATTGAAATTTAGCTCACCATTGGTAAGTACAATTTTATGCGCTCTAAATTAGCTCTGACTGTGACATTTTAAAATGCAGGAACAGCAAAGACAAGTGCACAATAAAAATAATCAACAATGCAACGACAGTTTCAGAGTCTCCTAAAATTGAAGTAAAATATAGTTTTGCTGATCTAGAATTCAGGGAAGCAGATGATTTGGCAGAGATTCCTGTCCTTAATAGAATTCTGCTTTTCTTTGGAAGTTTTACTCTCGTTGGTGTGCAGGATAAAATTAATTGTTTATTAACTTGCCTTATTTTTGTTGAAGAATCTTTGACTGTTTTAGTTGGCATGCCCAATTTTCATGAGGGCAGTATTTGATGCTTAGGAATCCTTTCGATTACTATGAGCAAAAATTAAAATAAAATAAAATAACAAACCACAGTAGATTCTATAGTACATTATATTTGCTGTTTTTAGTTTCTTATATGGCATTACAAAAAGAAAGAAAAATGTATAGATTCCCCACGTACTTCTGCCCTCCCCTGCTTCCCCCCAGAGTTTTGCATTCATAATGGATAATGAATCTATACCGACAGCACACTACTATCATTTAAAAATAAAGGAAACAGATTTAAGAACAAGAAAGCAATTTATATCAAACTATAGGTAAAAACATTATACTTCTGAAAATATATATTTATAAAATGTACTCTAAACATCAAATATGCCTGCCGTAAAGAAAATGCAAACAGACATAGTAATGTAATAAAAGGATAAATGGAAAAATACTTCTCTATTAACAAAAATTAATGACAGCAAAAAATCTAATAAGAAATTTTAATATACATGGTAGGTAAAGCTAATTTTGACAGATATTATTTATCAATAAAATGTAATTAAGATAAAATAAATAAAAATCAAATTACACTCTTCATATTTTACTATAGGGAAGTAAAACTAAGGAAATAAGCAAAACCATAACATATAAAAGGAAAGAAAAATATTTTATGAGCACACAAAAACATCATATTACAAAATAACAAATAGTATATCTTACTACCTAACAGACTGAGACAAACACCAAATACCATATGGTATATTGAATATCATTCTGAGCACTTGAATATGTAGGAATTAACTTCAGTGGGGCAAGTAAGTTGGGGGCAATCTGCCTCAGGTTAGAAAGAAAAAGAAATGACTAGCACTGTATCATTTTAATCTCCATTTAAACAGTGCAAAACTAGAAAATATCCTTGCACTATGGAGATAGAGAAGAGCTAATTATTATTCAATTACATTTCTATAAACTGTAACTGGAAAGGTATCTCCTGTCTCCACATCTCCTGTTTTGTGCTTCCTGGTTACAGATACAACTTCCATTGTCTTGGAACAGATAGTGAAGTTTATACACCTTCCTCCTGTGCCTGTACTGGGTGCTGACAATCCCCCGTAGAAGCAAAAGAAGCCTCATTTTTATACATCCTTTCACTGGCTCTGTAATGGTGACTGGACGAACATGAAGTGGTTAATTTAATCAGCTACCAATAAGAAAACAGTTGCAGTGTTGAACAATTCATCTCACCTATTTGTGATGGCTAACTAAGTTGGACGGCACCCTGTGTGTCTTCTGAATGTATTCCACTACTCGACTCACTGATGTCACATCTGTGAGATCTTTAAAAAAGATCTGATCTGAGTTCTACACCCTAAGAATGCAACGTCAATAGGAGCAAGGGCCCATCTTCAAACCCCAAGATACCTAAACTGTACTGTTTTGGGAGTCACAGAATCTACCCTGACCACAATTCAAAAGTAGGGTTCTCATACCTGATACTGGGGTTTTTGTTAGTCTACAGCTCTTGTGGGAAGCATGACCAGCCCAGCACAAGTAGGTACAGATAGAGGTATAGTGTGTGTGTGTGTGTGTGTGTGTGTGTACATTTACTTACAAGGTATTATGTATACTTTTAGGTAAATATAAATAACATGATTTCTTGAAACAACCTTGATGTTATTTGTCCCCAGTTCCTCCTTTTCCTTTTGTATTTACCTCCCTTCCCTCTTCCCAGTTGGCATGCCATCCCCATTCCATCATTTTTGATGTCATGTTATCTGTATCCAATTATTCCCCTCCTAAACCTCACCACCAGCTATGGTCCCTTTATACTTTCCTGGTTTCTATGGTTACTCAATGACTTAATGCTCATGTCAGAGGATCTGGAGCTAGGAATCACAGGTAGGACAGAAATGTGGCACTTGTCTTTCTGTCTCTGGGTTTGTCCCGTTCAATGTTATGCTTTCATGCCCATCTATTTACTGAAAATCTCATGATTTCGTGTTCCTTTGGAGCTGAATGGGACTCCACGGTTCGTTTGTAGTACATCTCAGTTATCCATTTATTCACCGAGGGACATTTAGGTTGTTTCCATTTCCTGGCTAGTGTGAATAAGGCAAAGAGTGAAGATTGCTGGGCAAGAATCAGTAGAAGTAGAGTCCTTTGGGCATAGGCCAGGGAATGGCGTAGTTGGATCATCTGGTAAATTCAGTTTTAGTTAGCTTTGTTTTTTGTTTTGTTTTGTTTTGTTTCTTGAGTGATGCACCATACTCATTAGTAAAATGGATGCACTAATTTGCATTTCTGTGAGCAGTGAATGAGTTTCTTTTTCCTCACCACCTCATGAGCATTTGTCCGTTGTTTTGCTTATCATACTTTGCAAAATGCCAAGGGAGAGAAAGAATTAAATAGTTCTACCGCACTGCAACACTGTGCACCACCATAATTACCAGCATGTCAAGGTATGCACAAAGGTGGCTTCACTGTCCTGCATATTTCAGTGGCAACCAACAGCTTCCTATTGGACTTAAAACACACCAAAAGTGATTGATATAATTTTCTTTAAGTACAAATACATTATTAAAATATCAGATGTTTTTTATTTTAATTTTTTTTTGTATCTGATATCATGAACAATGGTTTTATAGTGCATTGGATTTTACGAGAGTGATGGAAAATTAAATGCTTCCAAGTAAGAAAGGATTCTCTAATGCCTGAAATGAAGTTCTAATATTTTGTTGTAATTTGTCTTTTCATATATGTATTTATTTATGCTTTATTGAACATGATCTGTAGGGACTCAAACTTGAAAGGCAAGCGCTCTACCTCTCAATTTATCCCAATTCTTTGCTATAGGTTGAATAATCAAAAAGCCATAGTTTGCGAACATTCAATATTGTTGTCTTAAAGTAGCAATCTGTCAAGTTCTCTTCCAGAATGAGATTATATTTCCTTGACCAAAAAATTTCTTCTTCAGTACTACCGTATGCCTGGAAATGCCACTTCACCACCGCTATGGAAATGACTTGCATTCAATTTTGCTTTGCAAAATAAACTCCATAGTTTTCTCAGTTCAAATACCCTGACATTCTAAATTAAATTCATGTTGCATTCTACTTCCTCAAAACTGTTTCAGAAGCAACATATTCATCTATAAACCTTCTCACCCAAAGCAATTTATCTTTAAATTTATAAATCTTCAGAACACCAGCATTTAGAAACATAAAAGTTTCACTCACGTGGCACTGCTGTGTTTTCCATGAATACTGCCTTGGAGTCAAGTTGTAAGTTGACGTAAGAGTGCCTTGTTTGACTGAGGAGTGCAATACTTCTATGCATTCACTTTCTTTCTTTACCTTCACTGGAACAGAATTTACACATAACAATTATGAATTTAATAAGTGCAACGTTATGGGATTCTTTTATGTATAAAGCTTTGTTGGTGATTACCACCATTAAGCTAATTGATATCTTTTTATGAGTGTGTACAGGGTTAATTCTTAATTTCGACGAGCAACACAATTACTATTAATTATAATCAATATGTGATAAATTAGGTCTCTAGATATTTACTTTACAGCTAAATTCTTAAGTTCTACTAAGATTCATTTTTTTTGATGTGCTCATAGATATCATGTTATGAGAAACTGTAAAGGCATCTGAAATTTATATTTAATAAAAATGCTTAGAGTTTTATATTCCAAAAATTATGTATTTTGTTACATAAAGGTTTAATTATAAAATAAGCGGGTCGCTACCTTTTCATATGTAAATTAACACATAATTATACCTCTATTTTTCTTTAAAAAATAATTACATCAAAATGAAATCTGCCTATTTTAAATTTAAATATGGGGTTGGAGCTCAGTAGTATAGTTTCCTTAATGTGATATATATATATATATATATATATATATATATATATATGATGAAGGAAAACTAAACCAAGCTTCCACACTCATCACTAAGCATTGCTAATCAACTCTCATTCCAATTGGTATTTTTCTATTTTCCTTCATATTAACTTTTTATCCTTTCCTCTCTTTATGTTCCGATCATCTTTGAAGACATCCGATTTGATGGGCCGAATTTTTCTTGAGTTCGTCATGAGGAAAATCCAGACAGAAGCTTAATATATACTACCTTGGACTCCCTGTGGATCCTTGGGCACAGGCACAGAAAATGAAAGAAAAACATTAGGCATTTAATTCAGCAGGTAACAATATTCTGAAGGACCACATATGCATTAATTGTGGCCAGTTGTTCTTTTTGTTTAATCTTATTTGTCACGTTGGTTGATTTTAGTATAAATTTCTTTCCCAAAGTTTGTAAGCAAAGTATATGTGTTCAACATCTATTAAGGGATTTAAAAAAAAAAACTGTGTTTCAAAATATTTTCATATCCAATTGCATCGCCGAGTTTCTGTAAAACACAAATTTTATTCCATACTTTAACCCTGTAAACATCAAACTCCTAACCCTAACTTACTGTTTATGTCCTACAGAATGCAGATGCAGACATGGCTGTTAACAGATTACAGAACCCATGGCCTATAACCTCAAAGACTTTCAGAAGATTCAGATTAAGAGTGAATAAAAATATCTCTCTCTCTCTCTCTCTCTCTCTCTCTTTCTCTCTCTCTCTCTCTGTCTCTCTCTCCCCCTATCTCCACACATACACACCTCACTGAAGTCTTCTGTAGTTCACAGATTGCTTGGAACTTTTGATCTCATGACTCAGTCCAGTGGCCAGATTTACAAGCGTGTGACACTAGAGCAGGATGCTTGTTTCTTCTTTAAATACCACAAATGGTACAGATGATGAGGAAGACTGATGTTCAGTAAAGACATGTTGTCACAACACACTTGTCTAGTGAAGTCTCAGTCTCTTTCTTTCCAAAGCTAATAGTGACCTCATTTAGATTCATCGCTAGTCTACTGTTCCTTAACTTCAGTACACTAAACCACTCCATAGAAAGGACAGGAGGAGGACGGCAGGCTTGAAGAGGATAGGAACTTGGCAGGTCAACAGAAACAACTAACCTGGGCCCTCGGTGCTCTCAGCTTCTGAAATGCCAACCAGAGAACATACATGGACTGAACCTGGGCCTCCTTGCTCCTATGAAAAAGATGTTCAGATTGACCTTCATGTGGACCCTGAACAACTGGAGCCAGGGCTATCCCAGAAGCTGTTGCCTGGATACAGGATATGTTCTACTAGCTGGGCTGCCTTTTCTAGCTTCTGTGGGAGAAGTGCCTAGTTTCTCAGCAACCTGAAGTGCCAGTGTGCGGGGAGGGATACCAAGGGGAACTCCTGACCTGGTCATAAGTATGGAGAGATAGGAGGAGGTAAATGGGAGGCAGACAGTGAGCAGGATGGAAAGTGAATAAGTTAAAAAATTAAAATAAAAAGAAAACAGTCCATAATATTCATTAACACTATCATTTTTTGTAAGACTTGGCCTCCTAGAGCAGTAATAAGAGTAATAGTGGGAGCTATGCTACTCCCAGCCTGTCTGGCTCATGAAACAGTTCCTTGTGTTCCTGCTCATGGTCTGGCCATTGTCTCTAGTAGATTTCCACAATGACCATCGAAAGCAAGGCCTACTTGCCATTTCAATTGGCCGTATTGGCTCATTCCTCTAACCTCAGCTCTTGTGAGACTGACTCAGGAGAACTGTTAAGTTAAAGACATGTCTGACTTACACAGTGAGTTCCAGGCCAGAATAGATTATAGAATGCATAAAATATGAATGAATGAATGAATGAATGAATGAATCAATCAATCAATCAATCAATCAGTGAATCAATGAATCAATCAATCTATCTATTTGCTATTTAATAGCTGCCCCTGTTTTAGGTTCTTGAGTTTTAAGCCAGTGGGGATTTTTTAGTCTGTAAGACAGACAGATCTAGGAACACCCTTAAATGAAACCAATTTTACACAATTATTTTAGGAATAATTAGGTAGCATAAGTATTGCAAGACATTTCAAGAGAATGACATGAAAGGTGTCCCACCCCAGTAACCAGAAAGAGAAGCAGAATGACGAGTTCCTTTTGAGATGTATGAAGTTCAGTTCCTGGTCAGACATCAAAGTGAGATTGGACCTCAACACAGTGAAACCCAATAAAAATGAAACAGAAATTAAGGAGTATACTTAATATGGTGTCACAAATAAGGGCAGGTGTTTTGGTGTGTTAAATCTAGATTTACTTTTAGACAAGATATTTTTATATAAAATATATTATATAAACTAATTGTTACATATAATAAAATTATATGTATAATGTTTGGCCTATAGAGTATTGGGATTTTGGAAATCCTTATAAGAGTGAAAGTACCTCATATTTTACATAATAAGTATTTTTAATATTCGTGTGTGTGTTTTGGTAAGATTCTATTTTTACGATCTACCATTTCTAATGTCTCACAAAGGAATTTTTATTTGTAGTTATACAGACTGTCTTTCCTTGGATATACCAATTTTCATTTATTTTGACTATCTTCTGGATATATAACAATATTCTTTATTACTTTAATGCTACATGACATAAATATCATTTTACTTCAATGTTTGGGATGTCATATTTCTCATGTACCACTTAAGGCTTTACATGTGATTATGTAAAAACCTTACAACGGGGTGAGTGAGTAACTACATAGGAAAATAACGTGTTCCTCAGGGAATGTTTTTATTTCACTTTTACTTCTTCGTTTATTTCACAGATGGGGTGAAGCCATCTCCTGTGGGCTGTGGCCATAGTTGACTTTATGTACAATAAATGTAGCTGGGTAATATTATTTTGCATAAGGTTTTAGTTCTTTGAATCAATTGGAAGAGAGTTAAACGCAGGTCTTTCTATCTATCTGCTGTCACCGTGGTCAGCTGCTGCCTTAGCCTTTAGTTAACATCTTTGCACTCAGTCTGAAACATAGTCTTTAGTGTTTGTTGTCATATCATCCCCCTGAAATGGATATTATGGTTCCTCATAGTAAATTCTGTAGGAATGTCTTTAGTTTTAATCACCATTTTCAAGGGTAGTCTGAGAGATTGGGATATATTTCTGTACCATTTGGTTTCTTGTGCCATTTCCACAGTGCTGCTGAAGTCTCTTTGGCTGCCTGTTCTTCAGAGGGAAGGCGCTTGCTAATTCATTTATGCTGATTCATTTGTGCTTGCAGGTTTTTCTGGTTTTCGGTGTCACATGTGACTAGGATGTGTGTAGATAAGGATCCTTTTGTCATTTTGCTAGCACACTAACCTCTAGTTTTTCCGAAGCTTGCCTTTATAGTTTTCTCAGTTTTTGTCATAAATTAACTCATTTTTCCATTCAATTCAGTAAATACTTCGTGAATGCTGACCATGTATAAGACATTCTGTTAGGCACAAAAACTACCACCTGTAAATTCAAAGTGGGTAGGGATATATGTATGTAAATTCTGTTTTACATGCTGAAGGGTGGTTAAAAAAAAAGGTCCATTAGGCAGAGTAACACTGAGGTATTTTTTTAATTTAACTTTTTAATTGATTCTTTGTGAATCTCACATCACACACCCCAATCCCATTCATCTCCCTCTCTTTGTACCTACCCTCTTCCTTTGCAACTTACACCACCCCCTCCCCAGAAAAATCTCATTGTGGAAGGTATGATATGAACCAGTGTGTCCAAAGAATACCTTACTAGCAAATGTTCATTGCAATGAGCAGTACTTGTTCCGGGTCAAGGTCTCTGGCTTCTGCTACACTAGCCCCTATGGGGATTCTGTTGTTTTCCTATGTCATGCAGTTCCTGCCACACCTTCATGAACTCCCAACAGTTCACAGACATGGTAGATGTTGAGGTGGACCAACTCAAAGCCCTGGATCTGGGCCTGCTTGCCAACTGAGTTGGTCATTTCACCAGGTCTCCTGCACATACAACCCCAGAGACAGCTCTCTAGCACTGCCCTGGCTAACATCCAGTGGCACAGCCAGCAAGGGACAGAACAAGCTTTCCAGATCTCATGCCCATGGGGTTGGCTCACCTGCTCCTGTCAGCAGAGGCAGCTGACAATAGAATGTGAGGCTGAGAAGTGATACAGCAGACCTGGCCTGCTCTCCTGCACTCAGGCTGTCATGGCTGGCTCAAATGCAAATGCCCTTGCCTGCAACCAGGGCCAGCTCTATCTAGCACTGCAGCTGGTGAGGGGTAGGGCGATCTTTCCTACGAGGCCAACTCTCCCATAAGGCTCAGACAGAAGGTGGGTCCAGCTCTGCACAGCCCTCTGACATCAACATGGTCTCAAGCAACAGCCCAGACCAGGGGTATCTACCAGGACTCTGATGGTAAAAGGCCCCGTCCTGCTGCAGGACCGTGGACAGGGCCCTTAGAGGCAGCAGTGTCAGACTTTACTAAGCTCTTAAGTCACTTTGCTCATCATTCAAACCAGGATGCTCCTCACATCTCTCTGTCCTCAGGTCTACTTCTCTTCTCTGTGCACACATCCTTCTGCTTCTCTTTTTTTTTCCACTTACTTGGTCATCTTACTTGTCTCCGAGCCTGGAGTCATGTCAGGAGTGCTGTGCCCTGACTGCGCCACGTGACACGAGGCAGACTTCATCTCAGGCTTGCTCCTAACACGGTCTGTGTGGCATCGGGTTGGGGATTGTCTCAAATTCACTGTCCATCCGTTTTAAAGACTGTTTAATTTATTACCTATAGTCTTCTCTCTCGGACACTTCAATGTGTGTTTATTTAACCATATTTTTTTTCCTCCAATTGCAGGAGTGTCACCCTTTCTGTTTTTCTTAGATCATTTCGTTCTTTAAATAAACACCTTAATTCCTATGGAACTGTTTCCTGGAGAGCTCAGATTCTCGCTGATTTCATAGGTCTCGCTGATTTCATAGCTAGGAGCTCCCTTTCCTCTAAAAACTCTGTTGAGGTTAGAGTTTAAGCTCTAGTAAAATGGATTTGTGGTTGCCCTGACTAGTTCCCTGCAACCATCTGAGGGACACTTAAACAAACCCCAAGGGATTTTGCTGCCTGGAAGCCTGGATTCTATCCGTTGAGAAAGCTGAGAGCTATGATTTAACTGAAGGTTTCTGCCAGTATATATTGTTCTACAGAGAGACAGAATAATTGTGATGTTCCTCATTTGTTCATCACCACAGCCACAGCCTGTTTGTGGTGTTTCTATGTTTTTAGATATTATTCATACTCTTTTTTGGGAATGCTCTATCAATTTAAGCAGTATTCTTAATATATTATTGTTTTTAATTCTTTCTGTGACATTGCCATTCCGACTTAACTTCTAGTTTTAATTCATTCTGCTGAACCATTACCAGAAGAATCTGTGTTCTTTACATATTTTATTCATTGGACTATCGATTTTTAACTTTGTGAAGGTCATTCATTTATCTCATGTGGAAATTGCCCATTATGAAATAAATGAGGAGGACCTCACAATTGTAGGGAAGAAATGGCAGAGACAAAACTCGGACCGTTGTCTTTCTTGCACAGGTAATATCATGTTTTAGCTTTAAAAAGCAAGTTTTTTTATTGGATATTTTTTGTTTACATTTCAAATGTTATTCCCTTTCCCAGTTTCCAGTCCATAACCTCCTATCTCTTCCCCCCTCCCCCTTCTATGAGGGTGTTCCCCCTCTCCAACCACCCACCCCTTTTTGCCTCCCTGCCCAGACATTCCCCTACGCTGGGAGGTCTAGCTTTGGCAGGACCAAGGGCTTCTTCTCCCATTGATGCCCAACAAAGTCATCCTCTGCTACATTTGCAGCTGGAGACACGGGTCTGTCCATGTGTACTCTTTGGGTAGTGGTTTCGCCCGTGGGAGCTCTGGTTGTTGGTATTGTTCTTTTGGGGTTGTAAGTCCCTTCAACTCCTTCAATCCTTTCTCTAACTCCTACAAAGGGGACCCTGCTCTCAGTTCAATGGTTGGCTGCTAGAATTTGCCTCTGTATTTGTCATGCTCTGGCAGAGCCTCTGAGGAGACAGCTATATCAGGCTCCTGTCAGCATGCACTTCTTGGCATCAGCAATATTGTCTGGGTTTGGTGACTATATGGATATGGGTGGGAGCCCCAGGTGAGACAGGCTGGGAATGGCCTTTCCTTCAGTCTCTGCTCCATTCTTTGTCTCCATGTCTCCCCCTATGAATATTTTTGTTCCCCTTTTTAAAAAGGACTGAAGCTTCCCCACTTTGGTCTTTCTGCTTGAGCTTCAAGTGGTCTATGGATTGTATCTTGGGTAATTAGAGCTTTGGAGCTAATATCCCCTCATCAGAACATCTGGGTTCTTTCCAGCTTCTGGCTTCTATGAACGTAGTGGAGCATGTGTCTTTGTTGCATGTTGGAGCATCATTTGGGTATATATTCAGGAATGGTATAGCTGGGTCCTCAGGTAGTAAAATGCCCAATATTCTGAGGAACCTCCAAAGTGATTTCCAGAGTGGTAGTACTAGCTTACAATCCCAACAACAATGGAGAAGTGTTCCTCTTTCTCCACATCCTTGCCAGCATCTGTTGTCACCTGTCTTTTGATCTTAGCCATTCTGGCTGGTGTGAGGTGGAATCTCAGGATTGTTTTGCATTTCCCTGATGACTAAGGATGTTGAACATTTCTTTAGGTACTTCTCCGCTATTTGATATTCCTCACCTGAGAATTCTTTCCTTAGCTCTGTACCCCATTTTAATAGGGTTATTTGACTCTCTGGAGTCTATTTTCTTGAGTTCTTTACATGTATTGGATATCAACCCTCTATTGGATGTAGGATTAGTAAAGATCTTTCCCCAATCTGTTGATTGCAGTTTTGTCCTAATGACAGTGTCCTTTGCCTTACAGAAGCTTTGGAATTTTATGAGGTCCCATTTGTCAATTCTTGATCTTAGAGCATAAGCCATTGTTCTGTTCAGGAAAATTTCTTCAGAGCCCATGTGTTAAAGGCTCTTCCTCATTTTTTTCTTCTATTAGTTTCAGTGTATCTGGTTTTATGTGGAGGTCCTTGATCCACCTTGGACTTAAGCTTTGTACAGGGCAATAATGGGTTAAATAATAGGTTGAATTCCAGTTGAACCAGCACCATTTGTTGAAAATGCTATCTTTTTTCCACTGGGTGGTTTTAGCTTTTTTGTCAAAGATCAAGTGACCATAGGCGTGTGAGCTCATTTCTGGGTTTTCAATTCTGTTCCACTGATCTACATACCTGTGCCTGTACCAATACCATACAGTTTTTTTTTTTTAAATCACTATTGATCTGTATTACAGTTTGAGGACAGGGATGGTGATTTCCATCGAAGTTTTTTTATTGTTGAGGATATTTTTCACTATCCTGTTTTTTGTTGTTGTTGTTGTTATTCCAAATGACTTTGAAAATTGCTCTTTCTAACTCTATGAAAAATTGAGTTGGAATTTTGATGGGGATTGCATTGCATCTATAGATTGCTTTCGGTAAATGTCCAGTTTTACTGTATTAATTCTACCAATCCATGAGCATGGAACATGTTTCCATCTTCTGAGATCTTCAATTTCTTTCTTCAGAGACTTCAAGTTCTTGTCATATATATCTTTAACTTGCTTGGTTAGAGGTATTTTATATTATTTGGGACTATTGTGAAGGGTGTCATTTCCCTAATTTCTTTCTCAGCCTGTTTATCCTTTGAGCAGAGGAAGGCTACTGATTTGTTGGGGTTAATTTCATATCCAGTCACTTTGCTCAGGTTGTTTATCAGGCTTAGGAGTTCTCTGGTGGAACTTTTGGGGTCACTTAAGTAAACTATCACATCATCTGCAAATAGTGATATTTTGAATTCTTCCTTTCCAATTTGTATCCTTTTGAGCTCCTTTTGTCATCTGATTGCTCTGGCTAAGACTTCGAGTACTATATTGAATAAGTAGGGAAAGAGTGGGGAGCCTAGTCTAGTCCTCGATTTTAGTAGGATTGCTTCAGTTTTCTCTCCATTTAGTCTAATGTTGGCTAGTAGTTTGCTGTATACTGCTTTTACTATGGTTGGGTGTGGGCTTTGAATTCCTGATCTTTCCAAGACTTTTAATATGAAGGGGTGTTGAATTTTGTCAAATGTTTTCTCAGCAACTAATGAGATGATCATGTTGGTTTTCTTTTCTTTTTTTTGTTTGTTTATATAGTGGATTACGTTGATGGATTTCCATATATTGAACCATCCCTGCAACCATGGGATCATGATCGATGATCCTTTGATGTGATCTTGGATTCAGTTTGTGAGAATTTTATGGAATATTTTTGCATGGATCCTCATAAGGGAAATTGGTCTGACGTTCTCTTTCTTTGTTGGGTCTTTGTGTGGTTTAGGTATCAGTGTATCTGTGGCTTTGTAGAATGTATTGGGTAGTGTTCCTTCTGTTTCTATTATGTGGAATAGTTTGGACAGTATTGGCATTAGGTCTTCTATGAAGGTCTGATAGATTTCTCCAGGAAACACACCTAGTCCTGTGCTTTTTTGGTTGGGAGACTTTTAATAACTGCCTCTATTTCTTTAGGAGTTATGGGACTGTTTAGATGGTTTATCTGATCCTGATTTAATTTGGTACCTGGTATTTGTCTAGAAAATTGTCCATTTCATCCAGATTTTCTAGGTTTGTTGGATATAGGCATTTGTATTAGGATCTGATGATTTTTTTAATTTCCCCAGATTTTGCTGTTATATCTTCCTTTTAATTTCTGATTTTGTTAATTTGGATATTCTCTCTATGTCCTCTGGTTAGTTTGGCTAAGAGTTTATCTTGTTGATTTTCTCAAAGAACCAGTTTTTGGTTCTGTTGATTCTTTGTATAACTCTTTTTGTTTCTTCTTGGTTGATTTCAGCCCTGAGTTTGATTATTTCCTGCCTTCTACTCCTCTTGGGTATATTTGCTTCTTTTTGTTCTAGAGCTTTTAGGTGTCCTGTCAAGCTGCTAGTGTATGCTCTCTCCAGGTTCTTTTTGGAGGCACTCAGAGCAATGAATTTCCTCTTAGAACTCTTTTCATTGTGTCCCACAAATTTGGGTATGGTGTGCCTTCATTTTTGTTAAATTCTAAAAAGTCTTTAATTTCTTTCTTTAGTTCTTCCTTGAGCAAGTTTTCATTGAATAGAGCATTGTTCAACTTCCATGTATATGTGGGATTTCTGTCATTTTTGTTGTTATTGAAGACCAGCCTTAGTCCATGGTGATCTGATAGGATGTATGGGATTATTTCAATCTTCTTGTATCTTTTGAGGCCTGTTTTGTGACTGATTATGTGGTCAATTTTGGATAAGATAATGTGAGGTGCTGAGAAGAAGGTATATTCTTTTGTTTAAGGATGGAATGTTCTATAAATATCTGTTAAGTCCATTTGGTTCATAGCTTCTGTTAGTTTCTCTATGTCTAGGTTTAGTTTCTGTTTCCATGATCTGTCTATTAATGAGAGTGGGGTGTTGAATTCTGCCATTATTATTGTGTGAGGTGGAATGTGTGCTTTGAGTTTTAGTAAGTTTCCTTTAATTAATGTAGGTGCCCTTGCATTTGGAGCATAGATTTTGAGGATTGACAATTCATCTTGGTGGATTTTTCCTGTGATGAATATAATGTATCCTTCCTTATCTTTTTTGATAATTTTTTTAAAAGACATATTTTTATTTTATTTTATTTAATCTTTTTTACAGTCCAGAATATATCCCGGTCCACCCTCTGACTGTTCCACATCCCATACGTTCTCCCCCCATCTCCATGAGGATATACCCACCTCCACCCCCTACCTCACGAGATCTCCCATCTTCCTGGAACCTCTAGTCTCTTGAGAGAGGTGCATCTTCAGAGTGATTGAGTACAGACAAGGCAGCCCTCTGCTATACATGTGTTGGGGGTGCCATATCAGCTGCTGGATGTGGCCTGGTTAGTGGCCCAGTGTCGGAGAGAACTCAGGGGTCTAGGATAGTTGAGACTGCTGGTCCTCTTACGGGGTTGCCCTCTTCCTCAGCTTCTAGGTTCTCACTAATTCAACCACAGGGGTCAGCAGCTTCTGTTCATCAGTTGGATGCAAATATTTGCTTTTGACTCTTTCAGCTCCTTGTTGGGTCTTTTGGAGGGCTGTCATGATAGGTCCCTTTTTGTGAGCACACCATAGCCTCAGTAACAGTCAGCTCTTGAGGCCTCCCCTTGAGCTAGAGCTCACTTTGCAACAGTTGCTGGACCTCATTTTCCTCAGGTCTTCTCCATTTTTGTTCCTGAAGTCCTTTCTGACAGAAACAATTCTGGGTCAGAGTTTTTGACTGAGGGATAGCAACCCCCTCACTCACTTGATGCCCTGTCTTTCTGCTGCAGATGAGCCCTATAAGTTCACTCTCCCTAATGTGGGGCATTTCATTTAAGTCACTCCCTTCAAGTCCTTAAAGTCTCCCACCTATCAGGTCTCTAGTACATTCTGTAGGTTCCCCCATGTCCTACCTGCCAAGGTTGCCTTTTTCCATTCTTTTTTTTAAAAAAAATTTTATTAGATATTTTTCTTTACTTGCATTTCAAAGGTTATTCCCCTTCCTGGTTTTCTGTCCACAAGCCCCTATTCCCTTCCCTCCCCCTCCCCCATACAGGTATTTCCCCTACACATCCCCCTTATTGCCCCCCCCCCCCATATTCCCCTGCACTAGGGGTCCAACCTTGTCAGGACCAAGGGCTTTTCCTTCCACTGGTGTCCCAACAAGGTTATTCTCTGCTACATATGCAGTTGGATCCCTGGGTCTTGAAAGTAGATTTTGTTTAAATAACAAATGGAATGGCAACTCCAGCTTGTTTCGTGGGACTATTTGCTTGGAAGTATTCTTTCCAACCTTTCAGTCTGAGGTAGTGTCTGTCTATGTCACTGAGTGAGTTTCCTGTATGCAGCAAACTGCTGGTTCCTCTTTATGCATCCAGTCTGTCAGTCTATGTCTTTTTATTGGGGAATTGAGTCCACTGATGTTAACAGATATTAATGAGAAGTGGTTGTGGTTTCCTGTTATTTTTTATTGTTAGAGGTGGGATTATGTTTGTGTGGCTCTCTCTTTTTGTTTTTTGTTTTTGTAAGAACATTATTTTCTTGCCTTTTCTAAGGTGTAGTTTCCCTCCTTATGTTGGAGTTTTCCATGTATCATTTTTTTTGTAGGGCTGAATTTGAGGAAATGTATTGTATACATTTGGTTTTGTCATGGAATATCATGTTTTCTCCATCTATGTTGAGAGATTTGCTGGATACAGTAGTCTGGGTTGGCATTTGCGTTCTCTTAGGGTCTGTATGACATCTGCCCAGGATTTTCTTGCTTTCATACTCTCTGGTGAGAAGTCTGGTGTGATTCTGATAGGTCTGCCTTTATATGCTCCTTGACATTTTTCCCTTACTGCTTTTAATATTCTTTGTTTTGTGCATTTTGTGTTTTGACTATTATGTAATGGGAGGAATTTCTTTTCTGGTCCAATCTATTTGGAGTTCTGTAGGCTTCTTATATGTTTATGGGCATCTCTTTCTTAGGGTTTGGGAAGTTTTCTTCTATAATTTTGTTGAAAATACTTACTGACCCTTTAACTTGGGAGTCTGCACTCTCTTCTATACCTATTACCATTAGGTTTATCGTCTCATTGTGTCCTGGATTTCCTGGACGTTTGGGTTAGCAGTTTTTGTGTTTTTTCTTTTTCTTTGATGGTTCAATGTTTTCTATGGAATCTTCTGTCCCTGACATTCTCCCTTCTATCTCTTGTATTCTGTTAGTCATGCTTGCATCTATGACTCCTGACCTCTTCCCTAGGTTTCTATCTCCAGGGTTGTCTCCCTTTGTGATTTCTTTATTGTTTCTATCTCTGTTTTTAGATCCTGGATGGTTTTGTTTGATTCTTTCACCTGTTTGCTTGTGTTTTCCTGTAACTCTTTAAGGGATTTTTGTGTTTCCTCTTTAAGGGCTTCTATTTGTTTACCTGTGTTCTGTATTTCTTTAAGGGAGTTATTTATGTCCTTCTTAAAGTTCTCTATCATCATCATGAGATGTGATTTTTCAATCAGAATTTTACTTTTCTGGTGTGTTGGAATATCCAGTATATGCTTTTGTGAAAGAACTGGGCTCTGATGATGCCAAGTAGTCTGGGTTTCTGTTGTTTAGGTTTTTTGCCTGCCTCTTGTCATCTTGTTGTCTCTGGTGTTAGCCTATCTTGCTCTGACCGTGGCTTGACCCTCCTGTAAGCCTGTGTGTCAGCACTCCTGGAGACTGGCTTTCTCCTAGTGGGATCTGAGTACAGAGAGCTGTGGGACTGGGTAAGCTCTGGGTGCAGGCAGGAACTGGAAGTGTCCTATCCCAGACTTCTCCTGGGTTCATGTGTCCTGAGGACTCCAGACCAATCCCTTGGAGAAGAATTGGTGGTCTTACCTCTACTTTCAGTTTTGCCAGTGCCCTTGGCGACTAGCTTTTAGCTATGGGCACAGGCAGAGACTGGAAGGATCCTGTCTCTGACTGCTTCTAGGTTCCTGTGTCTAGAGGGCTCTGGATGGGTTCCTCTTGTGCCAGGAATGTGAGCAGAAGCGGTGGTCTCTCTTGAGCTCTCAGGGTTGTCCACAATTCTGAGAGCCCAGCTTTCTCTCCCAGGAGATTTGAGTACAGAGAGCTGTGGGACAGGGTCAGTTTCTGTACAGATGATCTTCTATTTGCTTCCTTGTGATTTTTGATGCAGGGAAACAAAACTGATCAATATTCTGAGAATAAGTAACTTTCCAAAAGAGAAAACATGCACCACTCCCTCAAGGGACATTATCAAAGATGAAGTAAAACAAATAACACCAGAGGATGGGGAGGGTGGGGGAGATTTCCATGGAATCCAGATGTGATACATTTCAACAGTCCAGAGTGAAGAGTATGAGACAAACACAGAACTTTGTGCAACTGGGCTAATAGAATGCTCAAACCCAGAAGGTCAATGTTTGCAGAGTCAGACAGAGAGATTTAATGCGCTCATTCTCTCATACAGCACGTGCGCGTGCGCGCGCGCGCGCGCGCGCGCACACACACACACACACACACACACACACACACCATTGTTAAAGAACAAAAATTTGAAATGTTTAAAAAAAAACAGTATGAACATGTGAATTTCTTTCCATCGGTTATATTAGTAACACATGATCAGTAATGTTGAACCTCACCAGGAAAGGAAAATCATGGAGATTTTGACATTAGAGAATAACTTTTAACCTTTTTTTCTTATGGATGATTCAACTGACAATAGAATATCTGTCAATATCAAGTTTATTTTTTCCCTACTGACATAAACATAGCTGTGATAGAGATCCGAGCTTGTCCTTTTAAACGTTGGACTCTGGAGATTCCTCAAAACCTACATTCATTCATGTCAACTGCACCAGATACACTCAGCAGTAGCAGTTGGGATTCCTCTTTTAGGTTAATTTTTATTTTCCTCATTGAAAACAGACAGACAGACAGACAGATTGTTCCTCTCTATGTCTGTTCTCCACTACCCTTGAAAAGAATATGATGTCTTCAGTACTCTGATCCTGGAAGAATATAGAATCAAGTACAGATGGGGTTAAGCTGAAGTAACAAGATTCAATCACTCATATATGAAAGAGAAATGTTTACTTGGTTTATGCTACTATGATTTTATGGTTACTGGTTATGGTCTATTATCCCAGGAACAGCAGATTGAGACAATAAGCTAGAATCAAGCCATATGCATAATTAATTAGGCAGATATAATTTTGAACAAAGCAATAAATAATCTGTTTGCTGGAACCACAAGGGGTCTGTATTTAGCAATACTATTAGTCACAGTTGTTTTACCAAAATTATCCTCTTTCTCAGTTTTTTTTTTTAGTTGTAAATTAAGAATAATAATGGCGTGGCTTTGATAAAACAGGATAATAATTTAATAATTGCTGGCATGATAGCATGATACTTGGTTCATTCCTAGTATTTGATGTTTAAGCCACCTTTAAATCCAGACTAGATTCAAATTACAATCAGTTGGCACATGTTTTAAGTGTAATGTGATGGAGTTTATTTATTGGAAAGATGCATTATATTTTGCAATAAATTAGAACATTATTGTGATATTCCCATTATGCATATCAAGTTGGTCAATTTAATATAAGTTTCTTGTAAAATTCTTTAAGGGTTTTTAAATAGCTAATGCTTGGAACAAACTGTAAGTCAAACAATAAGCAAATTAACAACTAGTTCATTAATATTATTAAAAATTCAGAAAAAATATTTACACAAATTTGGGGGAACCCGCATTTATTCATTCTTTTCCTATTACTTGCATTATACATAGAAATATGATTAAAATGTTTTTAAAATTGTAAAAGCAAAGTAGTATTTCCCTATGAAAATTGTTTTTCTTATTATAAATTTGACTCTATCTTTTTACCATATTAATTTAAAAGAATATGGCGTTCCATAATGAATGAGTACAACGGTTTTGGGCCATTTAGTTGCTGTTGTTGCTGCTAAAGAATCTTAGTTTTGAAAATGTAATACTTAGGATTGAGTTTAATTCGGGAAGCTAGGACGCATTGCAAGCAGCCACAGTGACATAAAGATTTCTTGTTAGAGTCACAGAGCAGAAAAGTTGCCATTAGAAGTGGAAAGACAGAACAGCATCCACATGCAGCTGCTGAGGAAAGAAAATGATTCTTAAAGTAATAAAGTCGCGCCAAGAGAATTTAGGGGTTTGTTTTCACTCATATGTCATCTGTGTTAGTTCTTTTGAAAGTTGCATCTCAGAAATTTCAAAATAGGGACCTAGATACTCTAGTCTATACACTCCCTTTTATTTAATTCAAGTCAGACTTTGAGACATGTTGGGCAACAGCAAGTTTTAATGATTGAGAAGCATTAGTTTGACTCTCCGATTAAGAGTGATGTAGATTTTTATATTTCCTAGACATCAGCGTGGATGCCTAGAGACAGGAATGACCATGTCACAAATGGTCCCATAAGTTTATGCCTGACCATCTAGTAAAATCACAATGATATGAAGGGAAATGAAGAACAAAATATTAGAATAAGATTTCAGAAGGAAAGAGGGATGATGTTTTCCCCCTTCTTCCTCTGTCTCTGTTGCTTTCCTTGCTTAGTTAAATGCTGATATTCTTGGGAGGTCTAAGAGAGCATCAATGAATATTAATTCACCGACACGTAGAGTGTGGGATAAATACCTGAGAAAGAAGAATTGAAAATCAAAAGAGTCAGTTTATTGTTCATAAATGTCAGCCAGAGATGGTAATTAGATGTGTCATGTCATGGGGGCTTCACTGCACTGCAGCCTATCACAGAGATGACGTCATGGCAATGTTACAAGACAGAATAACTGCATCAGTTCAGTCCCCAAACGCATCTAAAAGATGCACAGTATGGTCCCCACTTAAAGGTAGACCAGTGTAAAGAGGTTCCATAGATCCTATACTTTTCTTTAAGATGCATACTTCAGGATTTTAGCTTAGTGATTGTGTTGGCGTCCTCACCGACACCTATGTTTTAAGGACAGGCAGGACGTCTTTTGTTCACTGGCATTCAGAAGTTTGCCCAATATATTTTCAAAAAGCTTTAAAAAGTATCAACTAGCCAACATTAGATCCTTTGTTTTTAAACATCATTAATAGAAAATTTCAAAAAAAATGTGTTTTGATCAATTTCGATTTTTTTTCCAAGCTCATCCCACGCTCCCCTTTCTTCCCTGTCCTCTCAATTGTGTCTTCTTCTCAGTAATTTTTGACAACCACCAGACTCATTTTGAGTTTCTCCTATATTCTTGAATATGTGGACTTCCACTGGAGAGGGGTCAACTTACCAGGCTGCTCTTCAAGCAAACAAACAGATGGACAAACAAGACCAATCCTCTGTTTCCTAGAACTTACCGATTCCCATAGTCCCACAGCCAAGGGTGGCGTTTTCTGTCTACTTCACCTTTCTGGGATTTGGAAGGCTTACGTTGCACAGGTGTCATGTATGCTGACATAACTGGTCTGGCAAGAATTACCCGCTGAGGTAATATTGGCAAAACATCATGGTTGTAACCAACCACTTTCTGATTGCACGTAAATCCCTGTCCAAAGATGAAACCCATACCTGTCACCATCATTGGGCCAAAAACCCTGTGACTAAATAGTTCATAGGCCCTGAGGTATGACAACCACTACTATGCTGCTATATGGAGAAAGAATTTAATCAAACTCCTCAAGACTTAGTATTAGACTCAGAAATTGGTGCATTTTTCAGCTGGTGTCAGAAAAATTGAAAGCTTCTAATTGTACTCGATGATGGTTGGTGCAGATACTTAGAAGTGGTCAGAGTCACAGGTGTTCTCCTTAATCTTTGCTTAAGCTGAAATTCTCAGTCATTGGCAACCATCTTGCTGGGGTCCTTTACTTGGATTTACCCTTGGTTAGGTAGGAAGAATCTTTCCTACTTCTGTCAGCTCTGGTTCTTTGAGAATCAAACAAGTATATAGTTGCAGAGTTGCAGGACTGCTCACTTAGTGCTCTTATGCCCAGATGCTCAGGTCGGAGACTTAGTTCTCTGAGTTCTGGGAAGTCCTGACTTTTGAAATTCTCAGGAGTGTGATCACGAAAGACAGTTGCAAACAGTAGCAAGCAGAGCTTCCTGGTATTTCAGGTCTTATGCTGGCCCATATGGCTGGGACTGTCAGAGCTACAGTGACAAGTGACAAGACTCTTCAGCTGAGGGCCTGAGGGGGTCAGGACTCTCAGCCTCGACCTTCTCAGTTTTCTAGCCTACAATGTTCAAGATACCTGCCCATTAAGTGACAGCACCTGGAAGCACTCTAGTGACCGTGGTTCACTGTTTCTCTGGACACTGCTGAAGCTTGTCTATTGCTTACTTTGGTTTTTTATTGCTGTGAAGAGACACCACAACTAAGGCAATTTTGACAAGGGAGAACATTTAGATGGGGTTGGCTTATAGTTTCACCGGCTTAGTCCATTATTTTCATGGTAGGAAGCAAGACAGCATATACCTCTGCATAGAGCTAGAGATGGAGCCAAGAGTTCTACACTTCCTTCAATGAGGCCACACCTACTCCACCAAGGACACACCTCCCAATAATGCTACTCTCTGTGGTCAAGCATTCAGACAGGAAATCGGGGTAGCTTTCACTGCTCACTGCCCTACAACGAGTCTATGGGAGTCAAACCTGTACAAACCATCACAGTTGCCATGACTCTTCTCTTGATTGGCTTGTAGTTCATCCAGCTCCAGGAGTGTTAAAGGTCAAAAATTCAGCAAGGAAAGGCAACCTAGAGGAAAACTCTGTGCCCCATACTGCAAAAACTGGGAACAACACAGAAGACTGTCTCCTGGTGGTTCAAAAAGTGGCTTAAAACAGCTAAAAAACAGGTGTTTATAAGAATGTCTATACTGATTACGGCAAACCTTTGGACAAATGAGAGTGTATTTGCACGAATTTTAGCACATCACCTCATGGGAATGTAGGATTGTGCTTGCTCCAGTCAGAGATCTCTTGCTGGCCAAGAGGGTGATAGGGAGTTTTTTTTTGACCCCTAGGAAAATACCATAAAGTCAATTAAATTATAATTAAAAGATTTGTTGATTATCTGCCAGCAGGCCATAGCCTTAAAGCCCAAGCTCAGGTATGTTGCAAGGAGTGGTATGGGGAAGGGTTTCTTAAAGGTAAAACCATAAGATCTTCAATATTTATGCAAGCAACTGAAAACGGATCTGTTCTGCCAAGCTTAAGTGGGTAAGGCCAAACAATCTTTTGGTATCTGCGTAAGCAAAGCACACAATCAAAAGAGCAGCTGGTCATATCATAATCTCATGGCTGTGCATTTCTATATGTGGTTACTGAGACAGGGTTACTGGGACCTTATCTTCAAGGGACTGGAGTCGGAGACAAATGGCTAGTGGGTACCAAGTTGGATGCTAAGCATAAATGAAGCTTTGTTAGCCTTCACAAGGGAAAATACCTCAGCTCTTGGTTGAAAATGGCTGCAGAATTAGGTAGAATTCACAGACACTTGTCTTGCTTCGTACCTCATTTTAAGATGGGTGCAGGCTGTCTAGAACATGTCTTCAGCTGTGATTTTTTTTTTTAAGGACATGAAAGATTTTTCACTTTCTAATGGCTCTTGTCCAAAAGTAAATAGTATTTTAAGTCATGATGACTTCACTCTCAATTAACCTGTGTCCTAAGGTCACAAAACAAGACACAGGAGGGTGAGGGCAAGAGAAAGAATCCACACTGAATACTTTCATAAGTCCTCAGTAGCTACTGCGGGTCTTCAGAGTGATCCTGAGAGCTACCAGGACATGGACTATATTATAGTTCCAGTCTTAAGTAGCTGACTCTTGACAGATGTTTGAGAAAGCTAAAATTCTGTCTATTATAAAACTGAAAGAAAGCTCAAGAAAAAAAACTAAGCATATTTATATTCAATCCCTTTCCCAGTGCCCCAAGCAGGTGTCTGCTTTGTGTCAGTGTTACTTAATGGAAATCGTAGATAAAGACAACTTTATTCAAATGAAGAGTACAAAACTTTGATCTCAAGTTCTGAAAATACAGCCTTATGTGTTTGCTAAGTTAATATGCAAACTTTCGGTCTTCTATTAAGTCCTGGGATAGTTTTGCAGCTTAAGGCACCCCATAAGCAGAAACTAGTAAATAGGGACATATTTCAAAAGAATGACTGTAGGTCCCTGGAAACCGACAAGAGGGTTTTATTTTACAAATATTTACATTTTAAAGGAGGAGAATCGGAATAAATAACTCTACATTTTCTAAAGTAAAAGATTCCAAGGAAAGTCGGAACCCTTAAAGCTAGGAAAAGCTCTCTTTAAAGTTTGTAAGAGAGAGCTAGTGTTTACTGATTAGGTGCAGTTTGGAAGTTCGGCATCAAGGAAATTAAAGCGAGTTTGGTATCGCTCACGTTTCCCCACATTCTTTCGTCTTGTTCAGGTGACCCATTCCAGCCTAGCTGTCTCACTAAAGGAAGACTCATGAAGAATGGAAAGCCTGGAATAGACCGCCCGGCTGAGGGTCCCACAGCCACGCGTGCGCAATAGGCTCGAACACCCTGACGTCACTGAGCGCGGCCCGCCCCTACATATTAGCAACCGGAGGCGTCCGTAGCAGCAGTGGCTGCGGAGATGTACGAACTTCCGGTTGTCCCCGCAGGCCGCCGCTGCCGCCGCCGCCGAAGCCGCCCGGCGCAGTCTCAGCCACCTGCTCTCCGCCGGAGAGTGGGCTCTGCGGTTCCGGCGCGCCCATGGTCGGCGCTGCGGACCGGGAGGCCGGCCCGGCGGCTGCGGCGTGCTGAGAGGCCGGCGTGGAGACCATGCCGACCCGGCGCGGCTGCTCCGGGCCTTGCCACTTCCTGGCCTCGGCTTTCGTGCTGCTGTTGCTGCCCGCGCTGAACCAGTCCGTGGTGCTACCGTCGACTGTGCCCAGGGCGGTGCAGGAGTCCAAGCCTCTCGAACCCGGGCCGCGTACGTTGTCGCCGCTGCCTCCCGGACCCACCGCGGCCCAGCCGCGAGGCCAAGCTCAGTCTGAAGGCGCCGGGCCGCGAGGCGCGGAGAGCCGCAATGGCAGCATTCCCGGGGCGGCGTCCGAGGCGGACGGTCCTGAAGGGAAGGCCGGAGAAAGCTCTCTGGGTGGCAGCCTGGCCGTGAGTCCCAATCCTAGCGACAAGCCCATGACCCAAAGGGCCCTGACCGTGTTGGTGGTGGTGAGCGCCGCGGTGCTGGTGTACTTCGTGGTCAGGACCGTCAGGTGAGGCATAGCCTCGATGGGCATCCCCTGAGGCCTAGAGCTGGCTGACAGGAGGCCTGCTGTGTGAAGCAGGGAGAATGTTTGTAACCTGGGCTTCACTCACCCCCTTCTCTGGTCCCCAGTCCCCAGCGTCAGGGGCTGGAATCTAGGACCTTCTGGTTGGCTGTCTTAATGGCCTGTGCTACCTTAGCAGGTGACACCAGCTGTTGCCTTTCATCTGTAATTCAGTAACCTACCTTCAGCATCTTGCTCTGTGAGACTTGCCTCTGCCTTAATATACCCCGAAGTGGAAGTGCTCTCCCATCCCCTGAAATTTTGACAACACTGCTGTGCGATACTTTACATACTACTCTGCACTTGGTGTAACTCACCTGTCAGTGCTGTCGCCTGTTAGAATGCACTCCTATTTGTCAGTCAGGGTACCACGAAAGTAAAACCAGAAAGACCTAACGGACCTTTCACTTCTGCAAAACTTACCAGTTGTGTTTCTTAGATGGAGCCCTTGATCTATCCCTAAGTAACTTGTACTCAGTTTATTGGGTACTACATCTCTGGAGAGGTATCAAATAGAGAAGACCCCACCAGAAGGGGGTAGCCAAGAGAACAGCTGTGGAAAAGCTAATGGTTTTTCCTTTCCCTAAAGTAAGAACAGATGGTATTTTGTGAGATTTGTACTGGTTTATTTATTTCCTGTTTTCCAAATTACTTCACACTTTCCCCATAACTACACACTGCATTAGTTAATATGTCTTTAAATCCCCAAAACAGAATTTAGTGTTTTTAAAAGGTGTTTGTGAATGGAAAACCAACATGACTTGTCTCAAAGAATCTTACAGAATTTGTTCCTTTTACACATCTTCATTAGCTACAGTTTTACATTTGTTTTCCAAATAATACATTATCTTACAAGTGTATAAAATACAAACACTTTACTGGTAAGGTTTGAAATTCTACATTGAAACTGATAGCAAGGAAGTCCGCCCTGTCTAGTTAGTGTTGTATATCTTCTTAAAGAACAATCAAAAATTGTGTATTAAATTGATCCCTTCTTTGCCAAGGTGATACGTTCTTGCTGGTGGATTTTCTTTATATCCATTAACCAAATATTACAAATGATTGGATGCAGACAAAAATTTTACAATCTATGGTATCTTTTCCTTTTTCCCATTTTTTTATTTTTTATACATGGTTTAGGACAAATGTTAAATAGATTTTTGAAGACAAAAAAAGTCATTCTTTTCACTATTTTTGGTTTTAAGAACAGCTAACTTAAGGGTTAAGGTTTTTAAATCAAGTGTTTTCTTTGTTCAGATCAGGTCAGAATCTACATAGCCTCCCGAATTCTTTAATAAGTTTTAAGAATGGAAAGGAATTTAAAGCACTTAAGAGCACCTCACATAAACAGTGTCATTGAGCTAGAAACTGTTGATTTACAAAGTTCAGAAAACTTGTCACTTTGTCACTGGGAAGTTAGTATTCAGAAGTTATTAAAAGCTTACGACCACCAAAGTGAGACTTAAGAAATCTTAGCGGAGAATTAAATCATTTTTACTATGTAGTTTTTATTTAATACTGTGCATAATTCCTGTCAGGACCATGTTATCCTTTATAGAAAGCATGGCTATACTGACCATTTCCTTGACGTGCTGCTTGTTCTTGTGTTTTTATTTTGTCCTCCCTTACTTGGCATCTTCTGTAAAAATGGTCACTGCTATCACCTCTCTGTGTTCCTTTCAGTACATCTTGAAAGGACTCACCCTTTTCTGATTCTCGGATGATTCCGTATCCTGTGGTATGAGAAGAGAGAGCCAGATTTAGCACTGTTGCTGATAAAAACTGCATACTTCAGGCAGCGTCTAACCCGTTGGTGTACTCCAAGTTCTACATTTAGTTGGCTGTCTAACATCCAAAGCTTAGTTGATGCTGACTAAATCTGGGTATATCCAGAACTCTTCCTCTTTCCTTCCAGATTGTGCTTTTTATCCTCATTATGGTGGTTGCTCACTCTGGCGCCTTTCCCAAAATATGTGTGACAGAGAACCAGAGAGGCTTATTTGTGCCGAGGAATCCGTTCCCGAACCATTTCCATAACCGATGACGTGGGGACAAACTGATTATTTTCGTTGGGAAATTTTATTATGTCAAACTCTACGAGACTTTGAAAATGTTTTGTCTTAATCTAACTCAGCATCACAAATACTTGGGTAGAAATAACTTATTTTGGCAGTATAGAATTACTCCAAGCAGTGACATTCTTTCTGTAGAGGAACTTGAATACATCGCTGGAGTACCGTAGGAGCAAATTAAACTTCATATAAGGACACACCCTCTCTCTGAATATGTGTCTTGTCTGCTCTGTTCTTTACTGTACGCCCACTGCTAGCCTTGCTAGCTCTGCACAGTGTTTAGAGAGAATAACGTTGCTTGAAGGGTTGGCCTCAGTTCACGCTTTAGGTGAGTGGTGAGGATTAGAAACTTAAACGGTATTGCTATTTGCTGATGGAACAAAGAAATACTCAATCACAACGGAATTTCTTTCTTTGTAGGACTTTCTTCCTATAGTAAACTGTGTAAGACCAGAAAACAACCATAGAGGGTTATTATAATTTTAAGGGTATATGTTGATTATATATTAAAAAAGTTTCTATCATAAATTTATGATTAATTGTTCTTGTCTTAAGCATTCTTTTTTGTTTTTTCTGTCACGCTGTGTCGTGTTTATTCATTGTGATGCTTCTACTTTCCCTTCCTTGGGAAGCTCCTTGACTTCTCCAGTCACAGAACTCTATGAAATAGAGATAAAGAACTCTTTGAAGTGGTGGCACCAAACTCTGCATTGATCGTCCTTACTCAGCCCGTCAATATTTGTTCAGCTGCCCACACTGGGCAATCGCAGTACCATTTTGAAATAAATCAGCATTAGTGCCCCCACGGCGCTCACATAAAGAGCACAGGGACATTCATCAAACTGTTCACAGATAATTAAAAAGTGCAGCCCATTGCTAGTGGTCCGTCTTACCTTCCCATCTTGCCTTCTTTGGGTGATAGGGGCAATATGTATGTACAGCTATTGGCAGCAATTAAAAACAGATATAAAAATTATGTCTGTGTTCTGTTACTACTTAGCATAAAGAAACTGCAGAGCATTAATATAATTTTAACCATTTACTAGAACCTTGAAAACTAATACAAGGCTTCCTTCAAAGAATCTGACTTTGTAACTAAGACTATTGGCGATTCTACCTGCGTGTGCATAAACCAGTCAGTACTAATCGCCAATTGATTTTACCTATATGTGCATAAACCAGTCAGTATTAATCGCCGATTGATGTGTGTCAGCTGCCATGTCAGAATAGGAGTACATTTTCTATTTAATTCTTGCAAACATCCTCAAAGTAGGTAATATTCTTCTGAATATCAGTTGCGCCTGAACAAGGCTAAGTGGTTTATCTGGAGCATGCACTTGGGACCTGCCCAAGTCCAGGTCTGCCTGAACCTAACATATCCTGTGGCTAGCGTCTCTTTTAACAAATATATTTTATTTAGGGTGATAGTGTACGTGAAAATGGCCAGCCGATTTATGAAAAAAATGAAATTGGTAATGTTTCTGTGTGAAATATGTGTTTTGTTGAATGTTTACTTTTTAAAACTTTGCAAATTGAAAAAGTAAGAGAACTTTAGTATTTATTGATATTCATTACTGTATTAAACTGAAAATAAATTAATTTTGTGTGCTATGTTAACCCGACATTCCACCCTTCAAAGATTTTCTTGGTTCGCTAGATAGAGTCTGAGAATGACTGTATTTTAAACCAACTACTAACTGGTATACATTGTCTTGTTTATCTGATTCCTTTTTATTTCTATTTCTCTGTCTGTCTGCCATCTGTCTGCCTACCTATCTACCTATCTATCCATATGTATTTGGAGTCTCACTATGCCACCCAGATGGCCTAGTACTTGGTGTGGAGAGCAAGGCAGTGTTAAACCGAGAGAGGCACCAACCTCTGTCTGCAGTGGAATTAAACTGTTTGCTGCCACGCCCAGCTTCTTATCTGCTTCCTTAAAATTGTGACTTACTGAATGAGTTTTACCACTAATTATAAAATTAAGTCATTGATGGAAATTCAGTTTAGACAGTGACGAAGATAGAAAGCCTGCATTGCTATTTATATCTATTAGTCACTGCCATTAATTTAGTAAGGATTGCTCAGTGCCTGTCAGTACTAGGCCTTGTAATAAGAACTAGCAGTAGGTAAGATGAGAAGTTCTCCATTTTTAAAGCGTCCAGTTGCTTAGATAGCCTTTGAAAGTGTCCTTTGTGCTCTGGTTTTGTATCAAGGGAGGTGAAAGTGCATTAACGGATATTTAACAAGTATGACTCCTCAGAAAGCTACTTTTCTGAGGGATGAAACTTTCCTGAATGTTTATGCAAACTGTGAAATTAGGCAGTGTGCACTATGCTGTGTGGCCTTCCCTCAAGATGTCAGTGATGAGACGGTGTAGCCTGTCAGTCATCCGTGTGTAATGAAATTACTGGAGAGGACTAGGAAACCCAGAGCAGAACCCAGAGCAGAGTGGCTATTTTACTGAACACATTTCCGATAGGAAGGAGCACAGTGCTTACACCCAAATATTAGCAAAGTATTTAAGTAGGCCTGAGCAGACCGAGAATGTAAGTACTCTCCTAGGAAAAGTAGTAGGTATTTCATTGAGCTTCTCAGCAGAAATATCCTTTCT
This sequence comes from Rattus norvegicus, assembly GCF_021556685.1. Lineage (NCBI taxonomy): Eukaryota > Metazoa > Chordata > Mammalia > Rodentia > Muridae > Rattus > Rattus norvegicus. Next base: position 110,865,218 of record NC_141542.1, read on the forward strand.
CACCCTTCTCTCCTACAAAACATGGAGGAGGGAAGGGAGGGAGGAAGGAAGGAATGAAGGAAGGAAGACAGACTAGACAAGACTGGCTACGTGATGGAATTTACTAGAGTTTTGAGATATCAAGCCGTCAAAGGAAACAGAACAAAGCAGAACATAGTGAGGATTTGGGCAGCAAGGAGGCTGCCTTCCTAACAGGCTACACCGAAGGGCACCTGGCTAGGAGAACAGAAAAGACCACACAGCCCCGTGTGCTGTCTATTCCCAACTTGACGTGCAAGTTCCATGCTGTCCTCAAAGTTCAGCTCGGATCTGTGAGTCGGGAAGTGAAGGTATTTGACTGTGAGGACTAGTTAAGTGAAGGTATCTAACTGTGGGGACTAGTTAAGGGTCCACCTAAAACAGCACAGATTCTGCCAGGTAACAGCCATTACTGGGTTTGGAGGGAGATAATGGTTATTGTTTTCCTTGTTTTTCCATGTGATCTGAAAATCTACCTCTTTTTTCCTATAATTATACAGAATACTTTTGAGGGTTTCTTTCTCTTTTTCAGACAGTGTTTTACCTCATGTAGCTCAGGCTGGTCTCAAATTCCCTGAGTAGTAGAGGCTGAAATTGGCCCCTGCTCTTCCTTCTTTCGTCCCCTTAGCACTGGGGTTGCAGGTGCGCACTGTACAAACCTTTCGAGCACTTCATGTCTTAGCTGTTTATTACTCTCAGTGCTACTGTTAGTAATCATAACTGTCTATTCATGTGTCAGGGAGATGATCTAGACAAAGTGAAAATGTCAGTTCAGACTTTCAGTTAACTTCCAGAGTGGCTCTCTGGTTTATTCTTACATATTTATACACAGTGAAACTTTGGAAGAGGTTTCCAAATATGGCAATTATCACAGCAAAGCCTTAGGCCTTGCTGCATAGAAACTCCCTAGCAAAGTCCTCATGACCTTTACAATAGGAATGAGTTTAATTGGCCGACAGAGCTGTAATAAGTTTAAGGGTAGATTTTATTGGTGAGGATGCAAAGTACACAGGACCTCTTTCATGAGGATGGGTTCCAGTCACCGAGACAAAGCCTGAACTACACCGGGCTATGGGGGATTGAGGTGGAGGCTACTCCTGGTACAATCGGATAGCATGGTTCTTTGACCACTTCCACTCTGCATCCCAGAAGACCAGGCTTCATTCAGCCCCTTCTGTTGAAGAAAATAGACCCATGTAATTGACAGTCTGGTTTCTACAGTGCTCACTCCAAGCTGTGCTTCCTACAGGCAGAGAGAAGTTTTGGATTACTTTATAAAAAGATGTGCATTCAAGAATAATCTGTTGAGTTGTGTTTAAATGCCAGCCCTGGGAAAGGAGCAATAGAGAAGGAACATTTGAAGGAATTCAGAAAGCAAAGAACCAGAAGACAGCGAGGATTATCTAACACTCAGTAGGAGTAACGTGGGCAGGGCTCCTGAGAGCTTTTATCTATGGCAGCCCACCCTGCACATGCCTGCTCTTATCTGACATACCCCGGTCATCTCCTCATCTTTCATTTCCTTCTCATAGCCTGGCTTCTAACTGTAGCAGGCTGAGTTAATTGAGCATAGTCACACAGAGGACAGTTTGTAAGTACTTGGTCCCCTTGCATGCATCCTCACAGCTTTCTGTCAGCGGTGCACACAACAGGATGTGCTTGGTTGGCCTTGGCAGCATCGCTCCTTCTTGGTCTTTTTCTCTTTATTTAGAGTATCTTGCTTTTTCATCAATTCCCTGTTTGATGAATTCTTTTTCTGCGTTTGGTTGGTTATTCGTTTATGTTCGTCTGGGACATGGTGGCATGTAGCAGATGGCCTCCTCCAGTTCAGTGTCTAACCGAGCCAGGCTGTGCCCTCCAACTCCTCCTGACTCCACCTTTGGCCAGTTGAGATGTAGCAGCTGTGAACCACCTCAAGGAGTGATTTGCATATTCCTCATTCCAGCTTGAATGTATTATGAAACAAAATTTCAGCTAGTTACATTAGTTCATACTTAATACAGTCCTGACACATATTCCATTAGAAGAAAATGAAAAGGAACACATTCGTGAACCAAGTCAGGTGTTCTCATCTCCACTGAGTGGTAAAGTGAAATGCTGTTGTGTTTATTTTATGTGGCATCAAATGTTTTCACATAAAATTTTATCAAGCTTACTTCAGTAATAAATGACTGATGCATATTATTGAAACAAAGAGAGTTCTGACTGAACTGGATATATTTAGTGAAACATTAAGGAATCTGCATTTATGTTAAGACATCCACTTGAATGGCTTATGCTGTGATTAACTGTGCCTGAGTATGGATTACTGTTTTACTGTCTTTTTCTGCCAGTTCAGTACTCCATACTCCTCTGCTTATTTTAGGTAATATTTCTAATATTCATGAGGCACAAAATATACCTTTGTGTTACAATATGTGTTTTTTATGCCGAATTGAAAAGTATGCATATTAGTGAATATATAATTATTAGCACATTTATCTGTATGAAAGCAAAGAATATAAGGAGTGGATTCAAAGTCTCATTTAGATTTTGATTGAAAAGTAATGTAAACTGGATAGTAAAAGATAAAAATAGCATTTTTACCTTAATATTTTTCTTTATTAAAGTCTATATCTTATACTTAACATTTTAAATAGTTCATTGGGCCATCACAATGAATTTACAGTTTTTGTTTTTTTAATTTTCCTTTAGAAATACCACTACATGTAGTTCTGTTTATATAGCAGTTGATATTTTTATGTGGTATAACTCTTAGCATCTAAGCTACCGATGGAAAAAGTCAGACCATACAGCAGATCGCACGTGATGGGTTTATGGGGGGATGGAGGTGTACTGACACTGCCTGTGGGTGAGGGGGAGGAGGGAAGAGAGTAGGGAGAGGAGGCACTGGCTTTTTATAAGGGGATATAACACATGCACATAGGGAGGATATATGACTCATGGTCAGTGGATAAGTGTTGGGGAAATGTGTCACATCTTGACAGCTAGCGATGACATATCCTGTGTGTTGCAGGGTCCCTGGGCAGGCCAGTTAAGAAGCATGGGTGTTAACAGTAGCTGTCATGACATGTGAGCATCATTGAATAAACCACTAGAGTGAGGAAAGACATTTTTAGATAAATGACATTTCAAATTATTCTATTAATATAAGACCTTTAAGTTTTATTTAATTTTCATGTGAGTTAATACATATATTAATTGGTAAATTTACATTAATCTAGCTGCATCTCACACTATTATTATTTAGCCCTTAATTATTCTCGTATGAATAGGCTCTTGTTTTTAAGAGATGTTTGAAGGATAGTATTTACATATGTTACTGAATACATCTACAGTGTAAACTACAGAGAGAATATGCCCAGATTATATACACGCTGAGTTCCTGTCAGTGCACCCTGGTGTTTGTATCATACCTGGGAATGGCGTATGATGTTAGCTGCTTTACCTGTTTGCTGAGATTGAGACATCACTGAACTTGTGACGACTTACCACAGTTAAAGCATTAGCCGAGTTAACCCAGGGTCCTAGCATGCTGCTCATTTGTTCTACATGGGAGTGGTAAGTTGTTACCCAAGATATGTTCACATGACATCAAGATCCTCTTTGACTAAAACTCTAGGCTAGGAAGTCATGTGGTTTAGAAAACCCACTGAAAGAATTGCCAAGGAGAAAGAGGCTCTGGTAGAACTGTCTGAATCCACAGTCTGTGCTCGTGTCAGCTGCTGTGTGAGCGCATGTGAAGCATCACAGATATTTAAGGAGCGCCTCAGTTACCCATCCTTAAGTGAAAGAAACCAATAGTGACTACTTACTTCCCTTCATTTTTTTCTTCTTTCCATAGTAATGTTGATAGCTTTTCTGTGAAGCACTTTAAGAAGTCTATATTTAGCTTAGTAAACAAGTTAAATCCCATCTGCCAGCAAGTTCTTATAAAGTCCTAGACAAAAGAATTTTTAAGGATTATAAACAATACAAAATATTAAGACAGATATGTGACAGAAATCATATTGGCCCATAAAACCCAAATAGAAGCAAAAACTTCGGATTGTGTTTTATATGACTTGCGAGAATGTGGGCAAACGTCTGTGTGTTGATTTATACATCAACACATTTTTCATTGTCATTTGCTAGTTTAAGCATGTAATTTCTTACTATATAATGCTACTTTATACTTTATACTGTCTTGTTCTTTCTAGTTAAAGCCTTTATTATGTTAAATATTGTTCTGAAACTAGTTTATTACTTCATCACCTTCAGGTAGATATAAAGATAAGTCTATAAGAAATGACTTGTGGAAATCATATTTTTCTGCAGATGTAGTAATAGCTCACAAACTTTGATAGCTGAGAATAGACATTTTATACTCAAAAACCTAATATAGTGTCTATTGGTTAATATGGTGCAAACACTTGATTTTATTGTGTGCATCTATGCATAAATATACAGGTACTTGTCTTTCAGGGTTGTCAGTTACTTTTTTTTTTTTTTTTCCGGAGCTGGGGACCGTACCCAGGGCCTTGTGCTTGCTAGGCAAGCACTCTACCATTGAGCTAAATCCCCAACCCCTAGGATTGTCAGTTTCTTTTGAGGGGGCTCTTAATACTCTGCCATTGGAACTGAATTGAATATTCTAAATATCAGTTAATATGTTAAGCTGAGTAAATTATAATTTAAGTAAAATAAATTTTACTTGTGATCACTTGCTGAAATATTTTTTGTTTTGTTTCAAATCGCCAGCAAGTCCTTGTACAACACTCACTGCATGGCCTCTCTATAGTGTTAACACTATTGTGTTATATTCTCAGGTATCAAATGTAACATCATAGTTTGGATTTCTGAGTCAGAAGTCACCAGCTTCGTGATGCTGAGTTTCTATTCCTGAAATTTTTGGGTTATTCATGCCCCAAGTATGATCATTTTAAAGCTCTCAGGTGATTCTGATGTGTAGTCTAGGTTATGAGCCACTAATCTAAATCTAATTGTATGTCTAGGACGTTCAGTGCCCAGCTTTTGGGTGGTAATAGCAATACGTAGTTGTGTCCGTCAATGAGAAGACATCAAAGACAAGAGATAAAGGTTGGAACCAGAGCGCCTCAGAAAGCGTTAGTATCTGAAGGAAGGCTTGCAAAAGTAGCCCTGTGGGCTGGAGAGACGGCTCAGCAGTTAAGATGACTGCTGTTCTTCCACAAGACATTGAGTTGTTTCCAGGACCCATGTGGAGTATTTCAGAACCAGTTGTAGCTATGCTGCAGGAATGTGGCCCCCTCTTCCTTCTGGGTTATGGAGCGTTCACACACATGTTATTCACTTATACATATTCACACATATACATACACACAAATAAAAATAACAAATATCACTCAACTTTAGTTCACAGAGGTTCAGAAGAAATGCTGAAGCCATATGAATATATAGGAATGAGTTTATTTAATGAATTACCAGCAATCCTTCATGCTAAATTGATTGTTTTAATATGACTGCATTTTATCAGTTTTACTGAGGGTGTGCTTGATAGGAAACACAGACTAATTTCTTTAGTTTACAGTTACATATAAAGTAAAGATAAGGCTATATTCAAATTGTATTTATTTATTTGGTTGGTTTACTAGGATGAGAAGAAGAAACCGCAAAACTAGGAGGTACGGTGTTTTGGATACTAACATAGAAAACATGGAATTGACACCTTTAGAACAAGACGATGAGGATGATGACAATACATTGTTTGATGCCAATCATCCTAGAAGGTAAGTTGCTACAGTGTGTCACGGTGCAGACCTTTGCCCAGACAATTGAAGTACACTATCATTTTGCAGGCGTTATTCTAGTGGACTTTACTGGGTTCTGCTTAGTGTTCTTTGTCTTGCCCAAGCCATGGGTTTCATTCATAAGGCTTTGCTGAAATGGATATAAACAATGGTATACATTCCCTACCATGAGCTTTCTCTTCGCAGTGTTAATGTCTGACATGTTTTATTTCTACAGTGTGCATTACCAAAGCATATGCTTGCCAATGTTTGCTTTTGAGAAACATTTGTAAACATGCTTTTAGTTTTACAGTCTGAAATGATTTTATTTCACTTTTTTGGTTTGCATATAATACTTCCTGACGGAACTGTTAAGACTAGAAGTTTGTTGTTTCATGGTATAGCTATAATCTCTGTATTCAGATCTAGTCCCACAACACATTCAAACCTTTCCTGGGGTGTTTGGACAGACAGAATTACAAGGGTATATGAATTAGTATCAGTGAAAATGGAATGAGAAGAGGCAACAAAGGTTCCAGCAGGTAGGAAAGATAGGCTAAGAGCACACAGGATTTCTTTCGAAGGCAAGGTAGAATCTAGAATCATATAAATCAGAGGACACAGAAATCTTTTGCTTGGTGAAATTTATCCTTTGACAGTTTCATATATGGATGTAGTAACTTCTACCTGACCTCACCCCTACCTTGTCTCCCTCTCCCCTAGAGTTCCTATCACCCTCTTTGTTACAAGTTTCTCTTCCACAATCGTGCCTTGTTGATTTGGATCAGCTGCAGTGAGTTTCACCTGGACTTGTGAACACAATGTGTCAGCATTGTGGTCTCACAGTGAGGTCCGTAACTGCATGCAGGACTCTCTGTCACCAGAGTTGTTTAGTAGCAGTAGCTCAGCCGGGAGGAATCAGGCCTCAGTTCATGACTGGCTATTTACAGGTGCAGTGGTATAAGCTGCTCTTCGCCATGGCTTGCCATATCCTGAAGACAGCATCCCATCATCCTTCTGTCTAACTTCCAGCCATTGTATTCCTTCCGCTTACTCTTCTCAAAAGTTTTCTGAGCTTCATTGGAGTGGCTTAAATGCCCTGCTTAGGGCTAAGCTTTCAACTACTACGTGTTAACACCTGGGGCAGCCCTGATTCTGCACTCACTATCATTCCTTGCAGAGAGATGTGTCTGTGATTAAGAATAAGAGTAACATTTGTCTATGGGTATAAACATTTAGAATGTGGTGGGTTCCATGTCAATTTATCTGAACCACAGTAGTGAATCCCCTCTGGGCCCTATGCTCCCAAGCTCTTAGCTATGTGGCTTTTGTTTATTTTGTTTTGCTATGTTTAGGATGCCAGGCATACATTCTGTTGGTCGAGGGCTAAAGTCCTGTCTAACAGCCGGGGCCATACCGTGCAGGCTGTCATTTTAATTGTTTAGGTTCATGCAGGGTTACTTTTTGTATTGATGTAGAATGGAATCGCTCAACTTTTGTTACCCTTGTCTAGACCCCAAGATTTCTCTCCTGTTGGGATGTAGATCTCCTACATAGTGAATCACAAGCAATGCCCCCAGAAATTCTTATTGATCAAATAAAACTCTCAGGCCAAATTTGTGATTCCTCTTTGAGAGTTGGTAGTTAGAGTGCCAGTAGTCTTTATGGTGCCTTCCAGCCCGAGAAAGCTAATAGGGAGAAAACGTGGCTCAGTTCTAGCGTGATGTCTCCATATCATGGATTTGAATGTGCGCTGTCTTCAGCAATGGATGATCTTATCTGGTTCTGATGGACTAACAAGAGGAGTAGCAAGGGTCTACTGTTTTTGTGTAAGACTGGTTTTATTGGCTGTCTCTTTTTAAAGTGTGGGCCAGCTAAATTTGTTAGCTTGCCTTTAATAGTCAATGTGTGTAATTTGTACTTACCTTCATATTAGAATCAGAAGAAAAATACCATGCAGTGCCATGAGCCCAAAGACACACTAGGTAAATAGAAGACGACCTTGGGCGCCATGTCAGAGTGCTGAGTAGACAGTCTTTAGAGTTGAGTTACGCCGTAGAACTATCATTATTATCATCTACAATGACCATTTTATATTTAATTATGCTAGGTATGTATAAGATGTTTGCTGTATACATTCACAAAAAGGAAAGATGTAAAATGAAATTTACAGTTCATGATTGCCTCCAAAGAAAAACTCAGCTGGAGGATCAGTTCATCTGTGTTAAATATGTTCTAATTTGAACGTGAGTCATCCTCCGTATGTTCACATTTGAATACTTGGTTTAAAATGAGAAACAAAGGTGGATAGTTAGGGACACAAAGTAGCAGAATGCAGTGGAATTGTTTCTGTGTTCATCATCCTTTAGTGTGTGCATGCACGTACCTGTGCGTGTGTGTGTGTGTGCCTGTGCGTGTGCCTGTGTGTGTGCGTGTGCGTGTGTGTGTGTGTGTGTGCGTGTGTGTGTGCCTGTGTGTGTGCGTGTGTGTGTGTGTGCGTGTGTGTGTGCGTGCGTGCGTGTGCGTGTGTGTGTGTGTGTTTGTGTGTGTGCGTGTGTAGGCATGCCCGTGCGTATGTGTGTGTATGTGCCTGTGTGTGTGTGTGCATGTATGCGTGTGTGTGTGTATGTGTGTTGATGCAGATTAAATTCACAGTCTAGCAGATTTGTGCTGTAGAAGCTACTCCTCAGCTCTGCATTTGTGTTTTATGCTAGGTTGGTATTTCTTGGTTGGCTGCTAGAATTCATGAGTGGAGCTTTTTCTTTGGTAAGACTGTGAGTAATACACTCAGCTTTGTAATGGACATACTTATGTGCATACATAGGCACATATATAGGTTTATGTTTCCAACTCTGAATGTAAGGGTTATAAGAGCAAAAGGATTAAGACTTCTGTGTCAGACTGGTTTTTAGAAATGTCAAAAGCTACATTCACAAATTCTCACCAACATAACTGCTTAAGAGGAGCTCAGCAAAGTCAGCATCAGCAGGCATCCCAAACCAGAGAAGGGAAGGCCTCAGGCCTGAAGCCTACACAAAAGACTACAGCCAACTAAGGAGTGCTGAGAGTGGAAGAAATAGTCTTCCTCAGAGAAGAACACCCCCATTGGTTATCCAACAGCAGTCAGTCAGCCCTGTTGTATGTGTGTACACTGTCCATAGACTGAGCAGGTTGTATATGTGCCTTCAGGAATGCATATGTGTTCACTTGTACATACATGTAAGTATAACAATAAATGAAAAGAGTAATGAATTTGAAAGAGAGCAAGCTGTGGTATATGGAAAGATTTTGAGGTTGGACAGTGAAAAGGGAATGATAGAACCTTAAAATAAAATAAAAAATTAGAAGAATAAAGGCATATTAAGAAAGCAAACACAAGAATCAAGTCTGTGTGAAGAAGTATAAAAGAAGCAAAGAGATTAAAAATAAAGCCATAGATTTTGCTTGCAAATATATTATAGCAGCAGAGATGACTGAATTTCAGACAAAGAACATATATATGTCTTATCCATGTACTTAATATGTTTTCACAGAATTCCTAATGATTTAGTAAAAGCATTTTATGAAATTATCTAACCTAAGTCACACTTAGTAGATTTACTTTCATTAGCACATCATCCTTAAGAATTTATATTACTAGGGTAGCTTATTAAATAATTTTTAGGTTGATATCTCCACATATATTAATAAGACACGCTACCACTGAGAACCTAGGGCAACATTTTATAGTACTTCTATCAAATTTTCAATAGTTCTAAGGGAAAAAAAATCAGAATATCCTAGTCAGCATCTCATCCTTTTTATACTATGACAAATTCCAAACTTCAACAGTTTTATGTCCCTTCCTTGAAGGCTGACTTTAATTTCCCCTTTATGGCCCAGTATTTGATGACCATAGTCAGGCCGCACAGAACGCATGCTGTCAGTCGCCAGCGTCCGCTGTGAAGCCTGCTCCTTCTATTGCTGTACATTACTAGCTGTCCTCACCACTGAATGCAGTGACTTTAACGCTGAGACAGGAAGAAGGAGGCTACGTTTCTCAGCTCTTCTCCTTCCTTAATCTGTATCTGTACAAAGATGAATGGAGCTACTGGACAGCTTGCCCTACAGAAGGGATTCAACACAGAGGGAACAGTAGGAAGTGGGAAGAGGCCAAAGTGGAAACATCCAGCAAAAGACAGAGTAACAAAGAGGAAGAAAACACTGCTTGTGGGTTATTTTAATATTATGTCAATACAATTTAAGGCAGCATCTTATTAATACATAGGATTTTGTACAACCCTAATAGTTTTCCAATGTAGCATTGAATATGTGTGTGTGTGTGTGTGTGTGTGTGTGTGTGTGTGTGTGTGTGTATTATACTAGTCTGTACCATTGGATATATATATATATGGATATGGACATGTAGTCTGTACTACTTATATATAATATCCATATATTTCTAGCGGTATAGACTAATATATGTGTGTTATTTATATGTATATGATATATGTAAAATTATATACACACACATACATGCGCGCGCACACACAAACACGCACATATATATTACTGCTATGTAAACAGCTGGTCTTGAACTTGTAGTGATTGTCCTGAGCTCCCCAAATGCCAAGATTGTAGGTGGGAGTTATCATGTCTCACTTTTACTACTGTATTGTGTAAAAATTAAAAATGAATCTGCATTCTATTAGCAGAAACAATATTCAACATTTACTGCATAGTCAGCGTAGTCACTATCTCAGAAATTGATGCACATTTCACTAGGAGGGAAGAATTCATTTTGTCTTGGGAACCTGACGTATAGAACTATCACAGGAGTGACTAAATAGACACTCCACCACCCTCTTTACTAGGAGTGCTAGCAGACTGCTCTGCTGAAGTAATTTGTAAAATAGTTCAAGGGAGGAAAATCGGGGCTAAGAGAACTTAAATAACCTAGAGTTCTCATCCTGCTACAATCTCATTCCGTTTGTTTGGTATTTATTTGCTACATCTAAATCATAAACATTCCCATTCTGTCCCATACCTCACCTAAGTGTCTCCATTCTATTAGTAAGGAAGGGGAGTCCTGTGGTTTTCTCTGTTTCCTTCTGTCTGAAGAACCTTGGGCTCTGTACTAGCAATTGTGATAACTTTTCAATCGTATCTTACATCTACTGTGTTAACAGTTATAAAGGTCTCCTTTATTGCCCAGATTCTTTGTTGTCCTTTTGGTTGGTTGGTTTTTGGTTTTTTGTCTGTTTGTTTTAAAATACATATCATTTCCAGGGAGGAAGAGGACTCTTCTTCCTTACTGTTTCATAAAGTTAGCTTCTGTACCATTTGTACAGAGTGTTTCTGTCTTCCTTGTCCACTCTATTCTGTAGGAGCTATAAACGTGGGAAGAACATGCCAGGCTTTACATGCTGGGTGGCATTTTCTCTTATTTTGGACAGAAAAACTCAGGAGATCAGATAGCATGTTATCATTAAAACAACTACCACTCTTCTGAAAAAAAAAATCTTGAGAGAGAATGTCAATAATTCACTTCACTATTGGAAGAGTAAAACAACTTTACAGCACAAAGAACGAGTGGAAAGCTTAATTCTGTCAAAAATAAAAAATTATTATAATGATATGGATTAGAAGACAACTCAAAATTAATGAGACAGCTTTTAAATCGAGTACTAGTGCCATTCTAGTGGTGTTCCGGCTTCAGTGTCGATCTCTCTTAATAGGCACAGCGTTCAGCTCCAGGTACCCTCAGTGTCCTGTGGCCCTGACTCTAGTCCAGCAGGCCACCTTTGTAACCTGTTATTTCTCCAGGAAGTAGAGCTTGGTTTATTTTTCCTCATGTAATGCCGTCCTGGTTTTCCTGAGAAAGTGTGACTGAATGAAGTGTAGCAGATGAGAAGGGTGTATTGATGAAGTGATGCTTGAGTTGCAGTTATTTTTAAAAATGCACGAGACAGCCAGATGAGATCCTGTGGGATGTGTCAGGGAGAGTTGAAAGCTCCAGATGTGTGTAGTGTTATGTGAGTGTGCACTTGTTCTCAGGCTTTGAATGTACAACATGGGAAAAGGTATAGATGGGGCCAAGTTAGGTCATGGAAAAACAAAAACAAAGACTGATTTTGTCAGTCAAGAATGTTCCCAGACATTCCCAGGCTTTTGAATAAATGACCGATCTGATCCTATTGCATTTGTGTTGTAGATGACTCCAGTGACTTGTAAGTGCCTCACTACTAGATTTAAGAAAGAACTCGAGGTGCAATATTTTGAGATACTTTATATGGCCCAGTGAGGAGTGAATAAAGATGAAGATTCGTATTCCTATAAGTACTTAAGAAAAAGTGATCAGACATCCCAGTGTATGTGTTTATGGAAAACATGTCTGTTGCCGAAACTGTAAAAGAAACAATAACAACAACAAACTGTATCGTCTGATTCCCATTGAAATAATTTGTTAATGTTCTGTGAGAAAAATTTTATTGTGAATATAAGCGAGGGTTTATTACAATATAATGCATAAAATTATTTTGAATAATTAAAATTTCAAGTCAAAGGATAATATCCTTGTGTTTATAGACAAGTGTTATTCATATATTTATTCATTCATTTTGCAGATGAGCATGTGCCTTTACTGAGAAGACTTCATATTTCTATTGAGGAACTGAGCTTTTATGTCTAAGGAATAAGAAGCCACTCCATCAAGGGGAGAGGAATTTAAGTTACATATATTATGTCAATCTTTAATTTGTTGCTACTCAATAAATATTGTATCATTTTGTTATAACTTTGTATATTTGGAACTGCTGTATTTATTAGTGGGCTCCATGTTGTTAGGGACAAACTATACTATATTGGATTTTCTGTTTGAAAATTCTTTTTTAAAATGACTTCTGCAGCGCGTTTGACCTTTCCTTTTACCGTATTATTGTAACTTTGTTTTCTTTAAGTATTAATCAGTTGCTGTTGCTTTTTTTTTTGTCAGTGTCATAATTGAAAGACCTCTAGGCCACAACCAACTGGTATGAAATAAATAAAATTCTACTAAGACTTTTTCCGTTTTTGAGGGGAAAAAGCCAAATCTATTATGTTGTTTTTCAGTTTGTAAATAGTAATAATTGTCTGTACTAACCTATGAAAAAGAATAAATATAATTTAAAATTAAGTGGTGCAGACGTGTTTACACAATACTGCATAATTGTATATTAACATGTGTTTTATCTTTATATACTGAGTCCAAATCTATTTTCCCTAGCTATAGTGTCTCATACCTGTATGTCCTCTATTAAGGCAGATCTCTGGAAGTTTGAGGGCAAGGATAAATCAAAGTTGGATATCTCATTAGAGATTAGATATTTTGGAAATCTATGAATTTCAAATACATTTGTAGTGAGAGTTAATAATACAAATTGTATGGTGATAAATCTGAATCTTGTCAGAAATCAAGAGATTGAAAATTTTCATCTGTAGACTTTGAAGTCAGATTTTATGTAGAGACTAGATTTACCTCACAGCAAATCTAATCCCACCCAGGACTGATTTTACATATTTTAAAATTTAGAATAAAACTTAAAAGGCATGGGTCATAAACTCCATTGCTTATTAGCATCAGTTAGGTCATTTAAATGTGTGACAGAATGGAATATTCCTAGTCATAGTGACTTACAAGAATTTACTTACTAACATCAGCTTTATAAAGTCTACTTATACTGTGCTTGACATTTTCTTTATAGCCAAGCTGATTAAAAAAAAAATCTACCTCAAAAGCTAAACTTGGCTATTTTATAGGCTTCTGCTTTATGATGATAAATTAATTTGGTATTGACTAAAGCCAACCTCGAGGCTACTCTCATTCAATAAAACCACAATAGAGACTCCTCTAACAAAAAGAAAAAGATTACAAGAAAAATGGTTGTATATTTAAGTATAACCCAGGCCTGTAATATTTCAAATAAAACTTAAAAGTTTGCATACTAAAAAGTGTTCTTGTTGCCACATTTTCTTCGTATATTGAGACGCTTTACTGGCTGTCCACCTAGAACATGTGGCACCATCATACTGTGGCTGGGGTGGTTCTCATCTGAAGTTTCATCTTGACTGAGACTGCAGAGCAGCTTAGTCACAGGTTAACAGTTGGTTCTATTCATTAAGCTTGTCACTAATATTAATTTAGAATCAAGGGAAAGAAACTACAGTCTACATATTTGAAGTGGAAATTCCCATATTCTTTAACAACTCAGTTGATTCATGTGATGTTTTTCTGGAAACTGTCTTAGGAAGGAGCATGTTGTATTTTGCAAAAAAAAAAAAAAAGCAGACACTTGAGAGGGAACATGATGTTTAGACTATAAATGGAACCCTACAACAGTTGAGAGGATGCTCTTACATGGCTATACCATGCAACACGTTGCTGTTCTTTGATAGTCTTCCTTGGTCTTCACTTCCTAGAAATACAGCAAAGAATGTTTCTTGACAACGGTTGTCATGGTGGAGGCAAGAAGCCATGGAAATAGAACAGCGTAATATAGCAAGGGGGATAAATGTTGCTAATGATCAACTTCTTGATCAAGGGCCATTATACTAGCCTATGAGAACAAACCCAATCTGATGAGATCATACATAATTAACCATTATTGTGTTGTAGCTTTAAAACCTTGGGATATGACTAAGGAGCCGGGGGAGAGCCATGTCAGACGCTGAAACCAGAAAGTCATTGATAGAGATTTGGGCAGTTGAAAGTGCAAATACTGAAAGTAAGAGAGCAATCAAACCATTGAAAGCAAGTGTGAGGATCCCTGATGGATGACTGGGTAAGAGAGACAACTGGTATTGGTTTCAGAGGTCTCACGCCAATATGATAGGACAAGCCATAGCTCAAAGTCTCACGAATGAAAATGCTTGATGCTTTAACTGTGTGGTGATTTTGGCCATTTCCAAAGAAATAAGGCTAAAAGATTCAGAGCTCAAAGTAGCAGATGCAGAGAACATGGTATTTGTAGATGAGAACAAGAAGATTCTGACTGCTACGAAACACCAAGGTTTCCAGGGTATTGTAGCCACTGTGGAAAAGGCAAACATGGATCCAAAAGAGACATTCGAGGAAATCTCTTGCCATCAGGAAACAAACCAACGGCCTGTCAGCTTGAGACCCTGCAGCAAACGATATGAGCTATCTGCCTTTGGTCAACCAGGAGGTACCAAGCAGACAAGAAAAATAAAACTAAGTATTTCTGATCATATACATGCTACAGAATGAAGTGCAGCTTTGGTCTGGCCACAAATACACCTCTTACCCTATCCCCAAAAGTTGGATGTTACAAGTTAACCACTGGTGTTTATGGTCCTTTACCATTAGGGACAGTAGGGATAATAATCTTGGGAAGACGTAGCTTAATTTCTCAAGGATTTATTGTGCATCCAGGCATAGTAGATTCAGATAACAAGGAAGAAATTAGAATTATGGCACATGTGAAAAAGGAGATGCAATTTTATGCAGGGAATAGAATTGCTCAGGAGTTGTTTCCATACATCAAGGGCAAGGTCACTCCAGCAGAAAAAACAGGGGCTTTTGTGGGTCCTGGAAAATAAGTTCTGGAAAGCAGTGCTTAATGGTCAGTGACACAAATTAATGGTACATGAATGGTGTTGAAATGGAAAGCTTAGGGGATACTGGAGCTGACCTTCATATACTTTCCCCAAAGTCTTGGAATCCAGATTGGTCCCTTCAGAAGGTTTGCATGCATCTCTTGGAATTGGTAAATTATCACTAAGACAAAATGTCCAATAGATTAACTATGTGGAACCAGAAAGGCAAAGGGAAGTTAAGACCTTATGTAGCTGGCATACCAAAAACTTTATGGGTAAGGGATCTTTCACAATAATGTGGTACTCAAATTAATATCCCTGCATTTCTCAGGAGAGCAAATAAGAAAATTAGGAATGATACGGTAGATGCTCCTAGGGAAGGTATTGATAACAGGTGACTAAGAACAATCATAACCTGTGCCCATTGTTGAAACACAGTGACATCACAGGGACTGAGTTTCCAAATGTATACAAGGGGCCACTGCTGACATACCAACAGTCTTGAACCTAAAATTATCAAACACCTGTGTGGCAAAATCAGTGGCCCATAACAAAAGAAAGATTGCAGACACTTGAACAACTGGTACAAGAGCAGCAGGAGTCTCAAGGTATAGAAGAGTCTCCCAGCAAATGGAAATACCCTTGTTAAAAAAAAAATCAGAAAAAGGAAGGAAGATAGCAGACTTAAGAACAATGAATAAAGTAATTCAACCAGTGGATCCTTTACTGACTGGACTTTGTCTATATTCTCTGTTACCTACATTATGATCCATAGTTGAATTGAAAGATTGTGTTTTCACAATACCCTTCCATGTGTAAGACAGTAAAGTTTACTTTGGCAATACATGCTCTAAACAGCAATAGTCCAATAAAGAGATACAATTGGAAGGCACTTTCACAAGGAATATTAAATAGTCCAACTATATGTCAATATTTTGTGCAGCAACCGTTAGAAATAATTTGCAGGCAATTTCCCCAGTATATCATTTATCATTACATGGATGACATTTTTGTTGGCTGATTTTCACGAAGATGCTTTAGGGAAAATGTTTAAGGAAATACAAAGAGTTCTGCCATGCTATGGGTTACAGATTGCTGAAGAAAATTATATATAAAGAGGAGATTCGCTTAGTTATTTGGGCTATAAAAGTCAGTCAAAAAAATTAGACCACTGAAGGAACAGATCTAGATCTGTAGGAACCAATTTCAAACATTTTAAAAAAAATTTTATTAGATATATTTCTTTACATACATTTCAAATGTTATTCCCCTTCCCAGTTTCCTGTCCATAAACCTCCATCCCCTCCCCTCCCCCTCCCCCATACATTCCCCTTACTGCCCCCCTCCCCATATTCCCCTGCACTGGGGTTCCAACCTAATGTTTTTCAAATACTAATGGGAGATATTAACTGGCTGAGGCCTACAACAGGATTAAGGATTTATAAGTTAAGTAATTTGTTTCAAACATTACAAGGAGATTCAAATTTGAACAGTCCAAGATGCCCAACAGCTGGAGTAGAAAAAGTTAATTCTTATAGAGCAAAGACAGCAAGATCATATTGAAAGCAAACTTGATTGTATTTTGGTTATTTTGCCTTCAACTCATTCTCCTACTGGGTTCATTGTGAAACCAGAAGACTGTATTATGGAATGGATTTTCTTAGCTTATCAACAATGTAAAAAATTGAAAATGTGTAGAAAAGATTTCTGAATCAATCATAAAAGATAGAATAAGGCTTCACCAACTGTCAGGAACAGATCTGGCTGAAATTGTAGTACCTCTTACTATATTTGAGATTATGTCATGGGTGATTAATGAGGATTGGCAAAAAAGTTTGTAGTAACTTCTTGAGCACATAGAGACTGTTGAATTTGTTCCTGATAAATCAGGATTAACTTGTAATTTATATAATTGCAATAGGCCATCAGAAGTGAAGACTGTCCATTATATAGTACTCATATTTGGTCTTATACAGGTTTGCCAGGTCCACTGGCATGAGGAAATGAGGAAATTGACCAGTTTCTAACAGGAAATATGTAAGAAGCCATGAAATTTCATCAGAACTATAATGTTAATAGGAAAGGTTTAAAGAAAAAAAATTCTATTACCTGGCAACAAGCCAAAAAAAAAAAAAAACAATAAAAATTAAAATGTCCTGCATGTTCTCAATATAGAACCCTACTACTTTCTGGTAATAACCCTAGGGATAACAAAAGAAATGACATCTGGCAAATTGATGATTTTTATTTTGTAGAATTTGGAAAACAATAGTATATACACCATACAATGTATAGGTACTTGGGGTTTCAGTGGGCAATTGCTTTAAGTTCTGAAAAGACTGATTGTGTAATTACCCACTTATTAGAAATAATGGCAATTTTGCAGATACCTGTCCAAATTAAAACTGACAATGCTCCTGCATATATATATATATATATATATATATATATATATATAAAGACTAAGCAATTCTTTGCATTTATAATATAAAAAATATTAGTGGTATGCCACACAATCCCACAGGAGAGGCAATTATAGAAAGAGCTAATTATACCTTAAAAAGAGATGCTTATTAAACAAAAGAAAGTTTAAAAAAGTACAAAAAGACTGAATAACGCTTCATTAACTCTCAATTCTCTTAATATTGGTGAAAAAAGGAATAACAGTAGCTGTAAGACACTGGTTATCAAAAAAAAAAAAAAAAAAGCTGAGGAACTAGGCCAACCAACATACTGTAAGGATGTGTTGACGTTAGAATGGAAACGTGCAGTAGTTTTAAGATGGGGATGTGGTTATGCTTATGCATCTGCAGGGAATGAAAAAATATGGATACCAACAAAACTTTATAACAAGTATATTTTCCAAGGGAAAAACTCTTATCAGCTGAGACATGAGTGTCTTCACAGAGCAAAGAGCCCGTGTGATTCACGCTCACAGGCTATGCCAGTCACCGACCTTTCTAAAATAGCCATGCAAATCAATTTCTAAAGGGCTAGCTCAACCGGTTGGTCACACACAGACTGGACAGAGAACACAGGGACTGGCTATCACAGAGATGGAACAGAACACAGAGTGGACAGGCAACAGAAACAGAGTAAGACACAGCCAGCCTTACCAGGACTTGGCCAATATCCCAGGTTTCATAGGAAACCCAAAAGATACCTCTGTCTCCAGACAAGAAATTTCAAGAATATGACTCTCCTGTTTCCAAAAGGTGGGAAGGCTGGGTTTGGTCATTTGATGTGTTATGTTTGTTATCCTCTAGAGTGGTTGACTGTTATTGGTTATGGTCAAAAAGGAAACACATTTTAAATCAGGGATCTCTCTCCTGTATCTAATAATGGAAAAAAGAGGGGAAATGGAACAATAATAGCATAAATAAATAAATAAATAAATAAATAAACAAACAAACTAACCTTATATATTTTACTTGGCATAGATTGATTCATCTTAATAGAACTTTAAGGTCGTATTGTTTGACGATGGTTTAGTGATGGAAATTTAAGGTTGCTTTGTTTGATCATTGTATCTCGAGTATTATGGTTCTCATAATTTATTTCTATTGTGTGTAGATTGTTAATTTTAGAGAAAAAGACAAGAGTTGTTTTTGTCGTTGCTGCTTAGTTTTATCTTATTTTTTTAACAGAAAGGGGGGAAATGTGAAGTGGAAGTTTCTGGTTTCCTTAACAACTCAGTTCTATCTTGTGATTTTACCCTGGAAGCTGTCTTCTGTGACGCCATGCCATGTTTTGCTGAAAGCAGACACTTGAGAAGGCCTGTGATGTTTAGAAGGATATAAATGGAACCACACTAACAATGAAAGGATATTCTTGCATTGCTACACTGTTCAAGGCTTTGCGGGTCTTTTTGCTGGTCTTTGCTGCTCTTTGCTGGCTTTTCTTGGTCTTCACTTTATAGAGAGAAATGTGCCAAAGAATTTCTGTGGTATTCTGGTTGACTCTGGCCACCTCTCCTGACTCCTGCTGATTCAGGGGAGCTTTGCTGTTTCTGCTGGATTGGACCATTGCTACTGTGCTGTGTTTGCTGTTTGCTGTTGAACTGGATTGCTGGTATCTGACAAGGAGGAGTAGAATAGCCCCAAGGAACTCCTTCTGAACAAGCCCGCAACACCTTTTTCCTATTAATCTTCTTACCCTACATCTGGTCAATGGACTAGAAGGGAGGTTGAAGCATTTAAGAACCCTAAATAAAGTAGGTTTTGAAGAAAAAAAACCTAAGCTTAACTTACTCATCATGGGAGATCACACAGAGAAGGATGTCCGTTTTTTGGAGACCATTAATGTAGGCAATCTCTTTACTAGGATTTATAACTTCCTTATTTGCAAAACAGGCCAATCTTTCGCCAGAGTTCCCCATGTTATATCTCATTTAGGCCTTGGATCGAACACTAGGATTTATATATTTAAACTTAAAGGGAAGATGATGGGCTTGAATGCAGTTATAAAACTTAATGCAATTTCTCCCACATGATTTCTCTTTAACCAAATGATATAAACAAAGGAGACAAATGATCTTTTCTCTTCGACAGTCAATAGTCCAAAGCAGATACACAGGTCTGAAGTTCATTAAAAATTCAAGTTCTTATAAAAGGATGATTTTGACTGGAGGTGCCATTAAAAAGTTAGGCTATGCCCTTGTATGAAATACTAAATGGCATTTTGGTTCAATACAATGTTAAACTGTTGGATGTCTTATACTGTCTCTCGCCTCTAGTACTTGGTACTTGGTCATGGAAACATTTGAACCAACACTCAGCTATTAGCTCTCTCTGTCACATTCGTTCCTCAGCACATGTCACCTATTTGGTTGGGTTCTGTCTTGGGATCCAAGGGATTGAGTCTTTGCCATTTGGTCTGTTAGGCTGCTGACACTGAGCTCTAAAGCCTATTCTTTATTGTGAATAACTGAGTCTGCTTTATGGTGATAGAAATTTGAGCCTTCTCCTTCATTCTCATTGGCGTTTACGCCATTAGACAATGATATCGCTATGGATTCTCTGTTCCCTGGAGGTGATCTCTGTTTTGGAGGCTTAGAGTCTTGATGCTGTCCTGCTTTTCCACTAGCAGAATTGATAAGCATAGGAATTTGCTTTATTTGTTTGTCTCTGCCCCAGAGCTGTCATTAAAGGGTTTTCTAAGTGCACTATTGATCACAGTCCTGCTTTAAGGTTATAATGTTGCACATTACTGAAAACAACCTGAGACGCCAGTTTGCTCTGATGCATTTCTTACTTTGAGGGAAGTTCTGCTACTAGAAATGATTGGATAAAGTGACCAATTTTGTGACGTATAGTCCTTTTCCTCTAAATTCTCCTTCAGAAATACCGAATATTGTCTTTTTTAATTGTCTTTACATTATACTATGAATCCAATAGACAGTAGTTGGCACTTTTATCCTTTTCCATGTATATAAATTATTAGAACTGTTTTCCATTTTCTTTGTTTCTGGGTTTTTGTGTTTTGAGACAGGGTCTCACTCAAGGGTTTGAGATTAATGCAAGTCTCCCTGTCTCAACCTCCAGGTACTAGGATTTTAGCTTTAACCACACTGCCTTTGTTTGTTTTCTGCCTTATGGGAACATGTTTCCAGTATGCAATTTTAATTTTTTTTGCCATTGAAAAGTTTTATATGACATCTCAGTTCTCAGATATGATTTCTGCAGTATTTGATTATTCAAATTAGCCATTAAACCATTCCTTCATTTAAGAAGAGAGTAATTGAATCCCAAGTCTTGATAGAGGGAGGGATTTATAAATAAACATTTTATTGTGTCTGCCTTTGGGAACTGTACATAGAATCGAAAAAAATATCAGATTGTGCAGAAATTCTTAGCCCTCTTGCCCTTTATCAGTGCTCAGAAGTCTCTCCTTCAGAAAAGGAGCTGCATGCAAGGGGGAAATGCATATTTTTGTTTGAGTTCATTGTCAACTGAAAAACGAAAACAAACAGACAAACAAACAAACAACAACAAATCAGGAAAGAAATGGGCAATTGACTAGAATTCCCAAAATAATTATTTGGCTGTAGCCCATTTTTTGGTGGTTTCTCCCTATACAGTTGAGCATATCAGTAGCCACATAATAGAAGAATAAAACCACCCCATTTGTCTCCATTTAAGGACCAGCCCTGGTATTGAGAAGAAGGCCATAAGGCAACCAGCTCCAGGAACAGACCATAAAATCCAGGAAAAAAGTCGTAAAATCTCTTCCCAAGGAACAGCCTGGGGATAAGCACCAGAAGAAAAAAGATCTTATCTCGGGATGGGCCATCTGTGCGGGGCAGCCTATCTCACCCTACCGTTAAATGTTCACAGCACAGGAATGCAGATCACTGACCACCTGCCACAAGCCAATTAGAAGCCTCTAACTTTAATTTTTCAAAAGCTATTTTTAATTGTGGGGCTTAAATGCTTTAACCTCCCTTGTAGCCCATCACCCACCAGAGGTAGTGGGAAAGAAAGGATATGAGGGAAGTGGACCTGTTTAGAAAGGTACTTTAGAGTAGCTCCTGTCCGTGTTGTCTGGAAATCCGCAGTTCACAGGTTGATCTACTCGCAAACACTTCACAGGATGCGTCAGCAGTCCGGTTCAGTAGAGTCAGGAGAGCAAACATGAACCAGCAGTGGGGGTCCTACTCAGCAGAGACAGTTAGGCTTCATCCTAGGCACAAGTCAGCAGGAGGGGCCTGAGGGACACCAGGAGAACTTCCCAGCTGTGCTTCTCGAAGGAAAGTGAAGATCAGTAAAGAGGCAAGACCCACAAGAGTTGCACGGCTAGTTCTGTGAGCAAGCCCAGCTCGGACTCTGTCATGTCCTACAAGTCCTATTTTTTTCCATGTGGAGAGGTTTAATGAGAAAAGAAGGGTAGAAGAGGAGAGGAATAGAGGCTGGCCATGAGCACGTGGACGGAAGAGGGGGGCTGGGGAGAGAAGGGACAGGGGAAGAGGGCGAGAGGGTAGAGAAGAGCACAAGTCCTATTTATACCCTCCAAATATCATGTGTCCTCCACAGATCTTGTCTTACCATGTATCTTGCCTTAGCAAGTGTGTCTGTCTCAGGTGACATCACACTGCCAATCAGCCCGAGTCCACAGAAGTGGTAAGAAACTGCAGCACACCACCAGAAGTTTTCGCTGCATTTCTCTCCATGGAGTCCTGACAAACGCAGATCAACTTCACCTGTGTCCACTTCAGCTAAATATTTCTTCATGTGTTTGCCCCAGCAAAACGCCATCCAATCGAATTTTCAAAGAACCCTTGTTTCTACTTCCGAAGCCTTCCCCTGTGACCCCCTAGTACCCGTCAATGAAATTTTAGATTACCTAATTCTTCTAGAAAATCCCCCTAATCCTCTCTAAGGAGACCTGCACTTTGCATCCCATCCTAGCCTAAGGCTTCCCTTCAGTAGTTTTTAGACCCTTATAACCTCACGGTCTCCTCTCCAGTGGTGTCCTGTCCTATTTAGATAGAGTTTAAGTCGTATGCCTAGCAGTCTGTCATGTTACCAAGAGGGGTGCCTGTCCCCAGCTTCCTGTACTTACAACTCAAAAGACAAATCAAATGTCCCCAAGGCAAGTACAATTGAGAGAAGAAATAGAATGGTCACTATGAAAATTTCCATTCAAGAAAAAGTACTAGAGAATTCATATATATATATATTGTTTTTATACATACACACACACAAACACACACATATAATTACACAAGTGTGAAACCTGAAACCTGGTGGAATATATATTTATTATCCCCAAAATTAACACAACAGAATATATTCTAAGCTTTATCCTACAAGGATTTTCAGTTTTTGTGAATATTTGAAGGCATGTTTTACAAAAATATTTCATTTAAAGGTCTAGATGCATGCGTACATGTGTAAAGTATATGGAATTTTTATTCCTTTTATTTTTTATAGTCCAATCATTGTCCCCCCCTCCCTATCTGCCCTCCAACAGTTCCTCATCCCATTCTTCCTTCCCCCTGTCTCCGAGAGGGTGTCCCCCCCACCTACTCCCTACTCCCTGGAGCCTGTATTTTAATTTTAAATCTGTTTTCCATTGAACATCAAATGCAATTATCTTTCTACAGTCTATTATCTATATATCTGTATCTATTATATGTATATATGATATGTAATATGTAATAATATATGTAATATACATATACTATAATATTATCTATATTATAATAGGTCTCACGTTCTGCCAAGCATGGCAAGGCCGCCCAGCAGTAGTTGCAGAGTGGGCTCCTGACTCAGGCAATCTTTCCTCCTTCTTAGCTTGGGTTTTCCTCGCGTTATCCTTTGTGATGAGTACAGACCTAGTGCCTCACACTCCTGTACATTTTCAAAACTGCATAGTTGTGGTGGGGAAACCTTGGAATCTGTTTGGTATGTTTTTGGTGAAGCACTGACATCCCACTGTTTTACAATCCAGACTGGGCGCCTTCACACTGAGTGTTCCTTTTGTTGTTGACAGGCATTTACACTGCCCAATTTACCCCTCTCAGTGACCATTGGCTCAGTCTATTAGAAGACAGTGTGGGGCGGAAACCAAACCCTCGCTCTCATTTCCTCCTTGTTTCTATCTGAATTTGCTTGGCCTCTTCCCAGCTTACCTCTCCTCTGAAGGCTGGAGTTTGCTGTGTCACAACGGTTTCCATTTAGAGTACTGGCTGAGCTTTTATCTCTTAATCTTCTAGAGATCTGAATTATAGGATTATCTGGAAAAACAGATGTCAAGCTGTGGGCAGAAAGTACTTCTCTTACTAAAGTGGCATTTCCCCCGTCTGTGCCTGTAGGGCCCTCCTCACTTCCAGAGTTTCCTAACGGTGCCAGGCCGGCTTCTCCTAACATGCTGTCAGTTCTCTTTCTAATGCTGCATTCACACAGCATACCCTGGCTTCGCATGGTACAGCAGGTAAAATTTGAATTCTGCTGTCCATTGTACATCGAAAGTAATTATCTTTCTACTGTCTAGTATCTCAACATCCAATTTCCTCTCTCTCCGCATTCTTCGTTAAGGCAGATCCACAATTTGTTATCCGTTGTTTATAACAACCTCTTAGAGCAATTACTAAATCAATCAAGGCGATTAGGTCCAAGGGCAACACACGTCAGCTAACTTAAACTGCAAATACCTCATAAAATCTCCAGGATAGCTAGAGAGAAAAAAATATTCAAAAGGAAATCCTGTGTCCTAGCTTCTCACTTTACTCCTGGGCCGCTGAAAACAGAAAAAGCACAAACTGCAGCAAGCTGCCCAGAAAGCAGAGGTTTGAAATGATGTATGCTGGGAGCTCTCATCTCCTTGGCGAAAGACTGCTTCCATTTTGTTCTCTGCTACTACCAGACAGCTCTTGGCATTGGAAAGGTATCTAAGGGCTACAGTTCCTAACATTATACAAGCCTTTAGTTCACACACGCACCTGTGTGCACAATGGATGCGAAACCAGGATAAAAGTAGGGGCTTCTGTGTTTGGATTTCTTGTGCTCCCACCCCTGCTGAGAAGCAATGCAGCACATGACAACTACAGTGTAAGAGAGTCCACACAGGGGATATCGGGGACACCATTTCTTCCTCATCGTGGAAACATTGTTAATAAACTGTTAAAGCTTCAATATTATGACTTGGAAAACCTTGGATGACAATAACGATGGCCTATTCTTGAACGTGACGATAATACAGGATAATAAAAATAATTTTCAGAGAAGTGTCTCTTTGAAGTAAATTCTCAACAAGTGATGACCTTTATATCTTTTTTTTAACTTGTAAAATAAATTCTAAGTTCAGTTTTGCTCAACTTAAAATATTCTGTATATTATCATAAATAGTTATTCAGAATCTTCATAATTCTTTCTAGAATGAGCCCTGGTTTGCATAAATGTAAGTAATTCTGTGCTAGAATATTAAAAAGGGTTGCATAAAAATTTAAAGTCTGGAAGAAAATTTCCTTGGGGTATTCAGCAGCAGTTGAGTATCTTTGCGAGACAACTAAAGATTTTCTGGAGAAACAATACCACTTCACATGTGTCCTTGGATGATAAATAACATCACTTAGTCTCAACACTTAGACATCAGTGCCACAGCAATTTTGTAGAAACCCTGCTGTGCACATAAAGGCAAAAAGATTGAAAAGAGATACAGTCGTGGAGTGTGTATTCCAGCAACAGAACAGACAAGCACACACACAAGTTCAGTAAGATGATTGTCAGCTATGACAAATATTTTGAAATACCAAGTTTTTGTGTTAGCAAATCTCTGGTAGGAATAAAGTAAACTGCCCTACACAGTATTCAAGACGTGCTTCTCAAACCATGTATATAAAATGAGATATGCAGAGAAAGAGTCAGGTATTTGAAAAACCAGTGGGGAAGCATTCTCAGGGAATTGCTATCTCAGTGTTCCTCAGATGGGAGCCTATTTGAATTGCTATAGAAACTTTGAACTTAAAGGTGTCATGGTGTCTGATACTATACTACAAAGACACTGGTACAAAGCTTGGATAGCATCATGGCTGGACTGTAAAGAACTATTAAGAACTGGCAAGAATCTTGGTTTCATTGTAACTGACATGAATGAGGACCTATGGGAAATGTTTAGGTAGTTGGTGATTCAATCTATTTGCATTTTAAAGGCCCCATTTGCTGTTATATTAGTGTAGATGGATGAGGAAAGTAGTCATGGGGCTTTCTAAAGAAATAGGCACATTATAACACAGAAATTCTGACAAGTAAATGGGTTAAGTGAATGAAACCTGATGCAATTTGACACAGGCAGTCTTCAGGGCCAATTAACTAGGTCAGGAAGACCAAAGGTGTAGGAGCAAATGCTGCCACATATGTTGTTTCAATGACTGAATCCTTCTCAATATCCTCAATTACTGTGATACTGAATTTTATAAAATAGGTGGAATATAATTCTTAGAATTTACAGCCTTTCTTTTGCTCAAATGAAATTTACAATCTGGAAGTGATGGTTGAGTGAACCATTCATTATAGGTCAAGAACTCAGAGGTATTAAATGTTGATTTAACTCTATCTCTCTGTGTATCTATCATCCATGTGTCTATTAGTCAAATATCTATGTATCATCTATCTATCTATCTATCTATCTATCTATCTATCTATCTATCTATCTACCTTCATCTATCATCTGTTTACCTAATCTATCTTTTTGTTTATTATGTGTACAAGTATTTTTCTTGTATTCATGTGCACCACATTTGTGCCAGGTGTCTGTGGATGTCATAGAGGGCATTGGATCTCCTACAGCTGGAACTATAGACAGTTGTGAGCCACCATATGGGCGCTGGGAATTTAACCCAGATCCTCTGTAAGAAAAAGAGCACTTAACCACGGAACCATTTATCTCACACAGAATGCTCATTTAATTGCTATCAGCTTGGGGAAGCAATTGTACGAGTGGTAAGTATTCATCAGATGCTCAGCACTTTGCTAGAGAGATTTGAAATATGCTTCACAGTCATATCAAATCAAATGTCAACATAAAGTTAATACTTTTGGGGAAGAAGCATTTACTGAGATTGCTCACATTGCAGAAGAGACATTATGTGATCCCAGTCCGGAAGCTTTCAATGTACAGGAATTGTGTGTAGATTCTAATGTGGTATGTTTAACTCATTTGTTGAGATTGGTGAAAAAGTAAGTGTACTTGTGCCCAAAGTGAAAAGGTCCTAAGAATATTTGATCTCCCGTATATCAGGGCAAAGCATGCAAATTTAGAAAGGCACAAAGGGATCCAGAATAGGTTCTCAGGGGCACTTACACCATCCATAACCGAGGAAGAGAAATGTTTGAGAAAAATACAGTGCTCAGCTCTACCAGGGAGTTCTGAGAACTTAGAGAGTGTGACATAACAGTACAGACTCAATACAGAAACATAACAGCTCCTGTTGGCTGGAACCAATTAAGTCAGGAAAATTTAAGCAAGATAAAAGTAAGAAAAAATGAGATCAAATAAATACTGTATAGAAAAAGTATTTTTTATGAGTGAGAGTAGAAAGATGGGACTCAGGAAGGAATCAGAAATACTTTAAAAATAATAATGCAAGCAAATCATTTTGTATTTTATAGGAATGTAGATTCTTAAAATGTCATAAAAGGCAACAGCAACACAACACAAAAAGTGACATAGACCTTTATGGTATAATATTAATGGTGGAAAAGTAAGAAATCTTGATGTCCTGTGAGGTGATCAGCAATTTCATGCACATGACAGGAGAATAGACAAAAAGGAAGTTCATTAAGTGCAGAATGGGCCAGTAGCAATGTAGGGTGACCTGTAAGAGTGTCGTCCCTACAGTGTCTAATTCAAAGTTACTCATCTGCCCTGTTAAAAGAGACAAGGCATGCCATCCCATACTGTTCAATGTCTTCAGTTTCATGGTAGGTCAGACAAAATATCAAATCAACTTAATAAAGCAGATTGGTGTTCCCTCATAGAAGCAAAGGGAAGGGGTAAGAGGGAGGATGGGATGGAGGGATTGTGGAAGGGTAACTGGGAAGGTAGATATCATTTGAAGTGTAAATGAATTAAATGATTAATAATATATTAATAATATGTATATGCACAAAGTTCACATGCATTACCTTAAAGCTGCTTAGCTTTGTAGTTCACAGCAGCCTATATTTCTGTTCTGAATAATAAATATTCTATTTACTATTGTTTGTTTGTATGTTTTTCTCCCATATATTACATCTCAAATGAAGTGTTTCCTCCTTCCTGTTTTCCAGTCCCTCTTCCCCATTTCTCCTCTTCCCCAGATTTACTCCTTCTTTCCCTTCAGAAAAAAGCAGGTCTCTCTGGGATACCAACCAAACAGCATAACAAGTTACAATAAGACTAGACATATACCCTCATATGAATGCTTGATGAAGATGTTCAGTAGAAAAAAGGCCCTAAAAGCACATAAAAGAATCAGAGACAGCCCCTGCTCCCACTATTAGGTGTCCCAAAAGAACACTAAGCTACACACCAATAGCGTATGTGCAGAGAACCTAGGTCAGACCCATACAGGCTTGCTGGCTGTCAGTTCACTCTCTGTGAGCTCCTCTGATCCCTGGATAGTTGATTCTCTAAGTCCTTCCCTCATAGTGTCTTTGATCCCACTGGTTCCTACAACCTTTCTTTGTCCTTTTCTGTAGAATTCCGCAAGCTCAGCCTACTATTTGGCTGTGGGCCTCTGAATCTAATCCCATCAGTTGCTTGGTGAAGCCACTCTAATTATTATTATGCTAGGCTCCAGTGTACAAGTATAGCAAAATATCATTATGAATCATTTTTTAAAACTTTTTCTATTATTATTATTATTATTATTATTAGTAGTAGTAGTATATATAGTTTATTAACTATTATTTTTGCCAGCCATGTTTGGCTCTATCCTAGGTCTCTGGGATATTTAGCCTCTTGTTCACGGCCCGTGTTTCAGAAAAAACCTACCTCAAGAGAAACCTATACCAGTCCTGTGCATATACCTGAAGAATGCTCTACCCTACCACAAGGACTTGCTCATCTATAAATAGTAGCTTAATTGATAACAGTCAGAAGTTTGAAATAATGTAGGTGTTCTTATGAAGAACATAAAGAAAACGTGGCACATTCACACAATGGATTATCAGTCAGCTGTTTAAAAAAAAAACATGAAATTTGCAGGCAAATAGAAGGGACTTGAAAAAAAAATTCAGCCCGAGTGAAGTAACTCAAACCCAGACACACAAATGTACTCACTTAAAAGTGGAAATTAGCTGTAAAGGATTATCATGTTATAATCCACAGACCTGGAGAGGCCATGTAACAAGGAGAGCTCACAGGGGTGATGCATGGAAATCCCTGGTAGGGAGAAACAGAATAGTTCATGGGTGGATGGGGATGGGAACAGGAGGAAACAAGTATCAGGGCTGAGTAGGAAAGAAGATTGGAATTAGAGGGTCATTTCAGGGGCAAGTCAGCAACCTGGTGTAATGGAAAGTCCACGGAATCGACCAGGGTGACCCTAGGTAAGACTCCTGGCAATGAGGAATATGGATCCTGAACTGTCCATCTTCTGTAACCAGGCTAGGCTACAATATGTCCTGCCTATAAGATTTTTCTGGGAAAAGGGCGATATGGAAATTTTAGGAACAGCCAACCAATGATGGTCCGGGTTGAGACTCATGCTGTAGGAAGGAGCCCATGCCTGACACAGCAGCCTATATTAACTGCATTTTATTTTGGTGTTGATCTTTTTGACAATCATCCTTGCTTGTAAAATGGCTGCCACTGCTGTTACAGAAAGGTCCAACCAAATAGAAGTACTCAACCAAATAATAGGAACTATAATACCAACTTCTCACTGTGAGAAGAAATTAATTCCTGGAGCCACAGCCGAATCTCTCCTGGGGTTGGGGGGCGAGTGGGATTACTGGAGTGATTATTTTTTTTTATTCCAGACTTCAAGATATACTATAGAGCTATCAAATAAAAAATATGCCTCAAAAAGTGTTCATAGTCTTTAGCAGTTTGGGGAATGCAAATTAAAACAGCTTGAGATTTCCTGTCACCATATGTGGGATGGTCACCATCAACAAAACAACTGAAAACAAACGCTGGTGATGGTGGAGAAAAAGGAACACTCATCACTATTGGTAGGGATGAAAACTGGTGTAGCCACTCTGGATATCAGTGTGGAAAGCTCTTACAAATTAGAAAACAAAATCAAATCTCTAACAGAGCACAGAAGACTCCATGTCCTAGTCCACAGATGCTTGGCCTCTCATGATCATTGCTGCTTATTCACAATAGCCAGAAAATGGGAAGAACCTAAGTGTTCTTCAACTGACAAATGGATAATTAAAATGTGGTATGTATATACTATGGAATACAATTCAGGAAAAATAAAAATTATTACTTTTCAGGTAAATGGATGAACCTAGAAAATACGTTGAGGAAACCCAGAAACACAGAAAGACCAATATCTTCTCTTTGCAGTTATTAGATCCAAATCCTCAGACATGAGCACTCAGATTGGAGTAACCACAGAAACCAGAAAAGTATATAAAGACCATATGCAGGAGGGAGCAGGGTTTGGCTTGACAGTGGAACAGTTAGATCCAAGTGATCTGAAGTGGGAAATAGAAAAATGAGAGTAGGCAGTGTAGGGAAGGGAGGGATGCGGGACAGTGTTGTACGACGAACCAACGTGTTAGGCAACAATCCATTAAAAATTTAAGTTTATCAGCCTAAAGGTGAAGAGTTCAGTTTTGTCTTCTAAGTAAGAGCGGGACAACACCATGTTGAATCACGTGATGTCACAAGCACGGGGACCTTAAACACTAGAAAAATTGGAGAGTAAAAAGGTAAGGTGGGGATAAAGATTTTGTTAGGCGGGAGAGAAGGGAAAGGGATAGACTCAAGATGGAGACGGAGAAGGATGGCCCAGATCCGGGTGGTCTTGAATGGCCCTAGGTAGTTATCAATATTTCTTAAGGGATGGGTTTCTGTATCTTGCCTAGGTGTGGTTGTGGGTTTATTGTAGGGATGTATTGTGGATTGAGAATTTAACATATAAATCTGATTGATAAATTACAGCGTATTGAGTCATGACTTTTACCAGGTAGTTGGGAGTTTATACCTTAACTACCAGGGGGTGGTTACAGGGAGTGTGGGCAGAGTCCATGGTCCATACTAGCTGCGATAGGCCAGCCCCATGATGGATTTTTAGAGCTCTGATCTTACCTGGTAGCTGGAACCAGAGAGTTCGCAGCTAGCAGAGAGCTGCCAGGAGAGATACTAACCAGAGATAAATTATGGTTAGTTCCATTTGACCCCACGGGTGCCGGAACTAACTCTAAGGACCAGTCTGGCAGGGTGCCACGCTGGAACGGCTCGCGGACCACCTGGGTCTGAGAGTACTTGGGGACAGCATGGAGCTACTGAGATAAAGATTCTTTGCAGTGCATGTGACTCTATGTGTGCCAGTGCTAGTGCGGGATAAAAGGTTCTGCCTTTTTTAAATATTTACCACAACAGGACAACTAAGACCACGGTTATTTGATAAATACTGAAGGAATTATATTATTCTATATTTACCTAATATATAATTTATATTAAGTATTATATGTAATATACATGGAGCTAGTATACTCATCAGGCTAACAATGTTCTCCATAAAAACTATAGAGTAACAAAACCATAGACAAACAAAAACCCCAGCGTGAGGCATGAATGGTTTCTCAAGATAGTCCAAAAGACTTCCAAAACACTACAATCAATGGAGCCCGTGGTTGCCTTTCAGAGTTTGAGCAAACGCCTCTATTGCTGAAACATGGCATATATATGACACAGGACTCAAATAATTTGATATAAATGTGACCTAAAAGCTATTCCTTACAGTGTAGGTACTATAGAAAAATATGCACAGTGTCTAGGGAGGGAAATAATTATTTAGCACAATCCATTTGCAACCCCTTTGAAACATGTGACAACACAATGAAAAGCTATGCAGAAAGGTTCGTTAAGTTACACACACTGGTCAGTCGGGACCAATAGCTGCCCAGTTGAACTATAAGACCACCAAACAGGTAAATTATTCCTGGTACTGGAAACCTAGCCAGCTCCCCAGGACTTGGTGAGGGCATTGGCATTAGAAACAAATCTATTATTACCATTTTCTAGACCAGAATAATCCCTTACTGTCTTCTTTTTATCCTTATACCCGCAGCTAAGATTAGCTACTCTCCTTTATAGAAAACGGAGATGTTCACAGAAAACCACAACTGGACACAATGTAGGGATCAATGGTCCATGGAGTGCTCAACCCCAGAGGACATCCTCATTATTTCTACTGCTTCTGTGGCTCAGGGAACGTTCATTTAGAGGAAATCTGCAATGAAACATTTTGTCTTATAAATGATGTGTGAGCAACACAGAAACAATGTCACTATTACCAAACCACTCCCCAAGTCTAAGAACTACAGGCAACTACTGACCACCTGGAGGAAAAACTAGCCTCTCTGGTGAAGAGACCCCTTATTGGTTGTCTGTTGCAGACTGATTAGACGTGACACTGTGTACAAGCAAACTAAAAGAGATAGCTACATATAAAGACACATGCACATGCGCACACATAAAAATAACCAAAGAAAAACAGTCTATTAATTCGAAATGGGGAATCTGAGAGGGATTTGATGGAAGTTACCTAGGGTAGGCTGGAGGGAGGAAAAGGAAGAAGTAAAAGATGTAATCCTATTTCAATTAAAATAACATATTAAAAGTAAATTAAGTAAAAGAAGTTTTCTTTCATTGACCAAAAGTCTCCTGTCTTTTAGCTAAGTGATTGGTGAAAAAATACTCATGTATAATTTAAGGCATACTTCTTGATTTTAAAAGATCCCTATATTGTTCTTTTTTATTGTTAGAGATCATGGTGTAATTACATCATTTCTTCCACTTTCCTCCCTCTATGTCCTCCCACACACCCCCACTAGTCTTCTTTTAAACTATGGTCTCTTTTTCAGTAATTAAAGTGCTGACACACATGAAAATAAAATTAATTAAATTTTTGTTTAAATACAAGAAGCAGTAATTGATATATAGGTAAAAAGCATTCATTTTGCTGTTCAGTGAAACTAAACATTTCACAGAATATCAGAGAAGGAACAAATGACATTAATTTTTAATTGATTACAAATGGTGATTAGAATAATGCAACGCAAGATGGGTAATAAGATAATGCAAACATTGGAGCTACTCTGAACTTTTAGAAAGAGAAGACCAGCAAACTGGGAGTCACCAAGAAATCAAAACTCTGTGTAAGTCATGGGTTTGTTATTGAAGTAAACTTTCTGGTGGAAAGGGTTTGAAGTTGTGAGATATTTAAAACCAAGAATGTGAGAGCAATCATAATAGCGTGTGAAGAAAAGACTGGTTTATTTGTATTTCTATCTTAAGGACTTTGAGAATGTTTTCACTGACTTTTACTACATTCATAGGTCTTCTATAAATAAATATAGACTCTAGTCACTTGCCCAATGTTCAGTTGGGTTATCAGCTTTTTATAATACTTTGCTGGACATTTACCTAAAACTAGATATTAGCCCTACTATGCTAACCATTAGCAGGGTTCAAAATAGGTAGTACTTGGAAAAAGGCTACATATTTATCAGTGGGTAAATGGATACAAAGAGAATATTATTCAGCATTACGAATGGAAACTGCAGCATTAATGACATGAAAAATTTTGGAGGCTGTTGTAACAAAGTGAAATAACCACAGAAAGATAATTACTATTCCTTTTTCATGTGGCATATTTCTAAGATTTGAGGTTGTAAGCGAAAATGATTGAAAGAAAGTGAGTTAATATTCAATGGATATAAAATTTCATTTATGCAAACGAAGATGTTCTGGAGACCCTTGAAGAACACTAAACATAGTTGATCATACTTCACTTTGTATGTATCCTATTAAAGCCTAGATCTCATTCCAAATGCCCTTAACACAATCCAATAAATTAAGGCGGAATAAACAGTGGTGGTGTGAGAATGTTAAATTTTCTTATACTAGCCGTAGTTAATTTCCTAGTGTTTATCTTAGTATATATTAACATCAACACTTTTAAAATGGTTGACAGGACATCGAAGTTTATTTTTTCTGTAGCTTTCAAAAGAACATCTTAAGGACAGGTTTCAGTTGAAATAAGTGTTTAAATGAAGTTCATTCAGATTGTGTAGAAAATAAAAAATAGAGGTATATTATGGGGGAACAATATAAAGTTATACAAAGTGTACAGTATCTTGGAAGGTTGCTTGCAAACTGTTTAATTTATTAGAGTGCAAACAAAGGCTGGTAAAATTTTTGCTGTGTCAGTTACTGACTTTGGCTGAAGGTTATCACTAATCTACCTTCAGAAAAATGAATATTATCACTCAAAGTTTGTGATTACCTAAAGAAGAATTAGAGATAATTATGGATAATATTTGATGTGACAGCTATCATGGCAGAATGTTTCTTAGTGGACTATGAATTTTAGTTTCTTACTTTGCTTGTTCCTTGTGTCCTTTTACCCTTGCCACAACCCTGGGTCCTTAGCCATTACCCCGCAGAGCTGATATCAATGCATGCTAACTGAAGCAACATGGAGAACTGCCAAGTTCATTGCTGCAGTCTGACTGTGCCTTGCAGCTGTGCCCTACCATCCGCATTGAGGGACGCCTATGATTTAGGTTATGCACCCATGGTCAGCAGGCCTTGTTTTATGTAAAAATACCCATTAGCCAAACATCAGGGTCATAAAACATACCTGCCCCCTCCTGGGTTACTTGCTTTCCTCTTTCTCTTTTGTCTGATTTCACCTAAAATCTTAAAGCTATCATTTTCTTCCAAGTTGAGGATGGTAAGTCATCCTGAGTGGGTCAGATCATGGACTCTTCAGTTAACCTGTGGGCCAAGGTATAGTAATCATTTATGTACTTAAAAAAAAACCCACTTCCCTAGGAAAATAAGATCTATTTCTGTTCCCATTGATCTTAGCCAGAGCAGGGAAATGAATAAGCTAGTGGCATGAAAAAGACAGGGATAGTCTTCTAATTTGCCAGAAATTTCAAAGGTTACTAAAGAGAGAGTGAAACAGTTGCATCAAATACAGCTACATTTTCAGAACTTAATTGTATCATTGTTCTCATTTATGTGATTAATGTTTGTCACTTTGTATCAGTGTACTGAATTTAATAATGAGCTCATGATGCCTTATAACATGGAACTGTCTAGGCAGATGAATTAGACTGTAAACATTTATTGTTTGTTTAACTACCTGTTAATCCAGACACTTCAAATCATAGATTATATAGAGTGATTTAAAAGGAACCCAATCTATCCTATTTCTTTTTTTCTTTTTTATTTATTTTTTTTTAATTTATTTAATACTTAATAATAATTCTTTGGTTTCCGGGCAAACATCCCCCTCCCCCCTCCCCTTCCTTATGGGTGTCCCCCTCCCAACCCTCCCCCCATTGCCGCCCTCCCCCCATAGACTAGTTCACTGGGGGTTCAGTCTTAGCAGGACCCAGGGCTTCCCCTTCCACTGGTGCTCTTACTAGGATATTCATTGCTACCTATGAGGTCAGAGTCCAGGGTCAGTCCATGTATAGTCTTTAGGAAGTGGCTTAGTCCCTGGAAGCTCTGGTTGCTTGGCATTGTTGTTCATATGGGGTCTCAAGCCCCTTCAAGCTCTTCCAGTTCTTTCTCTGATTCCTTCAACGGGGATCCTATTCTCAGTTCAGTGGTTTGCTGCTGGCATTCGCCTCTGTATTTGCTGTATTCTGGCTGTGTCTCTCAGGAGCGATCTACATCCGGCTCCTGTCGGTCTGCACTTCTTTGCTTCATCCATCTTGTCTAATTGGGTGGCTGTATATGTATGGGCCACATGTGGGGCAGGCTCTGAATGGGTGTTCCTTCAGTCTCTGTTTTAATCTTTGCCTCTCTCTTCCCTTCCAAGGGTATTCTTGTTCCCCTTTTAGAGAAGGAGTGAAGCATTCACATTTTGATCATCCGTCTTGAGTTTCATTTGTTCTAGGCATCTAGGGTAATTCAAGCATTTGGGCTAATAGCCACTTATCAGTGAGTGCATACCCTGTATGTCTTTCTGTGATTGGGTTAGCTCACTCAGGATGATATTTTCCAGTTCCAACCATTTGCCTACGAATTTCATAAAGCCGTTGTTTTTGATAGCTGAGTAATATTCCATTGTGTAGATGTACCACATTTTCTGTATCCATTCCTCTGTTGAAGGGCATCTGGGTTCTTACCAGCTTCTGGCTATTATATGTGTGCAGAGTGCAGTCTATTCTGGTTTCCCAGGCATGTCTGCCTCTCTGTAGGTTTAGCTCTCCCTCCCACGGGATTTGGGTGCAGAGAACTGTTTATCCGGTCTGTTTCCTTCAGGTTCCGGCGGTGTCTCAGGCGCAGGGGTCCTGCCGCTCCTGGGCCCTCCCCTACGGGAACCCAGAGGCCTTATACAGTTTCCTCTTGGGCCAGGGATGTGGGCAGGGGTGGGCAATGTTGGTGGTCTCCTCCGCTCTGCAGCCTCAGGAGTGCCCACCTGACCAGGCGGTGAGGTCTCTCTCCCAGGGGATTTGGGAGCAGAGAGCTGCTGCGGGCCGGGATCCGCGGGTGTCTATCCTATTTCTTTAAGTAAGCTCTGTACATGTTTCAGATAGAATTTAGGACACATGTCACAGGAAGAATTCCTATATTTATTTATTTTCTAAGCATATGATCAAGAAAAAACAGTAATGCAAAACTTATTTTTCTTCATAATTCTTCCCTTTATTTTACAATTCTGTAGAAGTCTATAACTGCATTATAAACTATTCTCTTTCTGGTGGTGCTATTCACCAACAATTTCTATCTGAAAATCTGATGCCCTTTAGTATTTTAATTTTTTCATGTTTTTTTGACATATAAAAAGATATCTGTGACAAAATTTTTGTCATTCCAAAGTAGATAACAAATTTAAGAAGTCACTGGGCTTCCTAAGCTTATGATATATTGTATTACTATGAAACATCATTAGAACACACAGAGAAACGAACGTATCCATCTCATATGAGTAGGGTGGGGTACTTTGGTTTAAAAGATGTTTGTTATATATGGCAGTGCGTGGCTAGTGGCTATGAACTCAGTACAGAAAAGGTTGAGGGTAGAGGATTGAGAGTTTTAAGTTTTCTAAGCCTTAGCATTTTTAAAAAATTTAGTTTTTGGATTATAACACAATTACATTTCTCCCTTGCCTTTCTTCCCTCTAAGTCCTCCCATATTCCCCTTCCCTCTCATCTTCAGATTCATGGTCTCTTTTTGTGCTGTTATTTCATGAACATGTATATGTATGTGTATATGTATATATATATATATGATGAATATGCATATGATTTACATGTATATGATGTATATGTATATTATATATGTATATGAAATGTATGTATTTTATGTATATGTATGATGATATGTATATGTACATATATATTCTTAAATGTAATCTGATTAGTCTATGTACTGTTACTTGTATGTATACTTGGGGCTGACTGGTACTGAACAATCAATGGGTATTTTCTCCCCTGCAGATGACAACCTATACTGTTCCTGCATTTCCTCAGTAGCCTGTGATCTTTTATGTTGGGTTAAGGCCTCGTGGGTTTTTTATTTGTTTTGTTTTCTGTGGGGTTTGGCGTGGCCATTGTATCGTCTTTGTTAAGCTGATACTTGTGCATTCATGTTGGTGAGACATGCCTACATAATCACAGGTTATACAGAGTGATGTAAAGGGAGGCCCACATATGCTATTAGATGTGTAAGCTTCCTCCATGTTGCTTTAAAGAGAAGTTAGGATATATATGGAAGAGGAATTCCTGTATCCTTTCTTTGAAACATACAGATGGCCAAGAATTTAGCTTAAAATGATCCAAGACTTATTTTTAATTCATAATTCTCTGTCTTACTGTAGTCATTAACTATTTCTGACATGACTAAGAGACGCAGGCTCAGAGCAAGCTCCCTGCTTGCCTGGATCACACAATCTTTCTGCCTTACTTCCCACTTTCCAAATATTCCCAGAGGCTAACATGCAGAAGTTTTGTAGGTGTATCCAGTGAATAGTTCCTTTAAAAAACAAAATTTATTTTTCTGGTTATCAAGAAATCTTAGTATATTCTCTTTTTTTTAAAGTGTGATCTTTTTTTTTATAGTGTGATTCTGTGGAATGGCATTGATATTTTTAATCAAACATATATTCTTGATGATTTGTTTAATTTTTTATTTCACACTTTTATAAGAGGTGCTAAAACAAATGTTATTCTGCATATCACTCTATGTAGATATTATTCAGGGCAAATTGTTAGAATTTATGAGATTGTTTTACATTTACAAAGATCTCTGCTCTTTTACAAATGTAGAGAACTAATTTATTACACAATAAAGTAGTACGACCATGATAAAAAAATACATATAGAAACAATATCTAGACCATCTCAACAAGGAATATTGATTCTGGAATTAAAAGCAAGATTTGACATGAAATTCCATCTCAGCATGAGGACAGAGATTTAGTGTAGCTTCAGCTTGTGTCAACATAGCTGGGAGAGCTACATGAATAGTTAGACTTTTTTCCATTTTAGAAGAAACCCTGTGTGTGTGTGTGTATGTGTGTGTGTGTGTGTGTGTGTGTGTGTGTGCATGAGGGTGAATAAATGTGTGCCTGAGCTTCTGTGTGAATACATGAGTATGAGTGTATGTATACATGTGTGAATATGTGTGTGTGTGTGTGTGTGTGTGTGTGTGTGTGTGTGTGTGTGTGTGTGCGTACTAGTAGAGAGAATCAAAAGAGAGAAAGCAGTGTAACTGGACTTCTGTCAAAGCCATATGTTGGACGCATATACATTCTCACCTCATGTTCTACACGTTTTCCAACGACCTATTTTTGTGCTATGAATTTCTGAGCAGAAATAACCTCATAGCACAGGGAGGCAGAGAAAAAGTAGAACATTCCAGTACAAGGTGAGTTTCGAGCTAAGATGTACTACCTTAAAGGACAAGACTTTTGTTTCTTTTTTCAGACAATTGAAAAGTGGATGAATCATGTTTTGACACTAAAATCCAAGGTCCTATGTCTTTGATGATGCTTTCACCTCTAATAGTTCAGTTTAAAATATGTATTAATCCATCTAGGGGGTCACTGGCATACGGAAAAATAATGTGAACATACAGATGTGAAATTTGTGATAATTTATTTTTAATTTCAATTATGACTATGCATATGTGTCTGTAAGAGCATAGGTGCACATGCAGGTGGATGCCCCTGGAAGGCAGAAGGCGTGAGATCCCCTGAAGCTTGCGTTATAGGTGATCGTAAGCTGTTTGGAACTGAGAGTTAGAATCAAGTCCTCTGCAATAGAATAACGTACTCTCTAGCCCCATATATCTCATATAGAATAAAAGAAAACTCTTAATGACTACCTAATAATCAAAGATATAAATGAATTATCAAATAATAAAATTATTAATACAAGGTAATATAAATTAATCATACTAAATTACAATTAATATGTAATAATTACATAGTAATTTTAATAGAAAATTATCGCATTCT
The DNA here is from genome assembly GCF_021556685.1 of Rattus norvegicus. Lineage (NCBI taxonomy): Eukaryota > Metazoa > Chordata > Mammalia > Rodentia > Muridae > Rattus > Rattus norvegicus. The sequence goes on from NC_141542.1 coordinate 110,904,707, forward strand.
AGATACCTAAATACAATTATTATATTCATGTTGAAGTGATTAAATCACCCAGAATTTAAAAGTGGTGAGACAGAGGCAAACTGAACACTGGGTGGTTGCATGTTTTTCTTTTATTAATTATTTTATTTATTTATATTTTAAATGTTGTTCCCCGCCCTGGTCTCTCTTGCCTCACCCCTCTATCATCTCCCTTCACTGGGTCATGGAGTCTCCACAGGACCGAGCTGCTCCCCTCCCACTGATGCCAGATAAGGCCATCCTCTGCTACATATGTATCTGGAGCCATGGCTCCCTCCATGTGTACTCTTTGGCTGGTGGTTTAGTCCGTGGGAGATTTGAGGGATCCATTTAGTTGATATTGTTCTTATTCCTATGGGGTTGCAATCTCCCTCAGCTCTTTCAGTTCTTCCTCTAACTCTTCCATTGAAGGCCCCTGGCTCAGTTCAATGGTTGCCTGTGAGTATCTGCATCTGTCTGGAAGCCTCTTGCACACCTGGAGTCTGGGACTTTCTAGTGGCTTCACCCTAACCCCCTGCCCCACTATTAAACCCTAGGGTCACATGTTTTTGTTCATTCTCCTGGCCTTCCTTATTTCTCTCCTGTCTCTTCCCATACCTGTTGCTACCCCTCCCCCATTTTCCTTCCCCATCTTCTCTCACCCAGATTCCTTCTTCCTTCTACCTCCCATTTTTCCCATTTTAAGTGGGATTGAAACATTCACACTTTGGCCTTCCTTCCCGTTAAGTTTCATATGGTCTGTGAGTTTTATCTTGGGTATCCCGAGCCTTTGGGCTAATATTCACTTATCAGTTAGTTCATACCATCTATGTCCTTTTGGATCTGGCCTATCTCATTCAGGATATTTTCAAGTCCCATCCATTTGCCTGAAAAATTCATGAAGCCATCATTTTTTAAAGCTGAGTAGTACTCCATTGTGTAGATGTACCACATTTTCTGTATCCATTCCTCTGTTGAAGGACATCTGGGTTCTTTCCAGCTTCTGGCTATTACAAATGAGGCCGCTATGAACATAGTGGAGCACACATCTTTGTTATATGTTGGGGCATATTTTGGGTATATGCCCAGGAGAACTGGGTTCTGATGGTGACAAGTGGCATTGATTTTTGTTGCTTATGTTCTTGTTCTTGCCTCTCTCCATCTGGTTATCTCTGGTGTTAACTGGCCTTCTTGTCACTGTCTGGAGACTGTATCTCCTGTGAGCCTGGTTATAATGGTCCTCCTGGGAGTCAAGGTGTCTCTGAGTGTGTGTGTGTGTGTGTGTGTGTGTGTGTGTGTGTGTGTGTGTGTTGGGGGGAGGCACCCAATCTGCTCTGGGGCACAGTTGTAGACCAGATGGAAGTAATTGAATTTTAATAGAAATAAGCGTACTTGATTAAGGAAAGATGATTCAAAATTGCAATATATGAAACTTTTGGAGGGACAACTGGGGTAATAAATGAACAAATAATAAATCAGAGCAAGCAGAGACAAAAATAAAACACAACTTGTTACAAACTAATGGAGCTTTTTTATTACCAGGGAAAAGTCAAATCTATCCATGAAAAATACTTCTCATATTAATTTATAATAATATACGATCAAATGCTTTCGGTTTGTTGCATATGAAAACAGATTGTTGTCTGAAAGATCCACTAAGGACAAACGACCAAAAGCTAGTTGTGGCTTACTACTTGTGGCACGGTTGATATCACGCAAGGGCAACTAGGACAAATGTTCCTGATCAAGGGAGTTATCAACTCCCAAATAGTAATATCAACTAGACCCAAAAACATAGGGCCAGAAGACACATGAGGCCATGATAGAAGGGCAGCAAGGGTTTGGATGGTGAAGTTTCTCATAGTCCCAGTAGGGCAATTGAGGTCAGGACCTCTGGATGAGACTGTTCCAAGGCAATGATTAAAGAGAAGCCACTTCAGAGCTATGTTTTAGGTCACCTGAGAAACTAGCTTGCTTCTTCCCAAAACTCTCATCTTAAGCCCACTTTATACTCACATAGTACAACAAAGCGTCAGATCATAATCAAAGCTCACAAAACACAGCGGTCCATGTAACATAAATTATAATCACTAGCAGTCAAAGGTCATATTTAAATCATTTAAATGGCTTGGGAGAGTTCATAAAAAGTTAACAGTCACAAATGTGAACAGGTGTACGGAGTCAGTGAAGTCCAAAGTAAATACGTTGTTGACATTGGTATGGCCTTCACCATCAGAGACCCAGTTGACTGATCCCAACTCCCTATCAGTCAGGCAACCCCTGCAACAGTGTTGGATAGGGAAATCTCACATTTGGCAATTAACAGAGCTTTTTAGGCAAATTCTAAAAGCATAGAGCTGGCAAGTAAAACAAACAAACAAACAAACCCAGCAACAGTTATTTAACTAGAAAACCAACAATATATTAAATTGCAAAATGCACAGAACTAAAACTGCAAGCTGTGTCTTGTCAACAATTACCTGGTTTTGAAGGATCGCGCTTTGGATATGTTATGCAAGTATAGCCAACAGGACATACTTATGAATTTTATGTAATCCATAAGAGGAAAATAGAACTCAAGAACAACCAAGCTGTTTTTAGCAGGGATTTTGTTTCCTGAAGATGCGATTGGCTCTGTGCAGTGCCTGTATTTCATTCCATAGCACGGTGAGAATGGCACGGCTCTACTGTGAGCAGTCAGTGATGTAAGGGCAAAGAGGACCAGGAGGCCATGACTGAAAAGACAAATTGGGGTGTCAGGAGACAACATCTGGTACTTAAGGCATGAGACCAAGATGATTGTCAAAGGCAAACGCGTAAAGAAGGTTGCAATAGAAGAGTGTCAAATAGCTTGAAACACTGAGACATCAGCGGGTGAAAGGTCAGGGGAAAGAAAACAAAACCTGAAGCTTTAGCAGGATGTGATCGTTTCCATAGGAACAGTCTATGCTCAAAGAGTAGAGCAGTAAGCTTCAGTCTGCCCTGACAAGCGGTCCTGAACAAGTCAACTTATGTCAGTGAAACACCTCTCAGCTTCTTTCAGGCAGTCAGACCCAGTTGTCGTTTCTTTTCTATTTACATGTCATCTCTCCCAAGCTTTTTCTATGCATTTGTAAAAAATGATCCAGCGCAAACACTCCTCCTCACTTCCCGTGCTTGATCTCATCCTTCCATTAATTTAGGCCTTTATTTGTTTATTTAGTTTAATTGATATCTCCTCCCATTTTACCAGCTCAGAAATATATGCTTCAGTTAGATTTTCCTCACTGTTCTACACTCATAAGGCAACGGGATTTTAGAATTGGGTCAGGCCAAACCAAAACACAAAGAGTTAATTCCTCAAATGAAAGAAGCAAGCAAACTCATGGAGCCACAAACTTTCCAGGATGCGTCACTAGCTAATCAAATCAATTTATATATTTAGAAAAGAATGCTAGATATGTTGCCTGAAGCCATTCCTCAGCTATGAAGCAGAAGCACTTTCATGGTTTTAGATGTGCTGCTTTAAGTTGGAGGCCAGGATGACCCTCCTAATCGAAACATTCAGACTGTACAGGCAAGAACAGGGGATCGGCTTGGCTGCTGGTTAGTCGTCTGGTTAGTCTGGTTAGTCTGGTTAGTCTGGTTAGTCTGTTTTACATGAGTCCCTATCTCAAACATGAGAACAAAAAAGGTGACTTTTATAACTTAGTGGTCTTCATTCTGTTTGATTACAGATACGTATATTATTGATCCACATATTATACTCATCAGACAAAAGCATGTATTATCTACATGGAAAGAAGTACTATTTCTAAGAAGGAATCTCCCTTTTAGAAGAGTCCACATTGACAAAGGTGGCTTCTCCATACATACATGTGAACACGTATGGACGTAGACATGTAACTCCAACACAGGGTCGCTTCCATAATTTCCTTGACTCGTTTTCTAACCTAGAATATGCAAATCCGGGAAAGGCAATGATTGATTTTGAATAATGGGAGTTCATGAAATTACAGATATGAGTATATGCAGTTATAAGAATTATACAGATGACAATTTTATCAAAGTATCGTTATGAAGCAGCAACTTATTATAAAAAGGCAATTCTCGGAGCATATCAAGATTTTCCCAGAGCAACTGCAGTTTCTTAGCAACAGTTGTAAACAGGATATTTGGAGCGATCTCGACAACTGCACAGTTACATCAATTTTCTAAACAGCAGGATCTTGACTTTCACAGCTAAATAAACTCCCTGAACTCACGAGCTGTCTCCACGCCAGCGCCCTGGATTTATAATCTCTTCATTCTAGAATGAAAAGAGATTTTTAATTTGCTTGAGCACTGAAGAATATAACTGTATTATTTATTGGGAATAAATAAATTCAGTCAAATGCAAAAAGTTTAAATATCCTTTAGTAATCCTTCCTGAACCAATATACATTGTCTTATTAAATATTTTACAGCATGATAGAAATATTTACCTTTTTAGCTTTTGGATAGTGTATTTGTTACAGTGGTTGTAATCATCATTATGAAAATGTTCTGTTAGTAGGTCCTTGTAATTGCATTAGTTAGTAATCCTCACTGAAAATATTTCATTAAGTCATATACATTTAAATCATATTTCTATACAGTAATCAGATTTCAGAGTTCAGTATTTGTTTCTGTTCGAAACATAACTGATTTTGAATGTGGTATAATTATTGTGTAATCACTTTATAACTTAGTTTTTATCCTTTCATTTTTGGGGAAGTGAAAAATGTAAGTAGAGCTTTCTATGTCTCGAGGGATTGATGGGTGTGTTCTAGGGTTGCACTAGTTTCTGTATCTGGCTCTGCAACATTTATGTTGAAGTTTAACTATCTCTGTGCTCTGCCTTTGAGCAAGGTCACTTTGTCTCTTCCTCTATTGTCCTTTTGAAGACTGGATTTTCATTAACTATTGTTACATCTTAAGTCCTGCCACTTAAGACTCCTACAAGTATTCTATCCTTGGGCAGTGGGCTTTCTCTCCCACTGACTTTTCCATTCTTTGCACAGCACTCCTCATTAAACATCTTATTTTCTGTAACATCGACTGTTCAAGTCCCGTGTTGCATTTTCTCTGCTTTAAACTTGGCCTGTGTCCACCAGCCCTGGATCATTTAGCTAAGTACATGGTGGTCACCATAACTGGGTTTCTCTCATTGTTCATAGAGGAACTGGATCTTTTAGACCTCCAAAGTATGTTCTAATATCTATCTATCTATCTATCTATCTATCTATCTATCTATCTATCTATCTATCATCTATCTATCTATCTATCTATATCTATATCACAAGTTTATTTTGACATGTTTCAATAAGAGATTTTATTTTCATTATTTGGTTTTAGAATCTCACTTCCTCTTTTTAAAAATAAATTCTCTTAGTTACTATTAATAGTAGCTTACTTTTTTTGTATGTGTGTGTTTGTTTGTTTTACAATGTGGACAAAACCATTATGAAACTGTAACAGCATTTTTAAATGAACCAAACCTTTGACCAGCAATAAAGCTGTAGAGAGAAATTTTTAAGCAGTCTTTTTCGCTCCTCACACAGTTTTCCACAAAAGGTATTCAGAATTGTGCTCAAAAGCAGTGGGCTCATTTCCTTAGCCTTTGTGGTAGTATTTTATGTTCAGTTAAATGTAGTTAAGTCACCCTACTCCCCTCTGTCCTTTTATTTCTCCCCTTCACATCTGGTCCTCCTCTCTTCTTGGCAAATACTCACAAAACCCAACATGTGTTTGTGTCCTTTCCTTTTCTGGGAGAGGGTGCGATAGGCTCAGAATATGAAGATGCATTTTTTTGTCTGAACTAACACTTTATTCAAGCTTTATAATTATTTTTAATCATCTAAGTTTCCACTCTGGTAAAGATGTTTACTTGTGCTATCATACCTTTCTATTTACCTTTATTAATTTTATTATTATTTTATTTTATTATTTTTTAATTTTTAAACTTTATTTATTTTTGGTTTTTCAAGACAAGGTCTCTCTGTGTAGCCTTAGCTGTCCTCAGACTCACTCTGCAGACCTTACTGTTCTCAAACTCAAACTGCATCTGCTTTCTGAGTGTTGGGATCACAGGCATGGGTCACCAAGGCCTGTTCTATCCCTTCCTGTTTCAATGATAATGGTGTGCCTAAGATTTAGAACTTTAACATTTAGCAATTAGATTTTTTTCCTCCAAGTTAATGTTTGTTTTGACTTTTTTTTTTTTTTGACTTGAGTTCGTCCTTCTGACTTAGTCAAAGTCAGCGTACTATGTGGGTCATGGATCACCTTTTCTTTTAATTAGATATATTTCTTTACTTATATTTCAAACGTTATTCCCCTTCCCTGTTTCCTGTCCATAAGCCCCCATCCCTTCCCCTCCCCTTCCCCCTCCCCAATACGGGTACCTTTTTTGATAGTGAGAACTGGCTAACCAATTGAACGTGCCTTGTTATAAGGGAGCATCTTCTATAGTCTCTACACCACTGAATAAATAAAATTGTTACTAAGAGAAAACCTAAGCAAATACTTTCGTTTTTAATGACTAACTTTGGTAATCACCCAGATAAGGAACGCTGTTTTAATAATGTCGAAGATGAAGATGGCAGGGTTAACACTGTTTTCCAGAGAATGTCTGTCTCATCCTTTTGCTTTCTGGGTCAAAGTTACCCTTCATTATTGTCCCCACTTCTGTGGAGGTAATTAGGCATTACTACCTGTAACTCATATCCCTGGAGGATTGGGACTTTTTTCTTAATAATTTATAAGATAATTAGCTCTTCCGGGGAAAATAGAAGTAAATACATATGATTTGGGGAGTTGGGTGTAACATGTCAAAAACCCAAGGCTGAGAGGTTATGTTGGTTCTACCCATAGACAGGGGCACTCCCATCCTTCATCAGAGAAACTTCCCTTCCTTCTCTTCCTCCCTCTCTCCCTCTCCTTCCCTCCCTCCCTCCTCCCTTCCTTTCCTCCTTCCCTTTCCTCCCTCCCTCTCCTCCTTCCCTCCCTCTCTCCCTCTCCCCCCTCCCTCCCTCCCTCTCTCTCTTTCTTTCCTTCCTTCTTCCTTTTGAACCAGTGTGAATGTGTAGACTCTTGCTCTTGGCTGCTCATAGCTCTGAGGATAAGGGACTCATTACTGCTGCTCACCTCCAAATGGGGCATTTAGGTCAGCCCCTCAGAGGCTTCTGGAACATCATAAAGTGAGGGCAGAAAAAAAAATGTAAGAACCAGACAATGGGAGTGGGATGGCTGGGGAATGCCGGCTTCTGGCAATGAGACGATCTTTGCAATCATGGACTCATAGAATGAGGGGCTGGCTCTTTGGGACATTAGAAGTAGGTGTCTGTCAAAGTCCAGTCTCTGATGGCGGAGAGGCAGAAAGGTAATATTGACTGTTGTTAGCTGCTGGGATATGGGAATGTCATTATCAATCAGAGTAGTTCCTGGTAAATCCCCTGAACTCCACTTGGGAAACTTCATACCTATTTTCATAGTCAGTTTCCTTTGTAGCTGTACAATTCATGGGGAAAAAAGGAGAAAGAAAAATAAAAAGAAAAATGGACTTGAACAAACAGCAAGCAGGGGTTTATCCAAAAGTTTGGTGGGAGAAATGGGAAAGGGAAAATGATATAACTGTAATCTCAGAAAAGGGAAATGATTAATTAAAAAAATAACACGACCAAAAGGAACTGAGCAGGAAAGGATTTGTTTTGCTTCTACTTCCAGGTGATAGGTCATCGCTAAAGGAAGTCCGGGCAGGAATTCTATTGGAGTGGAAACCTGGAGGAAGGAGCTCATACAGAAGCCACTTGGGAGTACTACTTACTGGCTTAATTTCCAAGGTTTGCTGAGCCTGTTTCCTTGTAGAGCCTAGGGCCGTGAGCTGGGACCTCCTTTATAAACCACCAATCAGGAAAGTGCACTGTACACTTGCTCCTAGGGCAATCCGGTAGGGGCATTTGCTTAATTTAATAAGGTTCATACGGCTAGGTTTCAAAACAAAATACCTAACTGTGAGAGAGGAATTTAGGCAGAGGAAGGTGGTGATAGGAAGAAAAGGGAAGGCAGGAATAAGTATGTTCAGAATTTATCAGATACGTGTTTGAAATTCCCGAAGAAACGACCTTAATGTCAAAAGTCTTTCTGTAAGTCCGAGAGTCAGTCCCTCAGTCTGAGCAATACACAAGTCCCTAGCAATGCACAAGGATCCTGGACCTGGTGACTGCCCTGTTACGCACTTATCTGTATGGAACCCACAACTAAGAACATGTTCTTATGCAGCACAGATCTAAGGTGAAGCCTGATGCAATAGTAATTAATATGCCTTAAACCTTCCATTCAGAATCATCAGTGAGTGACGGTGACATCATACTGGAGAGTCCTCTTAGAGTCAGGAAGTATTACCCAGTGTAAGACTTTGCACCTTCATCTGTCCATCTTGTGGCGAATACTTTCAAACTTGTTTTCAAAGTATTTTACTTTCTATTGACGATTACTTTCCATCAATAGTTTTGTGTTTGCTTGATTTATTTAGTTTATGTAAATTTTAAGATAATTTCAGAAGTAGCCAATATATATTCTTATCATTTTGTGGGATTCTAGTTGGTTTTTATTTGCTAAAGTGGTCAGAAAAATGTGTAAAAGTGTTTGTTGGGTAGTGTACTTTATCCGAAATAAAGATTGCTTGCTTTGTAGTATATCTTTTAATAGGCTGACTCATTCACTATTCATAAGACATGACAGGTCAACTAAATTGGAATTTGTAGGATAAAGGGCTAAAGGGATAACACTGAGCATCTTTTCAGCAATATCGCCACATTTTGCAGAGTAGTGTAATGAACGAGACTTTTACGCCATTCAGATATTGTTTTTAAATCCCAGTGACATTATTTAAACAACCAAGCCTCCATTTATTAAGCTACAAAATTGGAATGTGTTTGTCTGTGCTGTATGTTATTATTGGATGAAAAGGTTGTAAAATGCTTTTCTACCTCGCTCACGACCTTCAGTCCCACCATCCCAATGGGTCGTCTTCAGACTCTTCCATTTCTTGCCACGTTTGAGAAGAATTTAAAGTTAATTTATAAGAATAAATGGAAAGTCTATAAAGACATTTACCAAGAATACTTTCACAGATGATATCAAAGTACAGTTTGTAGTCTGAGACAGTTTTGTTACACTTTTAATTGATGAACAAATATAACAAATTATAAATATGAGTATCCAAACGTCTCAAGCAATTATCAAAGACGTACTTAAGAAATGAGTCAGTGATATCAAAAGACACTTCATAGGGGATGAGGTTCATATTACTAGTTGAGTATTTGGGAATATAGCTTAAATTTGTATAAAATTTATTGTTCACTATTTGCTATTAATTATAATTCCAGGATTGTATATACAGACATTCTAATTGAAACTCCTCAGACAGAGATAAGAGTTAGAGTTAAAGAAGATTCATTGATACTACACATGTGAGAAGGAGGGAGGGGGAGAGGGAAAGAGAGGGCACATGCACTGAGGAGACTACATGACTACGAAGTCTCAAGTTGAGAAGGAGGCCATCATCCTAGAAACGGAGATGGGCTTGAGAGCTAAGTTTTGTTCCTATAAGATCTATTAACAACTACTGACCTGTGGAACTGTAAGAGCTCTGTTGTTTTAGTTCACTAATTTGCATAATAGTCATGGATTTTTAAATATGGTTTTTGTTCCAGCTTAAAATTCTACAACTGAAATTGAGGGTTGATTTACTATATTCATACAATGTTAAAAAGTAAAAAGAGGAAACACTACCTTGTACTGGAGGAATCTGTCCACACATGGCTTAGGTGCTTGAGGGGCCTATCTACTGTGTTCACTAACTGTAACTGATGATCCTAAGACATGGACTTCAGAACTAGATTTCTGAAGAGTTGGTCTCATTATAATATAAATCAAATAAACCCAACATAAAGAAAGGAAGTTAAATTTTTAGGATACATAATGTTTTTTCCTACCAAGAATCAACAATATTTTAATTAGAGAATTTTGCTCTAACAGAATTGCTGTGAAGTCTTGGTTTAACAAGGGCCTTTCAAGATGATGTCATGTGATTTCTTTTTAGCTGTGTTTTACATAGTAAATGTATTTCTCGTACAAGCCAAAACAAGAATTTTTCCCCAACAGTGTGGAGTTCAATATTCACTTTAAAATCAAGCTGTTCTTTCTTTACACATCTAATATAACTGATAGAAATCACTGGAAACTTTACAAACTAGACATGCCCTGTAGTTTGGTTAATAAAGGAAACTACAAAAACATTGTTTGATTTTTTTTTCATATGAAATCTAATCTTGTGGTGATAATTGCAACTCAAACACTCTAGTCTCATAGATGACTAGAACATGTTTGGATAGGTGACTGAGAAACAGATAAAACAAATATACATATATGGAAATTACAAGAACATCAACACATTACTGAAAACTGTCAGAAAAATACATTCATTTTATCTTCAATTAAATGCCAATTTTTAAACATATCATAATTCAAGCCAGTCTACCAACATATCACTTGCAGGAATCTTTAAGTCCTACAATACATGTATATTTAATTTAAGATTGTGTCATGACTATATATTTATAACTAATATTTTAATATGAAAATATCCCAAAAAATCAGGTAGTTCATTTATAATGTCCTTTAAAATTGTTTATCTAATTTTATTCATTACGTTTATTACTTTTGAATGATGTTAAAAGGTAAACATTGACACAATTCACTGATAATTCTTATCATTGTACTTCAACCAAATTTTTTCATTGTGCTATTTGACACATCAAATATTCTACATAGTTACATATCAAATACATGCAGTAGCTTCCAAGGCCATCATACATGTTACCTAAGATTGTGAAACAGAGAAACTAAGAGCAAATATTGAAAACATGGAAAGGAAGGGAGTCCAGTCTCAATACGTTTCGAGCCTTATCACAAGTTTGAAGAGTCTGACAATTGCTTTTGAGCATTTTCGATGTTTCTCCCTTCTGCTTCAGTGTTTGAGCCCAAGATGCATTTGGCAGTCTGCACTTTTTCCAATAAGCAACAACATCGAAAATCACCACCCAATCTAGCCCTGGTGGAGAGCAG